>NC_086451.1:158044752-158351368 GCF_028390025.1 Pseudophryne corroboree | reverse complement strand
AACAACAATCTATATTTGACACTGACAAGTCCCTGAATGTCAGCTCCACCTCCCCTCTCCCCCAAGCCGGAGCTTACAGTGCAGCTGTGGGCAGTATTGCCCGATCCGCCCCCAACCCCTCCCTTGTGGTAAAAGTGAGCCGCGAGCACTAATGCTCAACCCTCCCTCCTGGAAACACTTAGCCCCCCTCTTGTGGTACGCTGACTGTGAGCCGCGTGTAATGTCCCCCCCCCCATAATGCTGAGCCAGCGGAATGGCCACCCCCTCATGATATGCTGACTCTGAGCCGCGCGGAATGCCCCCCGCATCGTGGTAACGCTGAGCCGCGAGCAGTGATTCCCGACCCCCCACCCGCGGGATCTTTCAGCAGCGCCGGGTATCTGGCCCCTCTGTGTGCAGACGGATCTGTGCTGCAGTGCCCGTCCTGTGTAAGATGAGAACCGCAGGCTCCTGCAGTCTGAAGATAAACTTAGCAATTAGCACAGCATGGGGAAAGGTGGGCAGGCACAGGGGCAAACGCAGGATATCTGGGGGGGTTACAGATACACTGTAATGTGTAAATGGTGACTGACTCGGCAGGTAGTGTACTGGTAATGTGTAAAAAGGGACTCTACTTGTTGTAATGTGTTAGAAAAAAACTAAAATAAAAGGGGGTTCTACCTGCGATCAGAGCTGGCCATAGGCTTAGGCAAACTAGGCAATTGCGTAGTTCATTTGATATGCCTAGGAGCATCAGCAGCTTCTGCTGATTAAAATGATATGTGGCATGCCTATATTCTGTGTGTAGCATTTCATATGTAGATACAGCCACAGTCTCACACAGTATACACATTTTAATCAGCAGAAGCTGCTTGTGCATCCTCATATCAATGCAAATAAGATGCATTTTCATAAAAAAAGGTGCCCGACATTAGCATTGAGGCAAGAATTATGAGGACACATCTGTATCCAAGCAGAGGCAGAGGTCACAGTGTTAGTGGCAGTGTGAGTGCTGTGTGCATGTGAGTGGGTTGGTTGTGCAGTAGTGTTCAGAATATGTATTAGGAGCATTATGTGTGTCATGTAAAAATGCATTAATAATGTGCAACATATGTGTAAAGGGGCGCCTATGTGTGTCATTATGTGTATAAGGGTATTAATAATGTGCGGCATATGTGTAACAGGGTACTACTGTATGTGTGTCATTATGTGTATAGGGGCACTAATAATGTGCAGCAAATGTGTAGGGGGCACTATGTGTGTCATTATGTGTATAAGGGGGGTTCACTACGGTATGCCGGCGGTCGGGCTCCCGGTGACCAGCATACTGGCGCCGGAAGCCCGACCGTCGGCTTACTGACAGAGCACAAATGAGCCCCTTGCAGGCTCGCTGCGCTCGCCACGCTACGGGCACGGTGGCGTGTTACGTGCGCCACGCTATTTTATTCTCCCTCCAGGGGGGTCATGGACCCCCACGAGGGAGAATAAGTGTCGGTATGCTGGCTGTCGGGATCCCGGCGCCAGTACACTGTGCGCCTGGATCCCGTCAGTCGGCATACTGAAGACCACCCTATAAGGGCATTAATAATGTGCGGCATATGTGTAAGGGATATTATGTGTAAAAGGGCATTAATAAAGGTTGTCATAATGTTTAAGGCACATTATGTTTATAAGGACATTAATAATGTGTCTCATATGTGTAAGGGGCATTACTGTGAGAATTATGTGTATAAGGTGCTCTACTATGTGGCATTGCGTATAGAAAGGGCACTACTGTGTCGTCTAATGTAAATAAAGAGCAATAGGGTATGGTGTAATGTGAATAAGGAGCAATTCAGTGTGATGTAATGTGAATAAGGGGCTCTACTGTGATGAGTAACGTTTATAAGGTAAAGTGACAATACTGTGGGATGTAATATGAATTATGGACACTATTGCATTTTCAAATGTGAATAAAGTTGCAGTACTGTGTGGTGTAGTTGGAATTGGGGTTACTATTGTGTGGCCATGACCCTTGCCAGCAAAAACACACCCCTTTTTTGGGCTGTGCGCCAAATGTGCGAACTGTTCCTATTTAAATTATAGGGGGTACAAACACTAAAATAAGGACTGCTATGGGTGAGGGGTGATGGTGCCGGGAAAGAGGTGCAAGGTCAGAAGCGGAACCAGCGGTGGTGCTAGGGGGCACCAGCCAAAATCTTGCCTAGGGCATCATATTGGTTAGGGCCGGCTCTGCCTGCCACGCTGTGTAAAATGTGACTTTACCTGCCATATTGTGTAAAAGGGGACACCACTGGCCGTAATGTGTAATACGGGACTCGACTTGCAGTACTGTGTAAAAGGGGACTCTACCTGCCATACTATGTAAAATGTGACTCTACTTGCCGTAATGTGTAAAAGACGCTCTACCTGGTGTAATGTGTGTAAGTTGCGCTACTGTGCGATGTAATTTGAATAATGGAGACTACTGTACAGCGTAATATGAATTGGTATTATTTTGTGGCAACGCCCCTCCCCAATGAAGCCACTCCCCTATATTTTTGGTGCACTGACCCTGTCTTTAATGTGCCGGGGGGGGGGGGGGGCGATGCTGTTTCTTGCACACAGCACTAAAATGTCTAGTTACGGCACTGTCAAACATGTTCTTGTCTTATGCTCAAAATAAGAATTTAGTCCATCATGTTAAATGGTCTGTTTGGTTGGCTCACATGGTTGGCTTTGCCTTGCATATGCATATACATTATCTTCGAAAATTAGAATACTGTATATATCTGCACCTCGAACATAGACTCCATTGGCATGATTTGCTCAAGAAAATCCATCCCTAAGCAAAGACCTATGGTGTCTGGACAACATATCTTATCAAGCACATTAGTTCACGATTTTCATTCTCTAACGTGTTTGAATTTAAGTTATAGTGCAGAAATATGTAATGAACATGGTAAGTACACATTATAGTTGTTTTCATTGTTATTGATTGTATTGTAATTACTTTTTTGCACAAGTAGATTTCTGCAACTTATGCATAATTGTATTCTAGGTTAGTTTCTCTTAAGTCTTAGAGAATGCTGGGGTCCACATTAGTACCATGGGGTATAGATGGGTCCACTAGGAGCCATTGGCACTTTAAAAGTTTGAGAGTGTGGGCTGGCTCCTCCCTCTATGCCCCTCTTACCAGACTCAATTTAGAAAATGTGCCCGGAAGAGCCGGTCACAGCTAGGGGAGTCCTACAGAGCTTCTTTAGTAAAAGTTTATTTTAGAGTTTATTATTTTACAGGGAGGCTGCTGGCAACAGCCTCCCTGCTTCGTGAGACTAAGGGGGGGGAGTAGTGTCCGCCCTGCGGGATCTGAGCCACTATCTCCGCTGACAGGACACTGAGCTCCTGAGAGGATCGATCGTTCCCCGCCACAGGATATCACTCACCCCAGCAGCATGCCGCCACCCCCTTACAGAGCCAGAAGATCAGTGGCGAGTCAGTCACCGCCCCCCCTAGCAAGCGGGGAGCCAGTGTGAAGATGGCGGGAACAGGGTATGGAGTGCAGCACCTACACCCTACACTGACCTCTTAAGCCTGTCAGGGTCCCGGGATCGCTGCCAGCATGAATCCTCAGGCCAGTATAATCTCATGATGAGCAGGAAGACTAGGGGCGGAGCTTCTCCTCAGAGCGGACCCAGCAGCATTCAGTGCCATTTTCCTGCCTGCCTGCAGAAATGCTGTTAGTGAAGAGCAGTCCCTCCAGAGCAACTCCAGCTATCTCTCACGGTGCAAGGGGGTTGTAGAAGGAGGGGGAGGCTGTGTAAAGACTATTAAGGTGCACAGTCAGTGCTGGTTGGGGTCTCCCTATACCTTGAAAGTGCTGTGTGTGGGTTGGCTCCAATCTCTGTGTCTCTCTTGCCATTCTTGGGGGTGAAACTCTGTCTAGCCTCACGTGTGTGTGTGTGTGTGTGTGTGTGTGTGTGTGGGGGGGGGGGGGGGGGGAGAGTTTGGCTGCAGAGGCTATGTCCTTTCAGGATGATCTCATTCCATGTAATCAGGATTGTACTGTTTTAGTGCAGATACCAGCAAGGGAGCCTGAATAGTTATCCTCTATGAAATCTATGATTTCTGCTGCGGTGTACACTGGGCTCCACAAGGAATAACATTGTGGTGTAGAGTAGGATCTTGATCTGAGGCACCAACAGGCTCAAAGCTTTGACTGTTCCCAAGATGCATAGCGCTGCCTCCTCTATAACCCTGCCTCTGTGCACAGGAGCTTAGTTTTGTAGTTGGTGCCTTGCAGTAAGCAGTCAGTCAACAGGGGGGCTGCTCCTGCAGCCCTAAAGGAAAAGCTATTTCAGAAGGAAAGAATATCTGAAGACTTCAAGGGCAGCAGCAGTGTCTGGATGTCAGTCAGACATCCCCTGCTGCAGCTCCATCACTCCCCCAGCGGCGCTGTATACTCCCACGCCCTGGTTGCCGGGTAATTACAGCGGAGTATCCGGTGTTCTTCTGGTTAGTCACACACTCGCCGCTATCCTCCCGGATCGCATGGCCACATACAGGGGGAGGTAAGGGGGTCTCTTTGGCCCGCTGTAATCGTGATCCGGCGCAGCCAGTGGGAGGTGGGCCGCGTGCGCTGGCGTGAACACTGTAAGGGGCAGGGGCTCCACTAGCCACCAGGGCACTTGGCACAGGTCGGTTTTCTTCATAAAACCGTTTGTTTGACAGCCCGCAGCGCCTGGTGGGGAAGCCAGCACGGGGGATAAGGCCTGACCTGTAGCCCCTCCCCCAGCCCCAGGGCACCATTTAGGCATATGTTCCCGCCCTGGAGCTGCATATATCTCCCTCACTCCCTGTCAGCCGCCATTACACAGAGCTGCGCTGTTCCTGGGACTGCTTGGGCAAATACTCCTCTGTAAAGCCGCCTGCACGTCACCACTGTGCATTTTACAGGACACTTAAGTATTCTACCTGTTAGTGGACAGTGTTAGTTAAGAAAGAGTGCATACAGTCAGGGTTGTGTGGTACAAATACCCTGTGATATACATCCAGTATTTGCTGTGTTTTGCTATATCTACTGTTTACATATATATATATTTATATATATATATTTTTATATATATATATATATATATATATATATGTAGATCCGGAATAACGGCGGCACTCACGGCATACAATGAAGAGGCAGACGCAAGTCTGATATCAACGTTTCAATGTTTAGTAAAACATTTTCGTCAGGATCTACTAAACATTGAAACGTTGATATCAGACTTGCGTCTGCCTCTTCATTGTATGCCGTGAGTGCCGCCGTTATTCCGGATCTATTATTGGACACAGCGTCTGCTGTAACCACTGGAAGGCACCGGCTACTTCATCCTGCTTCAACCCCAGCTGAGGACTCAGGGAGTGCCGTGCTATATGCTTTGATATATATATATATGTATATATGTATATATTTGTTATACTGAGTATTACTTTGTATTGCGAGTCCAGTGCAGTCTTATTGTATGATATAACTTCTGCATTGTACATTGTGACTTTCTGTGTGTGTGCATGTAGCTGCTGAGTGACTGCCATCTCGTGTATTTCGCTCAGCCTGCTAGCCCTATATTCTGTAACCTGAGCGTCAGGTTTAATAGACTATATATGTGTTTCACGAGATATACTTATTGGTGGTCATTCCGAGTTGATCGCTCATTATTATTTTTTTCGCAATGGAGCGATTAGTCGCTAATGCGCATGCGCAATGTCCGCAGTGCGACTGCGCCAAGTAAATTTGCTATGCAGTTAGGAATTTTACTCACGGCATTACGAGGTTTTTTCTTCGTTCTGGTGATCGTAATGTGATTGACAGGAAGTGGGTGTTTCTGGGCGGAAACTGGCCGTTTTATGGGTGTGTGGGAAAACACGCTACCGTTTCTGGGAAAAACACGGGAGTGGCTGGAGAAACGGAGGAGTGTCTGGCCGAACGCTGGGTGTGTTTGTGACGTCAAACCAGGAACGACAAGCACTGAACTGATCGCAGTTGCCGAGTAAGTGTGGAGCTACTCAGAAACTGCTAAGAAGTGTCTATTCGCAATTTTGCTAATCTTTCGTTCGCAATTTTACTATGCTAAGATTCACTCCCAGTAGGCGGCGGCTTAGCGTGTGCAAAGCTGCTAAAAGCAGCTTGCAAGCGAACAACTCGGAATGAGGGCCATTGTGTATTTTTCTCTGTGATTTCTGGTCACCATATATCTCCTGGATTCCCGGTTTGTGCTGATAACACTACATCGGGAGTTCCTGCTAGATATAGTGCTGCTAATATTGTACTGTGTTGCCTGATATTGAGCTTCTCATTATGTCAGCTGTAAGGAGCAATGGAACTGGGGCTTATGTTACATTGAGTGGTGGTGACGCTGCAGACACATTTGAGGAAAACTTGGCAGCAGAGAGTTCAGGTTCTGTGGGTTCTTTGCCCCCCATTTGGTTTGTAGCAGCGGGGGTCCACAATTACCCACCCTGGGCTACCTTCTCCACATTATTAAATATGCTGGTAACTAAACTTACGCCCCCTGTGGGACCGCGTATGCCAGTACAGCAGTTTATGGTCCCTGCAGTCAATCCGCCTTGGGCGGATCAGATATCATCTCAGTTACAGCACTTGAACCAATCACTAACTAAAAAAAAGTCTAACTCTCACCCACCAAAGACTAAGGCATCTTCTAAATGGGCAGCTACTTCCTCACAATCCACCACTGTTCCAGAAACTTACTCTGATGAGGATGGCGCATACACTGACCCCACAGACACCGTCTCTGATGCTTCAGATGGGGAGGGACTGTCACAGGTGGATGTCCCTTATTTGATTGAGGCTATCAGGTTGATTCTTCAAATTTCTGATGAACCGGAACCTGAGCCTGTGTCTAAAAATCCGGAAAGATTTAAATGCAAGAAAGTGGTTAAACAAGTTTTGCCTCATTCTCAACACCTGGCTGACATACTGTACGTCAGCAATCCTGGGATAATCCAGGAATAAAGTTCCTGCTGCATAAGAAAATGTTGGCTCGTTATCCACTCTATGCGGAGCTAAGTAAAAATTGGGAAACTCCTCCGCCTGTAGATTCCCAGGTTGCAAGACTGGTAGTTTTCCCAGCTCTGCCAGTGACTACCGTCACCTCTCTGAAAGAACCGATGGATAGACGTGTGGAGGGTTGTTTAAAGACGATTTACATCCTAACAGGGGCTGTGCATAGGCCAACCATTGCAGCGACATGGGCTGCTGAAGCTGTTGAAGCATGGGCTCAGGAGCTGAAGGCGTAGCTACCTTCCGAAGCTTCTGATCATGCTAGACAATGTCTCTCATATATTACCATGGATTCTCACTATCTTAAGGAGGCGGCTTCCGATGCCGGGGTGCTGGCGGCCAAGGCTGCGACTATGTCCATCTTAGCTCAACGTATCCTTTGGTTGAGATCCTGGTCTGTGGATCTGGATTCTAAGAAAACCCTGGAGGAACTTCCTTTCAAGGAAGACATTCTTTTCAAAGAAGACCTCATTAAGATCGTGGCTGACTTAGCTTCTGCTAAAACAGCTTGCCTACCGAGTACGGCACCTTCAGCAACGAAGGTGTCGAAGTCGAAAATATTATACCCACATGCATCACGTGCAAACACCACACAGAGTGCGTGTGCTAGTTCTGCCATGCGTGCACATACCCACACGCTGCATACATTGGCTCACGAAGCCCTGCGTATTAGCGTGTGGTATGAGTAAGTGCAGTAGCATACACATTTGCATGGAAAAACCACAAAGACATATCTGATATTTTATCCACATAGTGCATAATTTACACATAGTCTACACACACCACACCAGCCAGTCACATTTACTTCAGAATTGGAACAATAGAGATATTCAACTTTAAAGGATGGGAGGGGACAGAATTAGGTTAGGACATAGTGTTTGGTATCCAGATGTACAGTATTTCAAGGGCTACATTTCGAGTTTGCAGAATATAGCATGCTCCTGCATATAACTATGTGCAGGAATACAATATTAATATCTCACTGTAATTACTGTACTTCTGATATTTGGCGGTAACCCAGTGGAGGACATCTGCAAGTACACCTGGATCAAGCATCGCCCAACTATTCAAACCGACCTATGACCCCTCACATACTGTAAATGACCAACCCTTTGACCTATGAATGAAGAGCTTACAGTTTCCTTTGTATTATGTTTTGGACAATTGTATAAAAGCCATGCCTCCTGGCCAATCCCAGTCTAATTCTCTAAAGGTCATCTTGCTAGACTGACTAAGGACCGGATCCAGGTGGCGCAGGCGGACAAACATATGTACTCTTGGTTGTAGCTTTTCTCTTGTATTATTGTATTTCTGTGTGTATCCCCTTTTTAAGTAAATATTTGTTACTGCATTGGACCACAACATAACATATACACTTGGTGTCACATTTCATTCCTGTTAGGGGTTAAAAGTGTATTCACCCACACGTGTAGCTGCATTGTGCTCACAGTGTATCGGCGTGCCTACGCAATGTGTACACATTTCCTGGAGGTTTATCGCATAAGCTTAGCAGCCGCAGTGGCCCGAACCCTTGTGTAATAAGGTACTGCTTTTTCCTGAAAGTTAAACAAACTTAACAGTTGGGAGCTCGTCCGGTTCACCACATACTTACAGACTTTGGTTTACCAACAAAGGGTGGAGATGTGTCTTAAGTAATTTTGTATTGTGTTTAAAACTGTCTTGTGTTGTTAGACCACGTCTGTTCTGCATAGTCTTAGAGGTGCTGGTGCAAACCAAGGGACAAACAGGAAAAAAGCCGTTTATTATTTTGTGTGTGTATATTTTTTTTGGGCGGCGAAAGCATGCACAAAGCATACCGATAGTTTGCATACATTCTCACATATTGTTGCCATAGGTTATAATAGTCATTATATATCTGTATAAAGCCGAGTACATTTATTTGTTATATATTTGATATAGTTTGTTAAGGGAGTAATTTTAAATAACACGAAACACAGTTCTGGCCTAAAAGTTTATATAAACACTCAAAGGAGGATTACTTTGGGGACGACTTCCGGCGAGTGTGAGGAACAACTGTGTATTGTGTAAGTGGACAGTAGCATTGTGTTGTTTACATTTATCGTGATATAGGCCCTCATTCTGAGTTGTTCGCTCGCTAGCTGCTTTTAGCAGCATTGCACACGCTAGGCCGCCGCCCTCTGGGAGTGTATCTTAGCTTAGCAGAAGTGCGAACAAAAGATTAGCAGAACTGCTACTAAATAATTCTTTGCAGTTTCTGAGTAGCTCCAGACCTACTCACAGATTGCGATCACCTCAGTCCGTTTAGTTCCTGGTTTGACGTCACAAACACGCCCTGCGTTCGGCCAGGCACTGCCCTGTTTCTCCAGACACTCCTGCGTTTTTTATATAAAAAGAAGAAAAACAAATGACTGCTTACACAGCGCCTCAAAAATAGATTATACTAATAAAAAGAATTTCCCTGATAGGATGCGCAGCCGTCAAACACAATGTGAGTGTTAAACAAGGAACCAATTAAACAACAGGATGGCTGCGCAATATAGCAGGGAAAATACGAGAGCCGGCGTGTATAAAATGGATTTATTAACCATATTAACCATAAGCACAATAAGCGATAAATAAGCAAACAGAATATAATCAAATAAATTACATTAATAAAACACACACCTTAATTATTATGTGTATATATCGGTATGTCTCGTTTGATAGGGCAACAGATGTTAATTAAACATAGTAAATGTCCACAAACATGAAAAAGTTCAACTGATATATTCACTGTGGAGCAGTGTGCAATGAGGCAGTCCCAAAAGTATAGCATTTTGCCAGCACCAGACTGGATGGAAAGAATAATAATAATACCTCTCTTGTGGGCTGGTCCAAAACCGAGCGTCCTCGGTAGTGAGTCCTGCAAAGCCCACTGATGCTGTGCAGCAGGGAGAGGGAAAACGCTGGTTCGTTGAATAAGTTAATACCGCGTGTTGATGTGAGCGGCTGGCGGAGAAAGACAGGTCGGCAAAGGCTCATGCGGTCACTGCAGCTTGCTTCCAATGTGGACACCTGATGCACGGTCTGCTATAGGAGGCGGGAAACTAACGCGTTTCGTCACGTATCACGTGACTTTATCAAAGGTATATTCCTGCCTCAGTAAGAATCAGTATTTAAATCCCAATGGCTAGGTGTGCACAGGTGTAAATAATAAAGAGTATATAATTACATTTAAAATACGTCAGCTCTCATATATTGGTACTTAATAAATATAAATACATTCTCAATATATCATGAAATTGGCTAAAACGCACATGCTTTAATCTATTCGATAAAAAAGCGCTCATTATGTGAATAAAGATTCATATGGTAGATAGATGACCTGAAAATAAAAAGTATTATAAAGAAGAAGAAAAACTGAGTTTTGAAGCTCCAAATATGAACAGTATTAAAAGGAAAATCACTAACTAGATCGATATGACTAACTGTGGCATAGGGTTTTCCAATTTAGAAGTCAATAGACATTAGGGCAAGGTAATATTTAATTGTGGTAACAAATATAGACTAAAAATAATTACAAAAGTATATCACATATCGAACCAGGAACCGAACCCTGATCCATGTCTAGAGAGGAACAGTGACCAAACCATGTATGCCACTGAGCTGCTTACAGAAGTCTGCACAGATTAAGTAAGACATAAGATGAAACAATATATCCTTCTTTAGATTCAAAATATCAAAAAACTATCTTTCATACTAAGCCCAAAAGAGGTATAGTGATTAAACAACCATAGGGGAATAATTTTGGATAGCAATAAATTAAAAATTAAAACTCAGAAACTAAACAATAAATTACACCACAGATGTAATTAATTAGCCCCAAATGAAATTTCAACCATAGAGGAGGAGGCCTCTTACTTATTAACAAGGATCAAATTCAATAGACTCGTTTAACCCCTCTGGTGCAAGGGTTCTTAATTTATGAATCCAGTAATTTTCCCTGAGACAGAGTTTTCTATGCCTGTCCCCACCTCGTGCTGTAGGCATAATAGTTTCTATACCCATAAGGTGAATATCATCTGGATTTTTTTTATGTATATTGCGTCTATGTTCTAGGAATCTAATCTTAAGTTTTTGTGTTGTCCTACCTACATATGGTTGCACTTACAAACCAATAAATAAATAAATAACGTAGGAACTATTGCAGTTAATAAAAGAACGTATCTCAAATTGTGCATGATCAGATGAAGTGAAACATTTTAAATTGTTCTGAATCTAAGAACAGGTGATGCATTGTTTAGCACCACATTTAAAGCACCCTTTGACTCTAGGAAGCAACTGGGAAGTTTCTGCAGGGATAGCGGGCATGGCCATGTTTCTTTTATCTACAAAATGGCTAGGAGCCAGTTGATGTCGTAGATTGTTTGATTTTTAAAAAATGATGGAAGGCATCTATTTTAGTTCAGTTCTAAGGACTTGATCTGTAAGTAATATTGGATAATTATTACGGATAATATTTATAATCTTGGAGGAGGAGCTATTAAACTGTTATAGGAAAACTGGTTGTTCTTTTTCAAATTTATGATGTTTTGCTTTATAGGTTTAGGAGATCATTTCTGTTTAATGTATCAGCCTTTTGTCTGGCTGATTTAATCAAAGCCATAGGATATCCTCTATCTGAAAAAGATAGGGAAAGTTCATCTGCCTTTGAATGATAGTCCTGTATATCGCTACAATTTCATTTAATACGTCTAAATTGACCAAAAGGAATATTGTTTAACCATGGTTTGTGATGTGAACTGTTATAATGTAAATAGTTAAAAGTATCAACCTCTTTTTGAAAAGTTTTGGTGGAAATTTTATCATCAATTATAGACAGGGAAATATCGAGGAAGGTAATCGAGGATCTGTGTGAAGTGCTGGTGAAACTTAAAGTCATTAGCATTCAACAAAGTGATAATATTAGAGGGAAGAGAAATATCGCCATCAAAAAAAAAAAAGTCATCTATGTAACGGCCATAGTAGATAATGCCTACACCGAAGTCCCGCCCCCACACATGGGAGTGTTCGAAGGCCCCCATGTACAGGTTAGCAAAGCTTGGCACGAACCTCGTCCGCATGGCCGTCACAAGTATCACCGCCCACCCAACCACCCAGTCACCAGAGCCACCCACAAGCCAACTGGCTCCGTGATTTAATTTGCACAGTGCAGTCATCCAGGCAGCATGTCCTTCTCAATGGAAGAATCTCTGGTTCCATGGAATCTTCCGCATTGGACTGCTGCAGAACAAAAAGGATTTCAACATTCAGCTTGCTAGCATTCAATGTACCTGCGGCAGTGCCATTTCTAGCCGCGGCACTTTGTGACTCCTTATGGCCTCTCCCGAGCGCTCCTGCTCGGGGGGCGGAGTTTCGCGGAATGACGCGTTGCGAAGTGACGTCACGACGCAAACGCGTCATTCCGCAAAGCCCCGCCCTCCGAGCAGGAGCGCTCGGGAGAGGCGATAAGGAGATAAGCAAGAAGGAGGAGGCGGCCGGCGCAAGGGACGTGAGGCGGCGGGACCGAAGAGCGGGAAGACGTAAGTATTCTCTCTCTCTCTCTCTCTCTCTCTCTCTCTCTCTCTCCCCCCCTCTCCCCCTTCCTTCCCCTCAACTTGAAACCTGCCTGCCGCTGCCGCACTGTGTAAAATGGGGACACCTGCCTATGGGGATACCTGCCTGCCGCACTGTGTAAAATGGGGGCACCTGCCTGCGTACTGTGTAATATGGGGGCACCTGCCTGCGTACTGTGTAATATGGGGGCATCTGCCTGCGTACTGTGTAATATGGGGGCATCTGCCTGCGTACTGTGTAATATGGGGGCATCTGCCTGCGTACTGTGTAATATGGGGTCATCTGCCTGCGTACTGTGTAATATGGGGGCATCTGCCTGCGTACTGTGTAATATGGGGGCATCTGCCTGCCGCACTGTGTAAAATGGGGATATCTGCCTGCTGCACTGTGTAAAATAGGGATACCTGCCTGCGTACTGTGTAATATGGGGGCACCTGCCTGCGTACTGTGTAATATGGGGGCATCTGCCTGTGTACTGTGTAAAATGGGGATATCTGCCTGCCGCGCTGTGTAAAATGGGGATACCTGCCTGCAGCACTGTGTAAAATAAGGATACCTGCCTGCGTACTGTGTAATATGGGGCACCTGCCTGCGTACTGTGTAATATGGGGGCATCTGCCTGCGTACTGTGTAAAATGGGGATATCTGCCTGCCGTGCTGTGTAAAATGGGGGCACCTGCCTGCCGCACTGTGTAATATGGGGATACCTGCCTGCTGCACTGTGTAATATAGGGGCACCTGCCTGCGTACTGTGTAAAATGGGGATATCTGCCGGCCGTGCTGTGTAAAATGGGGATATCTGCCTGCCGTGCTGTGTAAAATGGGGATATCTGCCTGCCGTGCTGTGTAAAATGGGGATATCTGCCTGCCGTGCTGTGTAAAATGGGGATATCTGCCTGCCGTGCTGTGTAAAATGGGGATATCTGCCTGCGTACTGTGTAAAATGGGGGCACCTGCCTGCGTACTGTGTAATATGGGAGCACCTGCCTGCGTACTGTGTAATATGGGGGCATCTGCCTGCCGCGCTGTGTAAAATGGGGATACCTGCCTGCCGCACTGTGTAAAATAAGGATACCTGCCTGCGTACTGTGTAATATGGGGGCACCTGCCTGCGTACTGTGTAATATGGGGGCACCTGCCTGCGTACTGTGTAATATGGGGGCATCTGCCTGCGTACTGTGTAAAATGGGGATATCTGCCTGCGTACTGTGTAAAATGGGGGCACCTGCCTGCGTACTGTGTAATATGGGAGCACCTGCCTGCGTACTGTGTAATATGGGGGCATCTGCCTGCCGCGCTGTGTAAAATGGGGATACCTGCCTGCCGCACTGTGTAAAATAAGGATACCTGCCTGCGTACTGTGTAATATGGGGGCACCTGCCTGCGTACTGTGTAATATGGGGGCACCTGCCTGCGTACTGTGTAATATGGGGGCATCTGCCTGCGTACTGTGTAAAATGGGGATATCTGCCTGCGTACTGTGTAAAATGGGGGCACCTGCCTGCGTACTGTGTAATATGGGGGCACCTGCCTGCGTACTGTGTAATATGGGGGCATCTGCCTTCGTACTGTGTAAAATGGGGATATCTGCCTGCCGTGCTGTGTAAAATGGGGATACCTGCCTGCGTACTGTGTAATATGGGGGCACCTGCCTGCCGCACTGTGTAAAATGGGGGAACCTGCCTGCGTACTGTGTAATATGGGGGCACCTACCTGCGTACTGTGTAATATGGGGGCACCTGCCTGCGCACTGTGTAAAATGGGGATATCTGCCTGTCGTGCTGTGTAAAATGAGGGCACCTGCCTGCCGCACTGTATAATATGGGGATACCTGCCTGCATACTGTGTAAAATGGTGGCACCTGCCTGCGTACTGTGTAATATGGGGGCATCTGCCTGCGTACTGTGTAATATGGGGGCATCTGCCTGCGTACTGTGTAATATGGGGGCATCTGCCTGCGTACTGTGTAAAATGGGGATATCTGCCTGCCGCACTGTGTAAATTAGGGATACCTGCCTGCGTACTGTGTAATATGGGGGCACCTGCCTGTGTACTGTGTAATATGGGGGCATCTGCCTGCGTACTGCGTAAAATGGGGATATCTGCCTGCCGCACTGTGTAAAATGAGGATACCTGCCTGCCGCACTGTGTAAAATAAGGATACCTGCCTGCGTACTGTGTAATATGGGGGCACCTGCCTGCGTACTGTGTAATATGGGGGCATCTGCCTGCGTACTGTGTAAAATGGGGATATCTGCCTGCCGTGCTGTGTAAAATGGGGGCACATGCCTGCCGCACTGTGTAATATGGGGATACCTGCCTGCTGCACTGTGTAATGTGGGGGCACCTGCCTGAGTACTGTGTAATATGGGGGCATCTGCCTGCGTACTGTGTAATATGGGGGCATCTGCCTGCGTACTGTGTAATATGGGGGCATCTGCCTGCGTACTGTGTAAAATTGGGATATCTGCCTGCCGCACTGTGCAAAATAGGGATACCTGCCTGCGTACTGTGTAATATGGGGGCACCTGCCTGCGTACTGTGTAATATGGGGGCATCTGCCTGCGTACTGTGTAAAATGGGGATATCTGCCTGCGTACTGTGTAAAATGGGGGAACCTGCCTGCGTACTGTGTAATATGGGGGCACCTACCTGCGTACTGTGTAATATGGGGGCACCTGCCTGCGCACTGTGTAAAATGGGGATATCTGCCTGTCGTGCTGTGTAAAATGAGGGCACCTGCCTGCCGCACTGTATAATATGGGGATACCTGCCTGCATACTGTGTAAAATGGTGGCACCTGCC
This sequence comes from Pseudophryne corroboree, assembly GCF_028390025.1. NCBI lineage: Eukaryota > Metazoa > Chordata > Amphibia > Anura > Myobatrachidae > Pseudophryne > Pseudophryne corroboree. Next base: position 158,335,956 of record NC_086451.1, on the reverse strand, counting down.
TGCGTACTGTGTAATATGGGGGCATCTGCCTGCGTACTGTGTAATATGGGGGCATCTGCCTGCGTACTGTGTAATATGGGGGCATCTGCCTGCGTACTGTGTAATATGGGGGCATCTGCCTGCGTACTGTGTAAAATGGGGATATCTGCCTGCCGCACTGTGTAAAATAGGGATACCTGCCTGCATACTGTGTAATATGGGGGCACCTGCCTGCGTACTGTGTAATATGGGGGCATCTGCCTGCGTACTGTGTAAAATGGGGATATCTGCCTGCCGCACTGTGTAAAATAGGGATACCTGCCTGCGTACTGTGTAATATGGGGGCACCTGCCTGCGTACTGTGTAATATGGGGGTATCTGCCTGTGTACTGTGTAAAATGGGGATATCTGCCTGCGTACTGTGTAAAATGGGGGCACCTGCCTGCGTACTGTGTAATATGGGGGCACCTGCCTTCGTACTGTGTAATGTGGGGGCATCAGCCTTCGTACTGTGTAAAATGGGGATATCTGCCTGCCGTGCTGTGTAAAATGGGGGCACATGCCTGCCGCACTGTGTAATATGGGGATACCTGCCTTCTGCACTGTGTAATATGGGGGCACCTGCCTGAGTACTGTGTAATATGGGGGCATCTGCCTGCGTACTGTGTAATATGGGGGCATCTGCCTGCGTACTGTGTAATATGGGGGCATCTGCCTGCGTACTGTGTAATATGGGGGCATCTGCCTGCGTACTGTGTAATATGGGGGCATCTGCCTGCGTACTGTGTAATATGGGGGCATCTGCCTGCGTACTGTGTAAAATGGGGATATCTGCCTGCCGCACTGTGTAAAATAGGGATACCTGCCTGCGTACTGTGTAATATGGGGGCATCTGCCTGCGTACTGTGTAATATGGGGGCATCTGCCTGCGTACTGTGTAAAATGGGGATATCTGCCTGCCGCGCTGTATAAAATGGGGATATCTGCCTGCCACACTGTGTAAAATAAGGATACCTGCCTGCGTACTGTGTAATATGGGGGCACCTGCCTGCGTACTGTGTAATATGGGGGCATCTGCCTGCGTACTGTGTAAAATGGGGATATCTGCCTGAGTACTGTGTAATATGGGGGCATCTGCCTGCGTACTGTGTAATATGGGGGCATCTGCCTGCGTACTGTGTAATATGGGGGCATCTGCCTGCGTACTGTGTAATATGGGGGCATCTGCCTGCGTACTGTGTAAAATGGGGATATCTGCCTGCCGCACTGTGTAAAATAGGGATACCTGCCTGCGTACTGTGTAATATGGGGGCACCTGCCTGCGTACTGTGTAAAATGGAGATATATGCCTGCCGCACTGTGTAAAATAGGGATACCTGCCTGCGTACTGTGTAATATGGGGGCACCTGCCTGCGTACTGTGTAATATGGGGGCATCTGCCTGCGTACTGTGTAAAATGGGGATATCTGCCTGCCGCGCTGTATAAAATGGGGATATCTGCCTGCCACACTGTGTAAAATAAGGATACCTGCCTGCGTACTGTGTAATATGGGGGCACCTGCCTGCGTACTGTGTAATATGGGGGCATCTGCCTGCGTACTGTGTAAAATGGGGATATCTGCCTGCGTACTGTGTAAAATGGGGGAACCTGCCTGCGTACTGTGTAATATGGGGGCACCTGCCTGCGTACTGTGTAATATGGGGGCATCTGCCTGCGTACTGTGTAAAATGGGGATATCTGCCTGCCGTGCTGTGTAAAATGGGGGCACCTGCCTACCGCACTGTGTAATATGGGAATACCTGCCTGCTGCACTGTGTAATATGGGGGCACCTGCCTGCGTACTGTGTAAAATGGGGATATCTACCTGCCGTGCTGTGTAAAATGGGGATATCTGCCTGCCGTGCTGTGTAAAATGGGGATATCTGCCTGCCGTGCTGTGTAAAATGGGGATATCTGCCTGCCGTGCTGTGTAAAATGGGGGCACCTGCCTGCCGCGCTGTGTAATATGGGGATACCTGCCTGCCGCGCTGTGTAATATGGGGATATCTGCCTGCCGCGCTGTGTAAAATGGGGATATCTGCCTGCCGCGCTGTGTAAAATGGGGATATCTGCCTGCCGTGCTGTGTAAAATGGGGATATCTGCCTGCCGTGCTGTATAAAATGGGGATATCTGCCTGCCGTGCTGTGTAAAATGGGGATATCTGCCTGCCGTGCTGTGTAAAATGGGGATATCTGCCTGCCGTGCTGTGTAAAATGGGGGCACCTGCCTGCCGCGCTGTGTAATATGGGGCTATCTGCCTGCCGCACTGTGTAATATGGGGATATCTGCACGCCGCGCTGTGTAAAATGGGGATATCTCCCTGCCGCGCTGTGTAAAATGGGGATATCTGCCTGCCGCGCTGTGTAAAATGGGGATATCTGCCTGCCGTGCTGTGTAAAATCGGGATATCTGCCTGCCGTGCTGTGTAAAATGGGGGCACCTGCCTGCGCACTGTGTAATATGGGGGCACCTGCCTGCATACTGTGTAATATGGGGGCATCTGCCTGCGTACTGTGTAAAATGGGGATATCTGCCTGTCGTGCTGTGTAAAATGGGGGCACCTGCCTGCCGCACTGTGTAATATGGGGATACCTGCCTGCGTACTGTGTAAAATGGTGGCACCTGCCTGCGTACTGTGTAATATGGGGGCACCTGCCTGCGTACTGTGTAATATGGGGGCATCTGCCTGCGTACTGTGTAATATGGGGGCATCTGCCTGCGTACTGTGTAATATGGGGGCATCTGCCTGCGTACTGTGTAATATGGGGGCATCTGCCTGCGTACTGTGTAATATGGGGGCATCTGTCTGCGTACTGTGTAAAATGGGGATATCTGCCTGCCGCACTGTGTAAAATAGGGATACCTGCCTGCGTACTGTGTAATATGGGGGCACCTGCCTGCGTACTGTGTAATATGGGGGCATCTGCCTGCGTACTGTGTAAAATGGGGATATCTGCCTGCCGCGCTGTGTAAAATGGGGATACCTGCCTGCCGCATTGTGTAAAATAAGGATACCTGCCTGCGTACTGTGTAATATGGGGGCACCTGCCTGCATACTGTGTAATATGGGGGCATCTGCCTGCGTACTGTGTAAAATGGGGATATCTGCCTGCGTACTGTGTAAAATGGGGGCACCTGCCTGCGTACTGTGTAATATGGGGGCACCTGCCTGCGTACTGTGTAATATGGGGGCATCTGCCTTCGTACTGTGTAAAATGGGGATATCTGCCTGCCGTGCTGTGTAAAATGGGGGCACATGCCTGCCGCACTGTGTAATATGGGGATACCTGCCTGCTGCACTGTGTAATATGGGGGCACCTGCCTGAGTACTGTGTAATATGGCGGCATCTGCCTGCGTACTGTGTAATATGGGGGCATCTGCCTGCGTACTGTGTAATATGGGGGCATTTACCTGCGTACTGTGTAATATGGGGGCATCTGCCTGCGTACTGTGTAATATGGGGGCATCTGCCTGCGTACTGTGTAAAATGGGGATATCTGCCTGCCGCACTGTGTAAAATAGGGATACCTGCCTGCGTACTGTGTAATATGGGGGCACCTGCCTGCGTACTGTGTAATATGGGGGCATCTGCCTGCGTACTGTGTAAAATGGGGATATCTGCCTGCGTACTGTGTAAAATGGGGGAACCTGTCTGCGTACTGTGTAATATGGGGGCACCTACCTGCGTACTGTGTAATATGGGGGCATCTGCCTGCGTACTGTGTAAAATGGGGATATCTGCCTGCCGTGCTGTGTAAAATGGGGGCACCTGCCTACCGCAATGTGTAATATGGGGATACCTGCCTGCTGCACTGTGTAATATGGGGGCACCTGCCTGCGTACTGTGTAAAATGGGGATATCTGCCTGCCGTGCTGTGTAAAATGGGGATATCTTCCTGCCGTGCTGTGTAAAATGGGGATATCTGCCTGCCGTGCTGTGTAAAATGGGGATATCTGCCTGCTGTGCTGTGTAATATGGGGGCATCTGCCTGCGTACTGTGTAATATGGGGGCATCTGCCTGCGTACTGTGTAATATGGGGGCATCTGCCTGCGTACTGTGTAATATGGGGGCATCTGCCTGCGTACTGTGTAAAATGGGGATATCTGCCTGCCGCACTGTGTAAAATAGGGATACCTGCCTGCGTACTGTGTAATATGGGGGCACCTGCCTGCGTACTGTGTAATATGGGGGCATCTGCCTGCGTACTGCGTAAAATGGGGATATCTGCCTGCCGCGCTGTATAAAATGGGGATACCTGCCTGCCGCACTGTGTAAAATAAGGATACCTGCCTGCGTACTGTGTAATATGGGGGCACCTGCTTGCGTACTGTGTAATATGGGGGCATCTGCCTGCGTACTGTGTAAAATGGGGATATCTGCCTGCCGTGCTGTGTAAAATGGGGGCACATGCCTGCCGCACTGTGTAATATGGGGATACCTGCCTGCTGCACTGTGTAATGTGGGGGCACCTGCCTGAGTACTGTGTAATATGGGGGCATCTGCCTGCGTACTGTGTAATATGGGGGCATCTGCCTGCGTACTGTGTAATATGGGGGCATCTGCCTGCGTACTGTGTAAAATTGGGATATCTGTCTGCCGCACTGTGCAAAATAGAGATACCTGCCTGCGTACTGTGTAATATGGGGGCACCTGCCTGCGTACTGTGTAATATGGGGGCATCTGCCTGCGTACTGTGTAAAATGGGGATATCTGCCTGCGTACTGTGTAAAATGGGGGAACCTGCCTGCGTACTGTGTAATATGGGGGCACCTACCTGCGTACTGTGTAATATGGGGGCACCTGCCTGCGTACTGTGTAAAATGGGGATATCTGCCTGTCGTGCTGTGTAAAATGGGGGCACCTGCCTGCCGCACTGTATAATATGGGGATACCTGCCTGCATACTGTGTAAAATGGTGGCACCTGCCTGCGTACTGTGTAATATGGGGGCATCTGCCTGCGTACTGTGTAATATGGGGGCATCTACCTGCGTACTGTGTAATATGGGGGCATCTGCCTGCGTACTGTGTAATATGGGGGCATCTGCCTGCGTACTGTGTAAAATGGGGATATCTGCCTGCCGCACTGTGTAAAATAGGGATACCTGCCTGCATACTGTGTAATATGGGGGCACCTGCCTGCGTACTGTGTAATATGGGGGCATCTGCCTGCGTACTGTGTAAAATGGGGATATCTGCCTGCCGCACTGTGTAAAATAGGGATACCTGCCTGCGTACTGTGTAATATGGGGGCACCTGCCTGCGTACTGTGTAATATGGGGGTATCTGCCTGCGTACTGTGTAAAATGGGGATATCTGCCTGCGTACTGTGTAAAATGGGGGCACCTGCCTTCGTACTGTGTAATATGGGGGCATCAGCCTTCGTACTGTGTAAAATGGGGATATCTGCCTGCCGTGCTGTGTAAAATGGGGGCACATGCCTGCCGCACTGTGTAATATGGGGATACCTGCCTTCTGCACTGTGTAATATGGGGGCACCTGCCTGAGTACTGTGTAATATGGGGGCATCTGCCTGCGTACTGTGTAATATGGGGGCATCTGCCTGCGTACTGTGTAATATGGGGGCATCTGCCTGCGTACTGTGTAATATGGGGGCATCTGCATGCGTACTGTGTAATATGGGGGTCATCTGCCTGCGTACTAGTGATGAGCGCCGGAAATTTTTCGGGTTTTGTGTTTTGGTTTTGGGTTCGGTTCCGCGGCCGTGTTTTGGGTTCGACCGCGTTTTGGCAAAACCTCACCGGGTTTTTTTTGTCGGATTCGGGTGTGTTTTGGATTCGGGTGTTTTTTTCAAAAAACACTAAAAAACAGCTTAAATCATAGAATTTGGGGGTAATTTTAATCCCAAAGTATTATTAACCTCAAAAAACATAATTTCCACTCATTTTCAGCCTATTCTGAACACCTCACACCTCACAATATTATTTTTAGTCCTAAAATTTGCACCGAGGTCGCTGTGTGAGAAAGATAAGCGACCCTAGTGGCCGACACAAACACCGTGCCCATCTAGGAGTGGCACTGCAGTGTCACGCAGGATGTCCCTTCCAAAAAACCCTCCCCAAACAGCACATGACGCAAAGAAAAAAAGAGGCGCAATGAGGTAGCTGACTGTGTGAGAAAGATAAGCGACCCTAGTGGCCGACACAAACACCGGGCCCATCTAGGAGTGGCACTGCAGTGTCACGCAGGATGTCCCTTCCAAAAAACCCTCCCCAAACAGCACATGACGCAAAGAAAAAAAGAGGCGCAATGAGGTAGCTGACTGTGTGAGAAAGATAAGCGACCCTAGTGGCCGACACAAACACCGGGCCCATCTAGGAGTGGCACTGCAGTGTCACGCAGGATGTCCCTTCCAAAAAACCCTCCCCAAACAGCACATGACGCAAAGAAAAAAAGAGGCGCAATGAGGTAGCTGACTGTGTGAGAAAGATAAGCGACCCTAGTGGCCGACACAAACACCGGGCCCATCTAGGAGTGGCACTGCAGTGTCACGCAGGATGTCCCTTCCAAAAAACCCTCCCCAAACAGCACATGACGCAAAGAAAAAAAGAGGCGCAATGAGGTAGCTGACTGTGTGAGAAAGATAAGCGACCCTAGTGGCCGACACAAACACCGGGCCCATCTAGGAGTGGCACTGCAGTGTCACGCAGGATGTCCCTTCCAAAAAACCCTCCCCAAACAGCACATGACGCAAAGAAAAAAAGAGGCGCAATGAGGTAGCTGACTGTGTGAGAAAGATAAGCGACCCTAGTGGCCGACACAAACACCGGGCCCATCTAGGAGTGGCACTGCAGTGTCACGCAGGATGTCCCTTCCAAAAAACCCTCCCCAAACAGCACATGACGCAAAGAAAAAAAGAGGCGCAATGAGGTAGCTGACTGTGTGAGAAAGATAAGCGACCCTAGTGGCCGACACAAACACCGGGCCCATCTAGGAGTGGCACTGCAGTGTCACGCAGGATGTCCCTTCCAAAAAACCCTCCCCAAACAGCACATGACGCAAAGAAAAAAAGAGGCACAATGAGGTAGCTGACTGTGTGTGTGAGAAAGATAAGCGACCCTAGTGGCCGACACAAACACCGGGCCCATCTAGGAGTGGCACTGCAGTGTCACGCAGGATGTCCCTTCCAAAAAACCCTCCCCAAACAGCACATGACGCAAAGAAAAAAAGAGGCGCAATGAGGTAGCTGACTGTGTGAGAAAGATAAGCGACCCTAGTGGCCGACACAAACACCGGGCCCATCTAGGAGTGGCACTGCAGTGTCACGCAGGATGTCCCTTCCAAAAAACCCTCCCCAAACAGCACATGACGCAAAGAAAAAAAGAGGCGCAATGAGGTAGCTGACTGTGTGAGAAAGATAAGCGACCCTAGTGGCCGACACAAACACCGGGCCCATCTAGGAGTGGCACTGCAGTGTCACGCAGGATGTCCCTTCCAAAAAACCCTCCCCAAACAGCACATGACGCAAAGAAAAATAAAAGAAAAAAGAGGTGCAAGATGGAATTGTCCTTGGGCCCTTCCCACCCACCCTTATGTTGTAACTATAAACAAAACAGGACATGCACACTTTAACCAACCCATCATTTCAGTGACAGGGTCTGCCACACGACTGTGACTGAAATGACGGGTTGGTTTGGACCCCCACCCAAAAAGAAGCAATTAATCTCTCCTTGCACAAACTGGCTCTACAGAGGCAAGATGTCCACCTCATCATCATCCTCCGATATATCACCGTGTACATCCCCCTCCTCACAGATTATCAATTCGTCCCCACTGGAATCCACCATGTCAGCTCCCTGTGTACTTTGTGGAGGCAATTGCTGCTGGTCAATGTCTCCGCGGAGGAATTGATTATAATTCATTTTAATGAACATCATCTTCTCCACATTTTCTGGATGTAACCTCGTACGCCGATTGCTGACAAGGTGAGCGGCGGCACTAAACACTCTTTCGGAGTACACACTTGTGGGAGGGCAACTTAGGTAGAATAAAGCCAGTTTGTGCAAGGGCCTCCAAATTGCCTCTTTTTCCTGCCAGTATAAGTACGGACTGTGTGACGTGCCTACTTGGATGCGGTCACTCATATAATCCTCCACCATTCTATCAATGGTGATAGAATCATATGCAGTGACAGTAGACGACATGTCCGTAATGGTTGTCAGGTCCTTCAGTCCGGACCAGATGTCAGCATCAGCAGTCGCTCCAGACTGCCCTGCATCACCGCCAGCGGGTGGGCTCGGAATTCTGAGCCTTTTCCTCGCACCCCCAGTTGCGGGAGAATGTGAAGGAGGAGATGTTGACAGGTCGCGTTCCGCTTGACTTGACAATTTTCTCACCAGCAGGTCTTTGAAACCCAGCAGACTTGTGTGCGCCGGAAAGAGAGATCCAAGGTAGGTTTTAAATCTAGGATCGAGCACGGTGGCCAAAATGTAGTGCTCTGATTTCAACAGATTGACCACCCGTGAATCCTTGTTAAGCGAATTAAGGGCTCCATCCACAAGTCCCACATGCCTAGCGGAATCGCTCTGTCTTAGCTCCTCCTTCAATGTCTCCAGCTTCTTCTGCAAAAGCCTGATGAGGGGAATGACCTGACTCAGGCTGGCAGTGTCTGAACTGACTTCACGTGTGGCAAGTTCAAAGGGCATCAGAACTTTGCACAACGTTGAAATCATTCTCCACTGCGCTTGAGACAGGTGCATTCCACCTCCTATATCGTGGTCAGTTGTATAGGCTTGAATGGCCTTTTGCTGCTCCTCCAACCTCTGAAGCATATAGAGGGTTGAATTCCACCTCGTTACCACCTCCTGCTTCAGATGATGGCAGGGCAGGTTCAGGCGTTTTTGGTGGTGCTCCAGTCTTCTGTACGTGCTGCCTGTACGCCGAAAGTGTCCCGCAATTTTTCTGGCCACCGCCAGCATCTCTTGCACGCCCCTGTCGTTTTTTAAAAAATTCTGCACCACCAAATTCAAGGTATGTGCAAAACATGGGACGTGCTGGAATTTGCCCAGATGTAATGCACGCACAATATTGCTGGCGTTGTCCGATGCCACAAATCCACAGGAGAGTCCAATTGGGGTAAGCCATTCCGCGATGATCTTCCTCAGTTGCCGTAAGAGGTTTTCAGCTGTGTGCGTATTCTGGAAAGCGGTGATACAAAGCGTAGCCTGCCTAGGAACGAGTTGGCGTTTGCGAGATGCTGCTACTGGTGCCGCCGCTGCTGTTCTTGCGGCGGGAGTCCATACATCTACCCAGTGGGCTGTCACAGTCATATAGTCCTGACCCTGCCCTGCTCCACTTGTCCACATGTCCGTGGTTAAGTGGACATTGGGTACAGCTGCATTTTTTAGGACACTGGTGACTCTTTTTCTGAGGTCTGTGTACATTTTCGGTATCGCAACCCTAGAGAAATGGAACCTAGATGGTATTTGGTACCGGGGACACAGTACCTCCAACAAGTCTCTAGTTGGCTCTGCAGTAATGATGGATACCGGAACCACGTTTCTCACCACCCAGGATGTCAAGGCCTCAGTTATCCGCTTTGCAGTAGGATGACTGCTGTGATATTTAATCTTCCTCGCAAATGACTGTTGGACAGTCAATTGCTTGGTGGAAGTAGTAAAAGTGGTCTTACGACTTCCCCTCTGGGATGACCATCGACTCCCAGCAGCAACAACAGCAGCGCCAGCAGCAGTAGGCGTTACACGCAAGGATGCATCGGAGGAATCCCAGGCAGGAGAGGACTCGTCAGAATTGCCAGTGACATGGCCTGCAGGACTATTGGCATTCCTGGGGAAGGAGGAAATTGACACTGAGGGAGTTGGTGGGGTGGTTTGCGTGAGCTTGGTTACAAGAGGAAGGGATTTACTGGTCAGTGGAGTGCTTCCGCTGTCACCCAAAGTTTTTGAACTTGTCACTGACTTATTATGAATGCGCTGCAGGTGACGTATAAGGGAGGATGTTCCGAGGTGGTTAACGTCCTTACCCCTACTTATTACAGCTTGACAAAGGGAGCACACGGCTTGACACCTGTTGTCCGCATTTCTGGTGAAATACCTCCACACCGAAGAGCTGATTTTTTTGGTATTTTCTCCTGGCATGTCAACGGCCATATTCCTCCCACGGACAACAGGTGTCTCCCCGGGTGCCTGACTTAAACAAACCACCTCACCATCAGAATCCTCCTGGTCAATTTCCTCCCCAGCGCCAGCAACACCCATATCCTCCGCATCCTGGTGGACTTCAACACTGACATCTTCAATCTCACTATCAGGAACTGGACTGCGGGTGCTCCTTCCAGCACTTGCAGGGGGCGTGCAAATGGTGGAAGGCGCATGCTCTTCACATCCAGTGTTGGGAAGGTCAGGCATCGCAACCGACACAATTGGACTCTCCTTGTGGATTTGGGATTTCGAAGAACGCACAGTTCTTTGCTGTGCTTTTGCCAGCTTGAGTCGTTTCATTTTTCTAGCGAGAGGCTGAGTGCTTCCATCCTCATGTGAAGCTGAACCACTAGCCATGAACATAGGCCAGGGCCTCAGCCGTTCCTTGCCACTCCGTGTGGTAAATGGCATATTGGCAAGTTTACGCTTCTCCTCCGACAATTTTATTTTAGGTTTTGGAGTCTTTTTTTTTCTGATATTTGGTGTTTTGGATTTGACATGCTCTGTACTATGACATTGGGCATCGGCCTTGGCAGACGACGTTGCTGGCATTTCATCGTCTCGGCCATGACTAGTGGCAGCAGCTTCAGCACGAGGTGGAAGTGGATCTTGATCTTTCCCTAATTTTGGAACCTCAACTTTTTTGTTCTCCATATTTTATAGGCAGAACTAAAAGGCACCTCAGGTAAACAATGGAGATGGATGGATTGGATACTAGTATACTATATATACAATTATGGACGGACTGCCACGGTTAGGTGGTATAAAAAAACCACGGTATAAAAAAACCACGGTATAAAAAAACCACGGTATAAAAAAACCGCACTGTACACTGGTTGATAAAGAGATAGTAGTATACTCGTAACAATTAGGATGACACTATGACGGTATAAAGAATGAAAAAAAAACCACGGTTAGGTGGTAGGTATATAATAATAAATAATACAATTCTGGTCGGACGGACTGCCTGCCGTGTGCCGACACAGAGGTAGCCACAGCCGTGAACTACCGCACTGTACACTGGTTGATAAAGAGATAGTAGTATACTCGTAACAATTAGGATGACACTATGACGGTATAAAGAATGAAAAAAAAACCACGGTTAGGTGGTAGGTATATAATAATAAATAATACAATTCTGGTCGGACGGACTGCCTGCCGTGTGCCGACACAGAGGTAGCCACAGCCGTGAACTACCGCACTGTACACTGGTTGATAAAGAGATAGTAGTATACTCGTAACAATTAGGATGACACTATGACGGTATAAAGAATGAAAAAAAAACCACGGTTAGGTGGTAGGTATATAATAATAAATAATACAATTCTGGTCGGACGGACTGCCTGCCGTGTGCCGACACAGAGGTAGCCACAGCCGTGAACTACCGCACTGTACACTGGTTGATAAAGAGATAGTAGTATACTCGTAACAATTAGGATGACACTATGACGGTATAAAGAATGAAAAAAAAACCACGGTTAGGTGGTAGGTATATAATAATAAATAATACAATTCTGGTCGGACGGACTGCCTGCCGTGTGCCGACACAGAGGTAGCCACAGCCGTGAACTACCGCACTGTACACTGGTTGATAAAGAGATAGTAGTATACTCGTAACAATTAGGATGACACTATGACGGTATAAAGAATGAAAAAAAAACCACGGTTAGGTGGTAGGTATATAATAATAAATAATACAATTCTGGTCGGACGGACTGCCTGCCGTGTGCCGACACAGAGGTAGCCACAGCCGTGAACTACCGCACTGTACACTGGTTGATAAAGAGATAGTAGTATACTCGTAACAATTAGGATGACACTATGACGGTATAAAGAATGAAAAAAAAACCACGGTTAGGTGGTAGGTATATAATAATAAATAATACAATTCTGGTCGGACGGACTGCCTGCCGTGTGCCGACACAGAGGTAGCCACAGCCGTGAACTACCGCACTGTACACTGGTTGATAAAGAGATAGTAGTATACTCGTAACAATTAGGATGACACTATGACGGTATAAAGAATGAAAAAAAAACCACGGTTAGGTGGTAGGTATATAATAATAAATAATACAATTCTGGTCGGACGGACTGCCTGCCGTGTGCCGACACAGAGGTAGCCACAGCCGTGAACTACCGCACTGTACACTGGTTGATAAAGAGATAGTAGTATACTCGTAACAATTAGGATGACACTATGACGGTATAAAGAATGAAAAAAAAACCACGGTTAGGTGGTAGGTATATAATAATAAATAATACAATTCTGGTCGGACGGACTGCCTGCCGTGTGCCGACACAGAGGTAGCCACAGCCGTGAACTACCGCACTGTACACTGGTTGATAAAGAGATAGTAGTATACTCGTAACAATTAGGATGACACTATGACGGTATAAAGAATGAAAAAAAAACCACGGTTAGGTGGTAGGTATATAATAATAAATAATACAATTCTGGTCGGACGGACTGCCTGCCGTGTGCCGACACAGAGGTAGCCACAGCCGTGAACTACCGCACTGTACACTGGTTGATAAAGAGATAGTAGTATACTCGTAACAATTAGGATGACACTATGACGGTATAAAGAATGAAAAAAAAACCACGGTTAGGTGGTAGGTATATAATAATAAATAATACAATTCTGGTCGGACGGACTGCCTGCCGTGTGCCGACACAGAGGTAGCCACAGCCGTGAACTACCGCACTGTACACTGGTTGATAAAGAGATAGTAGTATACTCGTAACAATTAGGATGACACTATGACGGTATAAAGAATGAAAAAAAAACCACGGTTAGGTGGTAGGTATATAATAATAAATAATACAATTCTGGTCGGACGGACTGCCTGCCGTGTGCCGACACAGAGGTAGCCACAGCCGTGAACTACCGCACTGTACACTGGTTGATAAAGAGATAGTAGTATACTCGTAACAATTAGGATGACACTATGACGGTATAAAGAATGAAAAAAAAACCACGGTTAGGTGGTAGGTATATAATAATAAATAATACAATTCTGGTCGGACGGACTGCCTGCCGTGTGCCGACACAGAGGTAGCCACAGCCGTGAACTACCGCACTGTACACTGGTTGATAAAGAGATAGTAGTATACTCGTAACAATTAGGATGACACTATGACGGTATAAAGAATGAAAAAAAAACCACGGTTAGGTGGTAGGTATATAATAATAAATAATACAATTCTGGTCGGACGGACTGCCTGCCGTGTGCCGACACAGAGGTAGCCACAGCCGTGAACTACCGCACTGTACACTGGTTGATAAAGAGATAGTAGTATACTCGTAACAATTAGGATGACACTATGACGGTATAAAGAATGAAAAAAAAACCACGGTTAGGTGGTAGGTATATAATAATAAATAATACAATTCTGGTCGGACGGACTGCCTGCCGTGTGCCGACACAGAGGTAGCCACAGCCGTGAACTACCGCACTGTACACTGGTTGATAAAGAGATAGTAGTATACTCGTAACAATTAGGATGACACTATGACGGTATAAAGAATGAAAAAAAAACCACGGTTAGGTGGTAGGTATATAATAATAAATAATACAATTCTGGTCGGACGGACTGCCTGCCGTGTGCCGACACAGAGGTAGCCACAGCCGTGAACTACCGCACTGTACACTGGTTGATAAAGAGATAGTAGTATACTCGTAACAATTAGGATGACACTATGACGGTATAAAGAATGAAAAAAAAACCACGGTTAGGTGGTAGGTATATAATAATAAATAATACAATTCTGGTCGGACGGACTGCCTGCCGTGTGCCGACACAGAGGTAGCCACAGCCGTGAACTACCGCACTGTACACTGGTTGATAAAGAGATAGTAGTATACTCGTAACAATTAGGATGACACTATGACGGTATAAAGAATGAAAAAAAAACCACGGTTAGGTGGTAGGTATATAATAATAAATAATACAATTCTGGTCGGACGGACTGCCTGCCGTGTGCCGACACAGAGGTAGCCACAGCCGTGAACTACCGCACTGTACACTGGTTGATAAAGAGATAGTAGTATACTCGTAACAATTAGGATGACACTATGACGGTATAAAGAATGAAAAAAAAACCACGGTTAGGTGGTAGGTATATAATAATAAATAATACAATTCTGGTCGGACGGACTGCCTGCCGTGTGCCGACACAGAGGTAGCCACAGCCGTGAACTACCGCACTGTACACTGGTTGATAAAGAGATAGTAGTATACTCGTAACAATTAGGATGACACTATGACGGTATAAAGAATGAAAAAAAAACCACGGTTAGGTGGTAGGTATATAATAATAAATAATACAATTCTGGTCGGACGGACTGCCTGCCGTGTGCCGACACAGAGGTAGCCACAGCCGTGAACTACCGCACTGTACACTGGTTGATAAAGAGATAGTAGTATACTCGTAACAATTAGGATGACACTATGACGGTATAAAGAATGAAAAAAAAACCACGGTTAGGTGGTAGGTATATAATAATAAATAATACAATTCTGGTCGGACGGACTGCCTGCCGTGTGCCGACACAGAGGTAGCCACAGCCGTGAACTACCGCACTGTACACTGGTTGATAAAGAGATAGTAGTATACTCGTAACAATTAGGATGACACTATGACGGTATAAAGAATGAAAAAAAAACCACGGTTAGGTGGTAGGTATATAATAATAAATAATACAATTCTGGTCGGACGGACTGCCTGCCGTGTGCCGACACAGAGGTAGCCACAGCCGTGAACTACCGCACTGTACACTGGTTGATAAAGAGATAGTAGTATACTCGTAACAATTAGGATGACACTATGACGGTATAAAGAATGAAAAAAAAACCACGGTTAGGTGGTAGGTATATAATAATAAATAATACAATTCTGGTCGGACGGACTGCCTGCCGTGTGCCGACACAGAGGTAGCCACAGCCGTGAACTACCGCACTGTACACTGGTTGATAAAGAGATAGTAGTATACTCGTAACAATTAGGATGACACTATGACGGTATAAAGAATGAAAAAAAAACCACGGTTAGGTGGTAGGTATATAATAATAAATAATACAATTCTGGTCGGACGGACTGCCTGCCGTGTGCCGACACAGAGGTAGCCACAGCCGTGAACTACCGCACTGTACACTGGTTGATAAAGAGATAGTAGTATACTCGTAACAATTAGGATGACACTATGACGGTATAAAGAATGAAAAAAAAACCACGGTTAGGTGGTAGGTATATAATAATAAATAATACAATTCTGGTCGGACGGACTGCCTGCCGTGTGCCGACACAGAGGTAGCCACAGCCGTGAACTACCGCACTGTACACTGGTTGATAAAGAGATAGTAGTATACTCGTAACAATTAGGATGACACTATGACGGTATAAAGAATGAAAAAAAAACCACGGTTAGGTGGTAGGTATATAATAATAAATAATACAATTCTGGTCGGACGGACTGCCTGCCGTGTGCCGACACAGAGGTAGCCACAGCCGTGAACTACCGCACTGTACACTGGTTGATAAAGAGATAGTAGTATACTCGTAACAATTAGGATGACACTATGACGGTATAAAGAATGAAAAAAAAACCACGGTTAGGTGGTAGGTATATAATAATAAATAATACAATTCTGGTCGGACGGACTGCCTGCCGTGTGCCGACACAGAGGTAGCCACAGCCGTGAACTACCGCACTGTACACTGGTTGATAAAGAGATAGTAGTATACTCGTAACAATTAGGATGACACTATGACGGTATAAAGAATGAAAAAAAAACCACGGTTAGGTGGTAGGTATATAATAATAAATAATACAATTCTGGTCGGACGGACTGCCTGCCGTGTGCCGACACAGAGGTAGCCACAGCCGTGAACTACCGCACTGTACACTGGTTGATAAAGAGATAGTAGTATACTCGTAACAATTAGGATGACACTATGACGGTATAAAGAATGAAAAAAAAACCACGGTTAGGTGGTAGGTATATAATAATAAATAATACAATTCTGGTCGGACGGACTGCCTGCCGTGTGCCGACACAGAGGTAGCCACAGCCGTGAACTACCGCACTGTACACTGGTTGATAAAGAGATAGTAGTATACTCGTAACAATTAGGATGACACTATGACGGTATAAAGAATGAAAAAAAAACCACGGTTAGGTGGTAGGTATATAATAATAAATAATACAATTCTGGTCGGACGGACTGCCTGCCGTGTGCCGACACAGAGGTAGCCACAGCCGTGAACTACCGCACTGTACACTGGTTGATAAAGAGATAGTAGTATACTCGTAACAATTAGGATGACACTATGACGGTATAAAGAATGAAAAAAAAACCACGGTTAGGTGGTAGGTATATAATAATAAATAATACAATTCTGGTCGGACGGACTGCCTGCCGTGTGCCGACACAGAGGTAGCCACAGCCGTGAACTACCGCACTGTACACTGGTTGATAAAGAGATAGTAGTATACTCGTAACAATTAGGATGACACTATGACGGTATAAAGAATGAAAAAAAAACCACGGTTAGGTGGTAGGTATATAATAATAAATAATACAATTCTGGTCGGACGGACTGCCTGCCGTGTGCCGACACAGAGGTAGCCACAGCCGTGAACTACCGCACTGTACACTGGTTGATAAAGAGATAGTAGTATACTCGTAACAATTAGGATGACACTATGACGGTATAAAGAATGAAAAAAAAACCACGGTTAGGTGGTAGGTATATAATAATAAATAATACAATTCTGGTCGGACGGACTGCCTGCCGTGTGCCGACACAGAGGTAGCCACAGCCGTGAACTACCGCACTGTACTGTGTCTGCTGCTAATATAGACTGGTTGATATTTAAAGAGATATTAGTAGTATACAACAATACTATACTGGTGGTCAGGCACTGGTCACCACTCCTGCAGCAAAAGTGTGCACTGTTAATTAATATAATTGTACTCCTGGCTCCTGCTAACAACCTGCAGTGCTCCCCAGTCTCCCCCACAATTAATTATAAGCTTTTAATTTATACATTGATGACTGTGCAGCACACTGGGCTGAGCTGAGTGCACACAGACTGAGTCACACTGTGTGACTGACTGTGCTGTGTATCGTTTTTTTTTTCAGGCAGAGAACGGATATAGCAGAGAGAAGTGAACGGATATATTATATTAAATAAAAGTTAACTAGCAACTGCACTGGTCACTGACTGTGGTAAACTAACTCTGTCTGCGACTCTGCACAATCTCTCTCTATCTAATCTATCTATCTCTATTCTAATGGAGAGGACGCCAGACACGTCCTCTCCCTATCAATCTCAATGCACGAGTGAAAATGGCGGCGACGCGCGGCTCCTTATATAGAATCCGAGTCTCGCGAGAATCCGACAGCGTCATGATGACGTTCGGGCGCGCTCGGGTTAACCGAGCAAGGCGGGAAGATCCGAGTCGCTCGGACCCGTGGAAAAAAAAGTGAAGTTCGTGCGGGTTCGGATTCAAAGAAACCGAACCCGCTCATCTCTACTGCGTACTGTGTAATATGGGGGCATCTGCCTGCGTACTGTGTAAAATGGGGATATCTGCCTGCCGCACTGTGTAAAATAGGGATACCTGCCTGCGTACTGTGTAATATGGGGGCATCTGCCTGCGTACTGTGTAATATGGGGGCATCTGCCTGCGTACTGTGTAAAATGGGGATATCTGCCTGCCGCGCTGTATAAAATGGGGATATCTGCCTGCCACACTGTGTAAAATAAGGATACCTGCCTGCGTACAGTGTAATATGGTGGCACCTGCCTGCGTACTGTATAATATGGGGGCATCTGTCTGCGTACTGTGTAAAATGGGGATATCTGCCTGCGTACTGTGTAAAATGGGGGCACCTGCCTGCGTACTGTGTAATATGGGGGCACCTGCCTTCGTAGTGTGTAATATGGGGGCATCAGCCTTCGTACTGTGTAAAATGGGGATATCTGCCTGCCGTGCTGTGTAAAATGGGGGCACATGCCTGCCGCACTGTGTAATATGGGGATACCTGCCTGCTGCACTGTGTAATATGGGGGCACCTGCCTGAGTACTGTGTAATATGGGGGCATCTGCCTGCGTACTGTGTAATATGGGGGCATCTGCCTGCGTACTGTGTAATATGGGGGCATCTGCCTGCGTACTGTGTAATATGGGGGCATCTGCCTGCGTACTGTGTAAAATGGGGATATCTGCCTGCCGCACTGTGTAAAATAGGGATACCTGCCTGCGTACTGTGTAATATGGGGGCACCTGCCTGCGTACTGTGTAAAATGGAGATATCTGCCTGCCGCACTGTGTAAAATAGGGATACCTGCCTGCGTACTGTGTAATATGGGGGCACCTGCATGCGTACTGTGTAATATGGGGGCATCTGCCTGCGTACTGTGTAAAATGGGGATATCTGCCTGCCGTGCTGTATAAAATGGGGATATCTGCCTGCCACACTGTGTAAAATAAGGATACCTGCCTGCGTACTGTGTAATATGGGGGCACCTGCCTGCGTACTGTGTAAAATGGAGATATCTGCCTGCCGCACTGTGTAAAATAGGGATACCTGCCTGCGTACTGTGTAATATGGGGGCACCTGCCTGCGTACTGTGTAATATGGGGGCATCTGCCTGCGTACTGTGTAAAATGGGGATATCTGCCTGCCGCACTGTGTAAAATAGGGATACCTGCCTGCATACTGTGTAATATGGGGGCACCTGCCTGCGTACTGTGTAATATGGGGGCATCTGCCTGCGTACTGTGTAAAATGGGGATATCTGCCTGCCGCACTGTGTAAAATAGGGATACCTGCCTGCGTACTGTGTAATATGGGGGCACCTGCCTGCGTACTGTGTAATATGGGGGTATCTGCCTGTGTACTGTGTAAAATGGGGATATCTGCCTGCGTACTGTGTAAAATGGGGGCACCTGCCTGCGTACTGTGTAATATGGGGGCACCTGCCTTCGTACTGTGTAATGTGGGGGCATCAGCCTTCGTACTGTGTAAAATGGGGATATCTGCCTGCCGTGCTGTGTAAAATGGGGGCACATGCCTGCCGCACTGTGTAATATGGGGATACCTGCCTTCTGCACTGTGTAATATGGGGGTACCTGCCTGAGTACTGTGTAATATGGGGGCATCTGCCTGCGTACTGTGTAATATGGGGGCATCTGCCAGCGTACTGTGTAATATGGGGGCATCTGCCTGCGTACTGTGTAATATGGGGGCATCTGTCTGCGTACTGTGTAATATGGGGGCATCTGCCTGCGTACTGTGTAATATGGGGGCATCTGCCTGCGTACTGTGTAAAATGGGGATATCTGCCTGCCGCACTGTGTAAAATAGGGATACCTGCCTGCGTACTGTGTAATATGGGGGCATCTGCCTGCGTACTGTGTAATATGGGGGCATCTGCCTGCGTACTGTGTAAAATGGGGATATCTGCCTGCTGCGCTGTATAAAATGGGGATATCTGCCTGCCACACTGTGTAAAATAAGGATACCTGCCTGCGTACTGTGTAATATGGGGGCACCTGCCTGCGTACTGTGTAATATGGGGGCATCTGCCTGCGTACTGTGTAAAATGGGGATATCTGCCTGAGTACTGTGTAATATGGGGGCATCTGCCTGCGTACTGTGTAATATGGGGGCATCTGCCTGCGTACTGTGTAATATGGGGGCATCTGCCTGCGTACTGTGTAATATGGGGGCATCTGCCTCCGCACTGTGTAAAATGGGGATACCTGCCTGCGTACTGTGTAATATGGGGGCACCTGCCTGCGTACTGTGTAAAATGGAGATATATGCCTGCCGCACTGTGTAAAATAGGGATACCTGCCTGCGTACTGTGTAATATGGGGGCACCTGCCTGCGTACTGTGTAATATGGGGGCATCTGCCTGCGTACTGTGTAAAATGGGGATATCTGCCTGCCGCGCTGTATAAAATGGGGATATCTGCCTGCCACACTGTGTAAAATAAGGATACCTGCCTGCGTACTGTGTAATATGGGGGCACCTGCCTGCGTACTGTGTAATATGGGGGCATCTGCCTGCGTACTGTGTAAAATGGGGATATCTGCCTGCGTACTGTGTAAAATGGGGGAACCTGCCTGCGTACTGTGTAATATGGGGGCACCTGCCTGCGTACTGTGTAATATGGGGGCATCTGCCTGCGTACTGTGTAAAATGGGGATATCTGCCTGCCGTGCTGTGTAAAATGGGGGCACCTGCCTACCGCACTGTGTAATATGGGAATACCTGCCTGCTGCACTGTGTAATATGGGGGCACCTGCCTGCGTACTGTGTAAAATGGGGATATCTACCTGCCGTGCTGTGTAAAATGGGGATATCTGCCTGCCGTGCTGTGTAAAATGGGGATATCTGCCTGCCGTGCTGTGTAAAATGGGGATATCTGCCTGCCGTGCTGTGTAAAATGGGGATATCTGCCTGCCGTGCTGTGTAAAATGGGGGCACCTGCCTGCCGCGCTGTGTAATATGGGGATACCTGCCTGCCGCGCTGTGTAATATGGGGATATCTGCCTGCCGCGCTGTGTAAAATGGGGATATCTGCCTGCCGCGCTGTGTAAAATGGGGATATCTGCCTGCCGTGCTGTGTAAAATGGGGATATCTGCCTGCCGTGCTGTGTAAAATGGGGATATCTGCCTGCCGTGCTGTGTAAAATGGGGATATCTGCCTGCCGTGCTGTGTAAAATGGGGATATCTGCCTGCCGTGCTGTGTAAAATGGGGATATCTGCCTGCCGTGCTGTGTAAAATGGGGGCACCTGCCTGCCGCGCTGTGTAATATGGGGCTATCTGCCTGCCGCACTGTGTAATATGGGGATATCTGCACGCCGCGCTGTGTAATATGGGGATATCTGCACGCCGCGCTGTGTAAAATGGGGATATCTCCCTGCCGCGCTGTGTAAAATGGGGATATCTGCCTGCCGCGCTGTGTAAAATGGGGATATCTGCCTGCCGTGCTGTCTAAAATCGGGATATCTGCCTGCCGTGCTGTGTAAAATGGGGGCACCTGCCTGCGCACTGTGTAATATGGGGGCACCTGCCTGCATACTGTGTAATATGGGGGCATCTGCCTGCGTACTGTGTAAAATGGGGATATCTGCCTGTCGTGCTGTGTAAAATGGGGGCACCTGCCTGCCGCACTGTGTAATATGGGGATACCTGCCTGCGTACTGTGTAAAATGGTGGCACCTGCCTGCGTACTGTGTAATATGGGGGCACCTGCCTGCGTACTGTGTAATATGGGGGCATCTGCCTGCGTACTGTGTAATATGGGGGCATCTGCCTGCGTACTGTGTAATATGGGGGCATCTGCCTGCGTACTGTGTAATATGGGGGCATCTGCCTGCGTACTGTGTAATATGGGGGCATCTGTCTGCGTACTGTGTAAAATGGGGATATCTGCCTGCCGCACTGTGTAAAATAGGGATACCTGCCTGCGTACTGTGTAATATGGGGGCACCTGCCTGCGTACTGTGTAATATGGGGGCATCTGCCTGCGTACTGTGTAAAATGGGGATATCTGCCTGCCGCGCTGTGTAAAATGGGGATACCTGCCTGCCGCATTGTGTAAAATAAGGATACCTGCCTGCGTACTGTGTAATATGGGGGCACCTGCCTGCATACTGTGTAATATGGGGGCATCTGCCTGCGTACTGTGTAAAATGGGGATATCTGCCTGCGTACTGTGTAAAATGGGGGCACCTGCCTGCGTACTGTGTAATATGGGGGCACCTGCCTGCGTACTGTGTAATATGGGGGCATCTGCCTTCGTACTGTGTAAAATGGGGATATCTGCCTGCCGTGCTGTGTAAAATGGGGGCACATGCCTGCCGCACTGTGTAATATGGGGATACCTGCCTGCTGCACTGTGTAATATGGGGGCACCTGCCTGCGTACTGTGTAATATGGGGGCATCTGCCTGCGTACTGTGTAATATGGGGGCATTTACCTGCGTACTGTGTAATATGGGGGCATCTGCCTGCGTACTGTGTAATATGGGGGCATCTGCCTGCGTACTGTGTAAAATGGGGATATCTGCCTGCCGCACTGTGTAAAATAGGGATACCTGCCTGCGTACTGTGAAATATGGGGGCACCTGCCTGCGTACTGTGTAATATGGGGGCATCTGCCTGCGTACTGTGTAAAATGGGGATATCTGCCTGCGTACTGTGTAAAATGGGGGAACCTGTCTGCGTACTGTGTAATATGGGGGCACCTACCTGCGTACTGTGTAATATGGGGGCATCTGCCTGCGTACTGTGTAAAATGGGGATATCTGCCTGCCGTGCTGTGTAAAATGGGGGCACCTGCCTACCGCAATGTGTAATATGGGGATACCTGCCTGCTGCACTGTGTAATATGGGGGCACCTGCCTGCGTACTGTGTAAAATGGGGATATCTGCCTGCCGTGCTGTGTAAAATGGGGATATCTTCCTGCCGTGCTGTGTAAAATGGGGATATCTGCCTGCCGTGCTGTGTAAAATGGGGATATCTGCCTGCTGTGCTGTGTAATATGGGGGCATCTGCCTGCGTACTGTGTAATATGGGGGCATCTGCCTGCGTACTGTGTAATATGGGGGCATCTGCCTGCGTACTGTGTAATATGGGGGCATCTGCCTGCGTACTGTGTAAAATGGGGATATCTGCCTGCCGCACTGTGTAAAATAGGGATACCTGCCTGCGTACTGTGTAATATGGGGGCACCTGCCTGCGTACTGTGTAATATGGGGGCATCTGCCTGCGTACTGCGTAAAATGGGGATATCTGCCTGCCGCGCTGTATAAAATGGGGATACCTGCCTGCCGCACTGTGTAAAATAAGGATACCTGCCTGCGTACTGTGTAATATGGGGGCACCTGCTTGCGTACTGTGTAATATGGGGGCATCTGCCTGCGTACTGTGTAAAATGGGGATATCTGCCTGCCGTGCTGTGTAAAATGGGGGCACATGCCTGCCGCACTGTGTAATATGGGGATACCTGCCTGCTGCACTGTGTAATGTGGGGGCACCTGCCTGAGTACTGTGTAATATGGGGGCATCTGCCTGCGTACTGTGTAATATGGGGGCATCTGCCTGCGTACTGTGTAATATGGGGGCATCTGCCTGCGTACTGTGTAAAATTGGGATATCTGTCTGCCGCACTGTGCAAAATAGGGATACCTGCCTGCGTACTGTGTAATATGGGGGCACCTGCCTGCGTACTGTGTAATATGGGGGCATCTGCCTGCGTACTGTGTAAAATGGGGATATCTGCCTGCGTACTGTGTAAAATGGGGGAACCTGCCTGCGTACTGTGTAATATGGGGGCACCTACCTGCGTACTGTGTAATATGGGGGCACCTGCCTGCGTACTGTGTAAAATGGGGATATCTGCCTGTCGTGCTGTGTAAAATGGGGGCACCTGCCTGCCGCACTGTATAATATGGGGATACCTGCCTGCATACTGTGTAAAATGGTGGCACCTGCCTGCGTACTGTGTAATATGGGGGCATCTGCCTGCGTACTGTGTAATATGGGGGCATCTACCTGCGTACTGTGTAATATGGGGGCATCTGCCTGCGTACTGTGTAATATGGGGGCATCTGCCTGCGTACTGTGTAATATGGGGGTATCTGCCTGCCGCACTGTGTAAAATAGGGATACCTGCCTGCATACTGTGTAATATGGGGGCACCTGCCTGCGTACTGTGTAATATGGGGGCATCTGCCTGCGTACTGTGTAAAATGGGGATATCTGCCTGCCGCACTGTGTAAAATAGGGATACCTGCCTGCGTACTGTGTAATATGGGGGCACCTGCCTGCGTACTTTGTAATATGGGGGTATCTGCCTGCGTACTGTGTAAAATGGGGATATCTGCCTGCGTACTGTGTAAAATGGGGGCACCTGCCTGCGTACTGTGTAATATGGGGGCACCTGCCTTCGTACTGTGTAATATGGGGGCATCAGCCTTCGTACTGTGTAAAATGGGGATATCTGCCTGCCGTGCTGTGTAAAATGGGGGCACATGCCTGCCGCACTGTGTAATATGGGGATACCTGCCTTCTGCACTGTGTAATATGGGGGCACCTGCCTGAGTACTGTGTAATATGGGGGCATCTGCCTGCGTACTGTGTAATATGGGGGCATCTGCCTGCGTACTGTGTAATATGGGGGCATCTGCCTGCGTACTGTGTAATATGGGGGCATCTGCATGCGTACTGTGTAATATGGGGGCATCTGCCTGCGTACTGTGTAATATGGGGGCATCTGCCTGCGTACTGTGTAAAATGGGGATATCTGCCTGCCGCACTGTGTAAAATAGGGATACCTGCCTGCGTACTGTGTAATATGGGGGCATCTGCCTGCGTACTGTGTAATATGGGGGCATCTGCCTGCGTACTGTGTAAAATGGGGATATCTGCCTGCCGCGCTGTATAAAATGGGGATATCTGCCTGCCACACTGTGTAAAATAAGGATACCTGCCTGCGTACAGTGTAATATGGTGGCACCTGCCTGCGTACTGTGTAATATGGGGGCATCTGTCTGCGTACTGTGTAAAATGGGGATATCTGCCTGCGTACTGTGTAAAATGGGGGCACCTGCCTGCGTACTGTGTAATATGGGGGCACCTGCCTTCGTACTGTGTAATATGGGGGCATCAGCCTTCGTACTGTGTAAAATGGGGATATCTGCCTGCCGTGCTGTGTAAAATGGGGGCACATGCCTGCCGCACTGTGTAATATGGGGATACCTGCCTGCTGCACTGTGTAATATGGGGGCACCTGCCTGAGTACTGTGTAATATGGGGGCATCTGCCTGCGTACTGTGTAATATGGGGGCATCTGCCTGCGTACTGTGTAATATGGGGGCAACTGCCTGCGTACTGTGTAATATGGGGGCATCTGCCTGCGTACTGTGTAAAATGGGGATATCTGCCTGCCGCACTGTGTAAAATAGGGATACCTGCCTGCGTACTGTGTAATATGGGGGCACCTGCCTGCGTACTGTGTAAAATGGAGATATCTGCCTGCCGCACTGTGTAAAATAGGGATACCTGCCTGCGTACTGTGTAATATGGGGGCACCTGCATGCGTACTGTGTAATATGGGGGCATCTGCCTGCGTACTGTGTAAAATGGGGATATCTGCCTGCCGTGCTGTATAAAATGGGGATATCTGCCTGCCACACTGTGTAAAATAAGGATACCTGCCTGCGTACTGTGTAATATGGGGGCAACTGCCTGCGTACTGTGTAATATGGGGGCATCTGCCTGCGTACTGTGTAAAATGGGGATATCTGCCTGCGTACTGTGTAAAATGGGGGAACCTGCCTGCGTACTGTGTAATATGGGGGCACCTGCCTGCGTACTGTGTAATATGGGGGCATCTGCCTGCGTACTGTGTAAAATGGGGATATCTGCCTGCCGTGCTGTGTAAAATGGGGGCACCTGCCTACCGCACTGTGTAATATGGGAATACCTGCCTGCTGCACTGTGTAATATGGGGGCACCTGCCTGCGTACTGTGTAAAATGGGGATATCTACCTGCCTTGCTGTGTAAAATGGGGATATCTGCCTGCCGTGCTGTGTAAAATGGGGATATCTGCCTGCAGTGCTGTGTAAAATGGGGATATCTGCCTGCTGTGCTGTGTAAAATGGGAGCACCTGACTGTCGCGCAGTGTAATATGGGGATACCTGCCTGCCGCGCTGTGTAATATGGGGAGATCTGCCTGCCGCGCTGTGTAAAATGGGGATATCTGCCTGCCGTGCTGTGTAAAATGGGGATATCTGCCTGCCGTGCTGTGTAAAATGAGGATATCTGCCTGTCGTGCTGTGTAAAATGGGGATATCTGCATGCCGTGCTGTCTAAAATGGAGATATCTGCCTGCGTACTGTGTAAAATGGGGGCACCTGCCTGCGTACTGTGTAATATGGGGGCACCTGCCTGCGTACTGTGTAATATGGGGATATCTGCACGCCGCGCTGTGTAAAATGGGGATATCTCCCTGCCGCGCTGTGTAAAATGGGGATATCTGCCTGCCGCGCTGTGTAAAATGGGGATATCTGTATCTGCCTGCCGTGCTGTGTAAAATGGGGATATCTGCCTGCCGTGCTGTGTAAAATGGGGACATCTGCCTGCCGTGCTGTGTAAAATGGGGACATCTGCCTGCCGTGCTGTGTAAAATGGGGATATCTGCCTGCCGTGCTGTGTAAAATGGGGATATCTGCCTGCCGCGCTGTGTAAAATGGGGGCACCTGCCTGCCGCGCTGTGTAATATGAAGATACCTGCCTGCCGCGCTGTGTAAAATGGGGATATCTGCCTGCCGCGCTGTGTAAAATGGGGATATCTGCCTGCCGTGCTGTGTAAAATGGGGATATCTGCCTGCCGTGCTGTGTAAAATGGGGATATCTGCCTGCCGTGCTGTGTAAAATGGGGATATCTGCCTGCCGTGCTGTGTAAAATGGGGATATCTGCCTGCCGTGCTGTGTAAAATGGGGATATCTGGCTGCCGTGCTGTGTAAAATGGGGAAATCTGGCTGCCGTGCTGTGTAAAATGGGGAAATCTGCCTGCCGTGCTGTGTAAAATGGGGATATCTGCCTGCCGTGCTGTGTAAAATGGGGGCACCTGCCTGCCGCGCTGTGTAATATGGGGATACCTGCCTGCCGCACTGTGTAATATGGGGATATCTGCACGCCGCGCTGTGTAAAATGGGGATATCTGCCTGCCGTGCTGTGTAAAATGGGGGCACCTGCCTGCCGCGCTGTGTAATATGGGGATACCTGCCTGCCGCACTGTGTAATATGGGGATATCTGCACGCCGCGCTGTGTAAAATGGGGATATCTCCCTGCCGCGTTGTGTAAAATGGGGGCACCTGCCTGCGTACTGTGTAATATGGGGGCACCTGCCTGCGTACTGTGTAATATGGGGGCATCTGCCTGCGTACTGTGTAAAATGGGGATATCTGCTATGTCGTGCTGTGTAAAATGGGGGCACCTGCCTGCCGCACTGTGTAATATGGGGATACCTGCCTGCGTACTGTGTAAAATGGTGGCACCTGCCTGCGTACTGTGTAATATGGGGGCACCTGCCTGTGTACTGTGTAAAATGGGGGCATCTGCCTGCGTACTGTGTAATATGGGGGCATCTGCCTGCGTACTGTGTAATATGGGGGCATCTGTGATGATCCTTGCATGGCCTGCACCCGTATCATCAGACGGTAGTCACCCCTAAGCCATGCAGGCCCATAACCCAAGACAGGTGTGTTCTTAAACGTAGCCCAGTGACTAAAGGACCTATGTGTACAGGAAGTACAGGGCTGACACAACCCCCTGTGACATCACAAATGACTCCAAGGGGTTAACAGTGACTCATTTCACGATCCTCTTATGGTCCACCCCCTTATCAGCATAATTACCGGGCTTTGTTCTACCAGGGATTGTTTCCAGACTCCCAGGCACCAGCCCAGCAGGGAGCCAAGCTGCTCAAGGGACGTTTTACATTCCCAGGATTCAAAAGCCAGACAATCCCTGCACAGATCTGAGGGATAAAAGGAAGGGTAAGGCAGCAGCTCTGGGTTCTTCAGATTGGATCTGTTCATGGTCACTGTCCTTGCGAGGCAGGACCAGAGTGGGAGAGGCTGAGGTCCCTCCAGACCCAGCCAGGCTTATTGACACCAGCCAGACCAACAGCATACCCCAGCAGCAGAGACACATCCAGGGCTAGCCGCTCTCACAAGCAGGCCAAGCGGCCGGGATTCATCACAAGCAGGCCAAGCGGCCGGGATTCATCACCAGCAGGCCGAGCAGCCAGAACTCACAACCAGCTCACCAGTGGCCTTTTTGCAGACAGCAGGAACCTCCCAGCACGCCGTGCCCAGCTCACATATTGCCTGAGGTGACTATTTAACTGCTTAGGGGGGAAGAGTTCCTTGTGTGGTTTTTCATAGTAGTTTAGTCTGTGTTTGTTATGTAGTGGAGCTACCCGTATAGTGTGTTACAAAGTTGGTTATGGTTTTCATATGCAATGTTAAATATGAAATAAAGGTGCGTTTCGTACCTTGCTATTGTGTCCTTACTGTGTGATTCCCGACCCATACCGGGCACTGGGGTAACCGCACCGAGCTGTAAAGGACAGCCTTTCTGAAGGCTGCTCCCATAATAAGTGCACATAAACCCAGTGTCCTCACATTTGGTGGCAAGCAGTGGGATCACACAGTCCCATAGACGGGGCAGAACTAGGGGCCCATATCGTTATACGGCCAGGTTCTGTTGGCGCAATAGCCTGTAACCTTATAGTATAGAACTACACAAGGAGGGCTTGCATACGCCAGACCCCCTAGCAGTATAAAATGCAGGAGAGCGAGGAGCAGCGGGCACGGCAGGAGCGGGAGCACCCCTACAGGAGGGCCTGCAAACGGGAGCTGCAAGTACTGTGCCAGTCCAAAGACATCCCCTTTGTGGACACAGACACCCGGGAGGTCCTCATCAGCCGGCTTGGCGAATGGGTGCGCACACACCCCGCGGACCCAGATGACGAGACTAATGGGCTCCCAGCTGGGGACCAGGTCGCCGAGGCCCCTGCACAATGGTCGAACGATACTCTCCCCGCCCGGCTCCTTGCGGCGTTCGAGACCCTAGGGCCCCGGGGACCCCTCCTAGGGTACCGGGATGTCCCACCATTCCGGGAGGCAGAGACAGACATTGATACGCACCTCCAAATGTTTGAAAACTTGATGGGAGTCCATCATGTCGCTCACGAGGACTGGCCCAAGTACCTAGGGCCTAGCTTGACGGGTAAGGCCCTGGAAGCCTACCAGGGGCTCAGTATCCAGGCATGTGGGGAATATGCCGACCTGAAGAAGGCACTACTGGCCCAATTCCAGATCACGGCAGAGACCTATCGCCAGCAGTTCCGTAGTGCCAGGAAGAAGGAAGGGAGCTCCTACGTGGAGTATGGCTCACAGCTACAGAGCCTCTACCGAAAATGGACTGAGGGGAAGCAGGCTGTCAGCGCTGGGCAGCTCACAGACTTGATGGTGCTGGAACAACTTCTCGCCCAGCTACCAGCGGACCTCCGGGAGTGGGTGGCAGATCGCAACCCCACCAACCCTGGCCAAGCTGCCCAACTAGCCGATGAATTCCTCGCCAACCGGTCAGGGTGGAGGAACTCACTCCCAGCCACCTCTGCCAGGCTTCGGCGGTCCACTCCGGCCCCTCCCACTGGCAAGACCCATGCCAACCCGATCTTCCCCTGGTGGGAGCCCCATAGAACACCGGCAGACAATTTTCCGCCCCCCGTGCCGAGGTCTCGAACCCCGATGGGATCTCGCGACTGCTACCAGTGTGGGAAGCCGGGGCACCTGCAGCGGAACTGCCCCCGAGGTCAAGGCCGCCCTGCTCCGGTCACCCTTGCCTATGAGCGGCCGTTTAACCGGCCAGGAGAAGAAGAAGGGGTGGACCTGTATACAGATGGGGATGAAGACAGTGAGGGGGTCTACGCAGTTGATCTGGTGGGGGACCCCGGGGGGGCGGCCCCTAGGAACATGCGGGGCCACATGCAGCCAGTATGGGTCGAGGGCCAGGAAGTAACCGGACTCAGAGACTCTGGCGCCTCCCTGACTCTGGTAGAACCTGACCTAGTACCTCCGGGCCTCCTTCTGCAACAGCAGCGTGTAACCATCCGCACCGCGGGAGGCCAGGAGAGAGACATTCCGGTAGCCCGGGTTCAGATGGACTGGAAGGCTGGACAAGGATCTGTAGAAGTGGGCGTGCTCAGCGGACTGCCCGCCAAAGTCGTCCTGGGTAATGACCTCGGCCAGGGGCTCGTGACACACTTCGTGCAACCCGTTACCCGAAGCCAGTCCCGCGGAGTAGTGAGGGGAGGTCCGATTCCCCGACCACAGAACCCCAAGCCAAACAAGATGCCACCCTGGCGCACAGCCCTGGAACGAGGCCCCGAACCTGAGATGGTGAGTGAATCAAGCGACTCTGACTTACCAACCGTGTCTGATACGGGGGAGGGGGACCAAGAGAAATTTAGAAAGGCCCAGGCCACCGACCCCTCCTTGGCAGAGTTGCGCCAGGCCGCGGAATAAGGATGCCCAGACCGGGGCGGGAACCGTATAGTCTGGGAAAAGGGGCTTCTGTATAGAACGGTCGCAATGCGGCCTGACCTGGGCCCTGGCACCTCCCCCAAACAACTGATAGTCCCCGCAGCCTATAGACCCGAGCTCCTAGCCCTGGCACACGACATCCCGGCATCCGACCATCTTGGCACCCGCAAGACACTGAAACGGTTAGTAAAGAACTTCTTCTGGCCGGGAGTGTCTCGTGAGGTAAAAGAGTACCGCGCCTCGTGTGACACTTGCCAGCGGCTGTCAGGAGCCCCAACCAAAGCCCCCTTGCTGCCCATGCCCATCATAGGAGAACCATTTAGAAGGGTAGCCATAGACATAGTAGGCCCCTTGAAGGTGCCCAGCCGGTCCGGTAAAAAGTACATCCTGACCCTGGTGGATGTGGCCACCAGGTACCCGGAAGCCATGGCTCTCACCTCCATAGATGCGGAGCATGTGGTACAGGCCCTGGTTGACATCTTCAGCAGAGTAGGATACCCCCAAGAGGTGCTCACAGACCAGGGATCACAATTTCAGGGAGAGGTAGTGAAGACCCTGTGGGAGAAATGGGGGGTGAGGGCCCTCCGGACCACCGCTTATCACCCCCAAACCAATGGTTTGTGTGAGAGATTCAATGGGACCCTCAAGTCCTTGCTCAAGGCATACGTCCACTCGGAGGGGAAGGACTGGGAGAAGGCACTGCCGCAAGTGGCGCAGGGGTCCACTGGCTACTCCCCCTTCGAGCTGTTGTATGGCCATTCTGTACGGGGACCCCTAGACCTAGTCAAAGAGGGATGGGAGGGTACCTTCCGGGACCCAGAACAGCCGGTCCTGCAGTACGTTGAACAACTGCAGGCCCGACTGAAGCGGGTGATGGGACTAGCCCGAGAAAACTTAGTCCAGGCACAGCACAAGCAGAAAGAGAGGTATGACCAGCACAGCTGCCTCCGGGAAATGGTCCCGGGACAGAAGGTGATGGTCCTAATACCAGTAAGGCATAACAAGCTCCAGGCCACCTGGGCGGGTCCCTACACTGTCATTGAAAGGAAGGGCCCTGTTTCCTACCTAGTGGCTATGGACAAAGGGGGCCGGCAATGCCGTGTATTCCACATAAACCGACTGAAGGCTTATGTGGAGAGGCACGTAGAGGCGATGGTGGTCTGCTGCCCACCCATGGGGGAGACAGAGCTAGATCCCCTTCCCGACTTGTTAGAGGTAGCCAGACGGAGCCAAGGCATAGAGGCAGTACAGATGGGATCCAGGCTGGAACCCCAACAGCAGCAAGAAATGGGGGATGTGCTCCGGGAGCACACTGCCCAGTTCACCTGCCTACCTGGCTGCATAACGCTGGCCACACACAACGTGGACACCGGAGAGGCCAAAACCTGTAGACAGCCAGCATACCGAATGACCTCAGGAGTGTTGAAACAGGTTAGGGGAGAGATAGAGGAGATGTTGCACCTCGGGGTGATAGTCCCCTCCCGTAGCCCCTGGGCGGCTGGGGTGGTGCTGGTCCCCAAAAAGGATGGTACCACCCGGTTCTGTGTGGACTACCGGAAGCTGAATGAGGTGACCGTGACAGATGCTTATCCCATGCCACGAATTGATGAGCTGTTGGACAGGTTAGGTGGGGCTCACTATGTGTCTACCCTGGATTTGAGCAAGGGGTATTGGCAAATACCCCTATCCAGAGAAGCACAGGAGCGCTCTGCATTCACCACCCCCTGCGGTCTCTTCGAATTTACGAAGCTGCCATTTGGGATGAAGAATGCCCCGGCCACCTTCCAGCGCACGGTGGATCGCGTGCTGGAGGGGTGCCAGGAGTTTGCCCACGCCGATCTGGACGACATAGCTATCTTTAGTGACAGCTGGGAGGAGCATCTGGCACATGTCAGGGAGGTGCTGAACCGGATCCAACGAGCCGGTTTCACCATCTGCCCGGATAAGTGCCAAATGGGAGGCTGAGGTCCCTCCAGACCCAGCCAGGCTTATTGACACCAGCCAGACCAACAGCATACCCCAGCAGCAGAGACACATCCAGGGCTAGCCGCTCTCACAAGCAGGCCAAGCGGCCGGGATTCATCACAAGCAGGCCAAGCGGCCGGGATTCATCACCAGCAGGCCGAGCAGCCAGAACTCACAACCAGCTCACCAGTGGCCTTTTTGCAGACAGCAGGAACCTCCCAGCACGCCGTGCCCAGCTCACATATTGCCTGAGGTGACTATTTAAATGCTTAGGGGGGAAGAGTTCCTTGTGTGGTTTTTCATAGTAGTTTAGTCTGTGTTTGTAATGTAGTGGAGCTACCCGTATAGTGTGTTACAAAGTTGGTTATGTTTTCATATGCAATGTTAAATATGAAATAAAGGTGCGTTTCGTACCTTGCTATTGTGTCCTTACTGTGTGATTCCTGACCCATACCGGGCACTGGGGTAACCGCACCGAGCTGTAAAGGACAGCCTTTCTGAAGGCTGCTCCCATAATAAGTGCACATAAACCCAGTGTCCTCACAGCATCTGCCTGCGTACTGTGTAATATGGGGGCATCTGCCTGCGTACTGTGTAATATGGGAGTATCTGCCTGCGTACTGTGTAAAATGGGGATATCTGCCTGCCGCACTGTGTAAAATAGGGATACCTGCCTGCGTACTGTGTAATATGGGGGCACCTGCCTGCGTACTGTGTAATATGGGGGCATCTGCCTGCGTACTGTGTAAAATGGGGATATCTGCCTGCCGCGCTGTGTAAAATGTGGATACCTGCCTGCCGCACTGTGTAAAATAAGTATACCTGCCTGCGTACTGTGTAATATGGGGGCACCTGCCTGCGTACTGTGTAATATGGGGGCATCTGCCTTCGTACTGTGTAAAATGGGGATATCTGCCTGCCGCACTGTGTAATATGGGGATACCTGCCTGCTGCACTGTGTAATATGGGGGCACCTGCCTGCATACTGTGTAATATGTGGGCATCTGCCTGCGTACTGTGTAATATGGGGGCATCTGCCTGCGTACTGTGTAAAATGGGGATATCTGCCTGCCGCACTGTGTAAAATAGGGATACCTGCCTGCGTACTGTGTAATATGGGGGCACCTGCCTGCGTACTGTGTAATATGGGGGCATCTGCCTGCATACTGTGTAAAATGGGGATATCTGCATGCGTACTGTGTAAAATGGGGGCACCTGCCTGCGTACTGTGTAATATGGGGGCACCTGCCTGCGTACTGTGTAATATGGGGGCATCTGCCTGCGTGCTGTGTAAAATGGGGTCACCTGCCTACCGCACTGTGTAATATGGGGATACCTGCCTGCTGCACTATGTATACCTGCCTGCGTACTGGGTAAAATGGGGATATCTGCCTGCCGTGCTGTGTAAAATGGGGATTTCTGCCTGCCGTGCTGTGTAAAATGGGGATATCTGCATGCCGTGCTGTCTAAAATGGGTATATCTGCCTGCGTGCTGTGTAAAATGGGGGCACCTGCCTGCGTACTGTGTAATATGGGGGCACCTGCCTGCGTACTGTGTAATATGGGGATATGTGCACGCCGCGCTGTGTAAAATGTGGATACCTGCCTGCCGCACTGTGTAAAATAAGGATACCTGCCTGCGTACTGTGTAATATGGGGGCACCTGCCTGCGTACTGTGTAATATGGGGGCATCTGCCTGCGTACTGTGTAAAATGGGGATATCTGCCTGCGTACTGTGTAAAATGAGGGCACCTGCCTGCGTACTGTGTAATATGGGGGCATCTGCCTTCGTACTGTGTAAAATGGGGATATCTGCCTGCCGCACTGTGTAATATGGGGATACCTGCCTGCTGCACTGTGTAATATGGGGGCATCTGCCTGCGTACTGTGTAATATGGGGGCATCTGCCTGCGTACTGTGTAATATGGGGGCACCTGCCTGCGTACTGTGTAAAATGGGGATATCTGCCTGCCGCACTGTGTAAAATAGGGATACCTGCCTGCGTACTGTGTAATATGGGGGCATCTGCCTGCGTACTGTGTAATATGGGGGCATCTGCCTGCGTACTGTGTAAAATGGGTATTTCTGCCTGCCGCGCTGTATAAAATGGGGATACCTGCCTGCCGCACTGTGTAAAATAAGGATACCTGCCTGCGTACTGTGTAATATGGGGGCACCTGCCTGCGTACTGTGTAATATGGGGGCATCTGCCTGCGTACTGTGTAAAATGGGGATATCTGCATGCGTACTGTGTAAAATGGGGGCACCTGCCTGCGTACTGTGTAATATGGGGGCACCTGCCTGCGTACTGTGTAATATGGGGGCATCTGCCTGCGTACTGTGTAAAATGGGGATATCTGCCTGCCGTGCTGTGTAAAATGGGGTCACCTGCCTACCGCACTGTGTAATATGGGGATACCTGCCTGCTGCACTATGTAATATGGGGGCACCTGCCTGCGTACTGGGTAAAATGGGGATATCTGCCTGCCGTGCTGTGTAAAATGGGGATTTCTGCCTGCCGTGCTGTGTAAAATGGGGATATCTGCATGCCGTGCTGTCTAAAATGGGGATATCTGCCTGCGTGCTGTGTAAAATGGGGGCACCTGCCTGCGTACTGTGTAATATGGGGGCACCTGCCTGCGTACTGTGTAATATGGGGATATGTGCACGCCGCGCTGTGTAAAATGTGGATACCTGCCTGCCGCACTGTGTAAAATAAGGATACCTGCCTGCGTACTGTGTAATATGGGGGCACCTGCCTGCGTACTGTGTAATATGGGGGCATCTGCCTGCATACTGTGTAAAATGGGGATATCTGCCTGCGTACTGTGTAAAATGGGGGCACCTGCCTGCGTACTGTGTAATATGGGGGCATCTGCCTTCGTACTGTGTAAAATGGGGATATCTGCCTGCCGCACTGTGTAATATGGGGATACCTGCCTGCTGCACTGTGTAATATGGGGGCACCAGCCTGCTGCACTGTGTAATATGGGGGCACCAGCCTGCGTACTGTGTAATATGGGGGCATCTGCCTGCGTACTGTGTAATATGGGGGCATCTGCCTGCGTACTGTGTAATATGGGGGCATCTGCCTGCGTACTGTGTAATATGGGGGCATCTGCCTGCGTACTGTGTAATATGGGGGCATCTGCCTGCGTACTGTGTAAAATGGGGATATCTGCCTGCCGCACTGTGTAAAATAGGGATACCTGCCTGCGTACTGTGTAATATGGGGGCACCTGCCTGCGTACTGTGTAATATGGGTGCATCTGCCTGCGTACTGTGTAAAATGGGTATTTCTGCCTGCCGCGCTGTATAAAATGGGGATACCTGCCTGCCGCACTGTGTAAAATAAGGATACCTGCCTGCGTACTGTGTAATATGGGGGCACCTGCCTGCGTACTGTGTAATATGGGGGCATCTGCCTGCGTACTGTGTAAAATGGGGATATCTGCATGCGTACTGTGTAAAATGGGGGCACCTGCCTGCGTACTGTGTAATATGGGGGCACCTGCCTGCGTACTGTGTAATATGGGGGCATCTGCCTGCGTACTGTGTAAAATGGGGATATCTGCCTGCCGTGCTGTGTAAAATGGGGTCACCTGCCTACCGCACTGTGTAATATGGGGATACCTGCCTGCTGCACTATGTAATATGGGGGCACCTGCCTGCGTATTGGGTAAAATGGGGATATCTGCCTGCCGTGCTGTGTAAAATGGGGATTTCTGCCTGCCGTGCTGTGTAAAATGGGGATATCTGCCTGCCGTGCTGTGTAAAATGGGGATATCTGCCTGCGTGCTGTGTAAAATGGGGGCACCTGCCTGCGTACTGTGTAATATGGGGGCACCTGCCTGCGTACTGTGTAATATGGGGATACCTGTGTGAGGACCCCGGGTTCATGTGTGCATTATTCTCGCCTATCGCTGATCTCCGCCTTGAGAAAGGCAGCGTTTACAGTTCTGCACGGCGCCCCAGGGTCACTACCGAGTTCCCAGATCACACAGTAAGAACGCAGTACAATGGCACCTTTATTTTCATACACACTAATTATACAGGAAAATCCGTAACACACTTTGTACAATATATACAGGTAGCATTAATAATAATTACGATTAAGATTATATAAGAGACAAGAACCACACAAAGCAACAACTCCTGCCCCTACACAGTCACTAGCCACCTCATGGAATACTTGCGTTTGGCGACTCCTTACGGATACTGGTTTGCTGATCCCGGCCGCATGGCCTGATGGTCCTCTACCATGCAGAGGTAGGGTGTGCTGACCAGTCACCCGGCTCCAGCCGGCACACCAGTCACACACCTGGGACAGCTCCCGATGAAGCTAACGCTTTACTGTGTAGACGGGACCCTCTCCACAAAGCCAGGTCTCCAGACAAACGGGCTGACAGGATCTCTCGACTCCTGGCAACAGCCTGCGTTTCCTTAGTCAGAATTCCCTTCCCATCTCTCTGCGGGCCCTTTTGAAACCTCCTAAACTCACATGATGCTTTGCTCACCTGGTGATGCGGCAGAGTGTCCTGATTGGAGGGATTTTCAATCCTCATATATAAAAGTGTCTAGGGGCACCAGGTTGCCCCCTGTGGCTTTGGAGTCCCTAAGTCTACTGGAAGGCCCTCCTGGACAATAGGCACTAATTATGGAGATAGGAAGGTTGGCTGCCCTCTCGCCATAACCTGAGTGGAAGTTAACCCTGTATAGTCATTTGTGATGTCACAGCCTCCTCAGCTAAGTGATGCTTCCTGTAAAGGGGGGGCTGTGACAGAGGGGGGTCAGCTCTGCACTTCCTATACATCACATATACATTTCATAGGCATTGTGTAGAGAGCAAATCAGGGCTAGAAAGATATTCCCTGAGAGTCACAACCATATAAAGAAAAGGGACCATTACCTAAATACATATGTCCACTGCATACAGTAGTATGGGGTATACAGCTCAGATACGAATAACAGCTGGGTGTTATACAGGATAAAATACAGTTATCTCTGGCATTCTGCCATCACTACTGAAGCGCAGGACCAGGCTGGCCAAAAAATACGCGACGTGACGTGGGCATGGCTACGTTCCGTCACAATCTGCCTGCGTACTGTGTAAAATGGGGATATCTCCCTGCTGCGCTGTGTAAAATGGGGATATCTGCCTGTCGTGCTGTGTAAAATGGGGATATCTGCCTGTCGTGCTGTGTAAAATGGGGGCACCTGCCTGCGTACTGTGTAAAATGGGGATATCTGTTATGCACACCAGTGCCTGCAGGAAAGTACTGGTGTCAGAACTGTTATGCACTCCAGTGTCTGCAGGAATGTACTGGTGTTTGAACTGTTATGCAAAACAAATGGACTCACAGACAAACTGGGGAATATGACATAACGTACACAGAAGGTGATAGGGTAACAAAATACACACAAAGTGAACAGAGAAGCCCAGAGGCTAAGGAACTGGGTATCTCCCTTGTATTAGAACTGCTCAGATGGAAATAGCAAGATGTTGTGTTTTAATACGTAGAGAACCCGAAATGCTGTTGCTAAGGGCAACAGCAAAACCCTAAAGGGTTACCAACGGGTGTGGCAGTAAACTCCTTGGTCAGAGATGGAATGATAGACACAAGGAGAGACTCCACAATCATGATTCTCACTTGCAGTGCACAGGTTTTAGCTTACTGCCACTAAACTGACCCCTGACACCTAGCACAGTGAGACAGGATTAGACAGGCAAGTCTTAGAATACAGCCGCAAACTTGCTAAGTTCACAGAGTAGTAACAGAACCCCAGCAAGCTAAACGACTGACTCCAGTCTTACTGCTAGGTCTGGATTGGCAGAGTGTAATACCAAATCCCCAGGCCTATTTGCAGTAAGCAACAAACAAATACAAAGCTACACAGCACCGGCCAACCTCCACGAACTGACCAACCAACAAAGACTCAGCAGCATCTGCCCACCCCGAAAAGAGGCCCCACAAAGCAGGTGCTGTCCACGCCCCACTCAGACCCCACAGACCGTGAGCACAAAAACCAGCACCGGATCCCCTGCCGTGCACAGAGCCCACAACCACTGCACAGCAAAAGACCCGAACCGGAGTATCAGCTGCGCTCAGGTTACTCCACTAGCACTTGTCTCCCGGTTGCCATGACGACGTGGCAGCACAGGGCAGGAGACCCTAACAGTATCCCCCCTCTGACGAGGGGTCAAAGAACCCCTACCACCGGGTTTATCGGGGAACTGCGAGAAGAAAGAGCGTATCAGTCTGGGGGCATGAAGATCACAACTGCGCACCCACGACCGCTCCTCCGGGCCATACCCCTTCCAGTGCACCAAAAATGACAGCCGACCCCGAACCACCTTGGAGTCAAGAATCCTTTCAACAACAAACTCCCTCTGGCCACGTATCAGAAGAGGGGAAGGTCTTCCACTGGAAGAAGGATTACTAATCGCCCGTTTTAAAAGGGAACAATGAAATGTTTTATTGATACCCAAAGAACGGGGCAGATCTAACTGAAATGCCACCGGATTGATAACCCTGGTGATCTTATAAGGGCCGATGAACCGGGGCCCTAACTTATGAGATGGCTGTCTCAACTTCAAATTCTTGGTAGACAACCAGACGAAGTCTCCTAATTTGAAGCTGCAGGGTCTTTTCCGCTTATCAAAAACCCTTTTGGTCACTAATGACACAGACACAAGGGCTTTCTTCACTTTCCGCCAAATACCTCTAAGGACCGAAACCACAGAGGAACCACCAGGCGTGGAGTCCAGGGGGTCAAAAGAATTGGCCTTAGGATGATGCCCATACACACAAAGGAAGGGAGAGATCCCTGTAGCAGAGTGAGCCGCGTTGTTATAGGCAAACTCCGCCATGGACAGATGAGCAACCCAGTCAGTCTGACACTTGGAGACATAACACCTGAGGAACTGCTCCAAGGACTGGTTCACCCTTTCAGTCTGCCCATTAGACTGCGGATGGTAGCCTGACGACAAGCTGACAGAAATCTGGAGATCGGAACAAAATGCCCTCCAGAATTTGGCCACAAACTGGGATCCGCGGTCAGAGACCACATCAAGTGGCAACCCGTGGAGACGCACAACATGCAGCATAAATAATTCAGACAGGCGTCTGGCTGATGGCAGCCCAACCAGTGGAACGAAGTGCGCCATCTTCGAAAACCTGTCAACGACAACCCAGATGGCTGTCATCCCCGAGGATTTGGGCAAGTCCACCACAAAATCCATTGAAATGTGGGTCCATGGCTTAGATGGGATAGAGAGTGGATGTAATGGGCCAACAGGAACCCCTCTAGGAGTCTTATTTCGGGCACAGATGTCACATGCCCGAACCCACTGATCCACATCCTTAGCCACCGAGGGCCACCACACCGCCCTAGATAGCAACTCCCGAGTTCTGGCAATACCCGGGTGACCTGCCGACTTCTTGGCATGGAATTCCAGGAACACTCGCTGTCTTAACCTAGGAGGCACAAACAAAAGACCTACCGGAAGGTCTGGAGGAGCCTGCTCCTGTGCTCTAAGGACTAATGATAAGAGGTCCTGGGTAATGCCCACTTTAATACATGATGGGGAAACAATGGGCAACGGCTCCTCGGTGGTCTCCTGGATTGGAGCAAAACTCCGCGAGAGCGCATCAGCCTTGATGTTTTTTGACCCAGGGCGATATGTTATCAAAAAATTAAAGCGAGCAAAAAACAAAGCCCATCGTGCCTGCCTGGCATTGAGACGCTTCGCTGACTCTAAATATGCCAGATTCTTATGGTCAGTGAGAATTGAGACCACAAACTTAGCCCCCTCAAGCCAGTGTCTCCACTCCTCGAGTGCATCCTTAATAGCCAACAACTCCCGGTTACCCACGTCATAATTCATCTCGGCAGGCGAAAATTTACGGGAAAAGTAAGCACAGGGATGAAGGCGATTATCAGACACTCCCATCTGAGAAAGCACTGCCCCAATACCCATCTCAGAGGCATCCACCTCCACCACAAAAGGACGCTCTGGATCTGGGTGTCGCAGCACCTTGGCCGAAACAAATGCCCTTTTGAGACGGGCAAAAGCCGCTTTAGCCTCACAAGACCAGTGAGCAACATCCGCCCCTTTCTTAGTGAGTGCCACCAAGGGCGCCACTATAGACGAAAATCCAGCGATAAATCGTCTATAAAAATTCGCAAAGCCCAGGAAACGCTGAAGCGCCTTCAAACTAGTGGGCTGCACCCAATCCAGGACTGCCTGTACCTTGGAACCCTCCATTTGGAAACCTTCTGGGGAGATAATATATCCTAGAAATGCGATTTGCTGAACTTCAAATTCGCACTTCTCCAGCTTCGCCCCAAGCCGGTGGTCTCTGAGTTTCTGGAGGACTAAGCGTACATGCTTCCGATGTTCCTCCAGGGAATGGGAGAAGATTAGGATGTCATCTAAGTATACAACTAAGAATCTATCCAAATATTCCCTGAGCACATCATTCATGAAATCCTGGAAGACTGCCGGGGCATTACAGAGCCCAAAAGGCATCACCAAATATTCATAATGCCCTGAGTGGGTATTAAAGGCAGTCTTCCATTCATCCCCCTCTCTTATTCGGAATAGATTGTACGCACCGCGTAGGTCAATCTTAGAAAAAATGGTGGCAGTACGAAGCTGGTCAAACAAGACCGAAATGAGAGGCAGTGGGTATGAGTTTTTAATCGTGATACGGTTCAATTCCCTGAAGTCGATGCAGGGTCGCAACGAACCGTCCTTTTTACCCACGAAGAAGAACCCCGACCCAACTGGAGACTGTGAAGGTCTGATAAATCCCTTAGCCAAGTTCTCCTGAATGTACTCTGCCATAGCCTGAGTCTCAGGACGTGACAGGGAGTACAACCTGCTCTTGGGAAGCTTAGCATTTGGCAACAAATCAATGGCACAGTCATAGGGGCGATGGGGAGGTAGTACCTCTGCAACTGTTTTGGAGAACACGTCCGCAAAATCTGCATAACACCCTGGCAATCCTGGCAAACTTAGCTGCGAGAGCCTGACTGGAAGGCTCAAGCAACTCCTGAAACAATCAGTACCCCAACTAAGAATCTCCCCAGAGACCCAGTCAAATTGAGGATTGTGGGCCCTTAACCAGGGTAACCCCAACACCAATGGGGCAAAAGTACAGACAGTCACATAAAAGGACAATTTTTCAGAGTGTGTGGCTCCAATAAACAAAGAAATCTGGCTAGTGCAAGAGGTAATTTTACCTTGGGATAATGGTTCCCCGTTTAACCCACAAATCTCAATTTCCGATGCCAAGGGTACTAAGGGAACAGAGTGTTTCAGGGCGAATTGGCGGTCCATAAAAACCCCGTCGGCCCCACTGTCCACAAAGGCCTCAGTCTTGACAGTTTGACCGAGGATCTTCAAGGTCACCGGAATGATAAAAGTCTTCTTGGGAAATTCTGACTTCTGGCCTGACAGGATATTTCCCATCACCCTCAGGCCCTGAAGTTTTCCGGCTTTTCTGGGCATGATACTACCACATGACCTTTATTCCCACAGTACAAACACAAGCCCTGCTGTCTCCTCCGCGTCTTCTCACGCGAGGAGAGGCGGGTAGCCCCAATCTGCATAGGCTCCTCAGAAAATTCCTCAGAGTCTGAGGTTCCCTTGGGAAGGAAGGAAATCTCAGTCTCCCTTTCAAGCCTACGCTCTCTCAGCCGTCTATCCACCCGGATGGATAACTGCATGAGCTGATCCAAGCTATCAGGCAAGGGATATTGTACCAGTTGGTCCTTTATCTGGTTAGAAAGACCTCTTCGGTACTGGTGTCTCAGGGCTGGGTCATTCCACTGGGTATCATGGGCCAACCTCCGAAACTCCGTACAGTAAACCTCAACTGGCCTTCGCCCTTGCTTAAGGATCGAAATCTGAGCCTCGGCTGAGGCCGTCTTGTCAGGGTCATCATACAACATGCCCAGTGCCGTAAAAAAAGCATCAACACTTTTAAGCGACGGACAGTCAGGCTGCAACCCATATGCCCAGACCTGTGGGTCTCCTTGTAGCAAGGAAATCACTATGCCCACCCGCTGAATCTCCGACCCAGAAGACTGAGGCCTAAGCCGGAAGTATAGCTTGCAGCTCTCCTTGAAACAAAAGAACTGCGAGCGATCTCCAGAAAAACGATCCGGGAGATTTACTTTCGGCTCCTTAACCTCTGCAGGTGCTGCTGCTGCGGGAGCTCCGCCAGCAGCCTGGGAGGTGTGCATTTTAATGGACAAATCATTAAATTGTCGAGTCAGGACCTGCACCTGATCGACCACCTGTTGCAACGTATTTTGAGGGGTATGCTCCATATTCCCACAAAATTTCAACAGGAGTATTAGGCTGCTGAATATGTTATGCACACCAGTGCCTGCAGGAAAGTACTGGTGTCAGAACTGTTATGCACTCCAGTGTCTGCAGGAATGTACTGGTGTTTGAACTGTTATGCAAAACAAATGGACTCACAGACAAACTGGGGAATATGACATAACGTACACAGAAGGTGATAGGGTAACAAAATACACACAAAGTGAACAGAGAAGCCCAGAGGCTAAGGAACTGGGTATCTCCCTTGTATTAGAACTGCTCAGATGGAAATAGCAAGATGTTGTGTTTTAATACGTAGAGAACCCGAAATGCTGTTGCTAAGGGCAACAGCAAAACCCTAAAGGGTTACCAACGGGTGTGGCAGTAAACTCCTTGGTCAGAGATGGAATGATAGACACAAGGAGAGACTCCACAATCATGATTCTCACTTGCAGTGCACAGGTTTTAGCTTACTGCCACTAAACTGACCCCTGACACCTAGCACAGTGAGACAGGATTAGACAGGCAAGTCTTAGAATACAGCCGCAAACTTGCTAAGTTCACAGAGTAGTAACAGAACCCCAGCAAGCTAAACGACTGACTCCAGTCTTACTGCTAGGTCTGGATTGGCAGAGTGTAATACCAAATCCCCAGGCCTATTTGCAGTAAGCAACAAACAAATACAAAGCTACACAGTACTGGCTAACTTTCATGAACTGACTAACCAACAAAGATTCAGCAGCATCTGCTTACCCTGAAAAGAGGCCTTATAAAGCAGGTGCTGTCCACGCCCCACTCAGACCTCACAGACTGTGAGCACAAAAACCAGCACCGGATCCCCTGCCGTGCACAGAGCCTATAACCACTGCACAGCAAAAGACCCGAACCGGAGTATCAGCTGCGCTCAGGTTACTCCACTAGCACTTGTCTCCCGGTTGCCATGACGACGTGGCAGCACAGGGCAGGAGACCCTAACAATATCTGCATGCGTACTGTGTAAAATGGGGGCACCTGCCTGCGTACTGTGTAATATGGGGGCACCTGCCTGCGTACTGTGTAATATGGGGGCATCTGCCTGCGTACTGTGTAAAATGGGGATATCTGCCTGCCGTGCTGTGTAAAATGGGGTCACCTGCCTACCGCACTGTGTAATATGGGGATACCTGCCTGCTGCTCTATGTAATATGGGGGCACCTGCCTGCGTATTGGGTAAAATGGGGATATCTGCCTGCCGTGCTGTGTAAAATGGGGATTTCTGCCTGCCGTGCTGTGTAAAATGGGGATATCTGCCTGCCGTGCTGTGTAAAATGGGGATATCTGCCTGCCGTGCTGTGTAAAATGGGGGCACCTGCCTGCCGCGCTGTGTAATATGGGGATACCTGCCCGCCGCACTGTGTAATATGGGGATATCTGCCTGCCGCGCTGTGTAAAATGGGGATATCTGCCTGCCGCGCTGTGTAAAATGGGGATATCTGCCTGCCGTGCTGTGTAAAATGGGGATATCTGCCTGCCGTGCTGTGTAAAATGGGGATATCTGCCTGCCGTGCTGTGTAAAATGGGGATATCTG
Organism: Pseudophryne corroboree; assembly: GCF_028390025.1. Classification (NCBI taxonomy): domain Eukaryota; kingdom Metazoa; phylum Chordata; class Amphibia; order Anura; family Myobatrachidae; genus Pseudophryne; species Pseudophryne corroboree. Next base: position 158,291,727 of record NC_086451.1, on the reverse strand, counting down.
CCTGCCGTGCTGTGTAAAATGGGGATATCTGCATGCCGTGCTGTCTAAAATGGGGATATCTGCCTGCGTGCTGTGTAAAATGGGGGCACCTGCCTGCGTACTGTGTAATATGGGGGCACCTGCCTGCGTACTGTGTAATATGGGGATACCTGTGTGAGGACCCCGGGTTCATGTGTGCATTATTCTCGCCTATCGCTGATCTCCGCCTTGAGAAAGGCAGCGTTTACAGTTCTGCACGGCGCCCCAGGGTCACTACCGAGTTCCCAGATCACACAGTAAGAACGCAATAGCAAGGTACAATGGCACCTTTATTTTCATACACACTAATTATACAGGAAAATCCGTAACACACTTTGTACAATATATACAGGTAGCATTAATAATAATTACGATTAAGATTATATAAGAGACAAGAACCACACAAAGCAACAACTCCTGCCCCTACACAGTCACTAGCCACCTCATGGAATACTTGCGTTTGGCGACTCCTTACGGATACTGGTTTGCTGATCCCGGCCGCATGGCCTGATGGTCCTCTACCATGCAGAGGTAGGGTGTGCTGACCAGTCACCCGGCTCCAGCCGGCACACCAGTCACACACCTGGGACAGCTCCCGATGAAGCTAACGCTTTACTGTGTAGACGGGACCCTCTCCACAAAGCCAGGTCTCCAGACAAACGGGCTGACAGGATCTCTCGACTCCTGGCAACAGCCTGCGTTTCCTTAGTCAGAATTCCCTTCCCATCTCTCTGCGGGCCCTTTTGAAACCTCCTAAACTCCCATGATGCTTTGCTCACCTGGTGATGCGGCAGAGTGTCCTGATTGGAGGGATTTTCAATCCTCATATGTAAAAGTGTCTAGGGGCACCAGGTTGCCCCCTGTGGCTTTGGAGTCCCTAAGTCTACTGGAAGGCCCTCCTGGACAATAGGCACTAATTATGGAGATAGGAAGGTTGGCTGCCCTCTGGCCATAACCTGAGTGGAAGTTAACCCTGTATAGTCATTTGTGATGTCACAGCCTCCTCAGCTAAGTGATGCTTCCTGTGAAGGGGGGGCTGTGACAGAGGGGGGTCAGCTCTGCACTTCCTATACATCACATATACATTTCATAGGCATTGTGTAGAGAGCAAATCAGGGCTAGAAAGATATTCCCTGAGAGTCACAACCATATAAAGAAAAGGGACCATTACCTAAATACATATGTCCACTGCATACAGTAGTATGGGGTATACAGCTCAGATACGAATAACAGCTGGGTGTTATACAGGATAAAATACAGTTATCTCTGGCATTCTGCCATCACTACTGAAGCGCAGGACCAGGCTGGCCAAAAAATACGCGACGTGACGTGGGCATGGCTACGTTCCGTCACAATCTGCCTGCGTACTGTGTAAAATGGGGATATCTCCCTGCTGCGCTGTGTAAAATGGGGATATCTGCCTGTCGTGCTGTGTAAAATGGGGATATCTGCCTGTCGTGCTGTGTAAAATGGGGGCACCTGCCTGCCGCACTGTGTAATATGGGGATAACTGCCTGCGTACTGTGTAAAATGGTGGCACCTGCCTGCGTACTGTGTAATATGGGGGCACCTGCCTGCGTACTGTGTAATATGGGGGCATCTGCCTGCGTACTGTGTAATATGGGGGCATCTGCCTGCGTACTGTGTAATATGGGGGCATCTGCCTGCGTACTGTGTAATATGGGGGCATCTGCCTGCGTACTGTGTAATATGGGGGCATCTGCCTGCGTACTGTGTAATATGGGGGCATCTGCCTGCGTACTGTGTAATATGGGGGCATCTGCCTTTGTACTGTGTAAAATGGAAATATCTGCTAGCCGTGCTGTGTAAAATGGGGGCACCTGCCTGCCGCATTGTGTAATATGGTGTCAAAGTCAGAAAAATATCTCTATGCACACTACCATATTTGCACCTCACACAGGTCCGTGCTGCGCATGCGTACGCTCTCCCGTACGTGCGCATACTCACAGTCGCGGGCACCCGCAGGCGCACGGTATGCGTATTTACGGTAGAGTTTATGTGATCGTAGCGTGCGACTCAATCGTTACATATTTTCACCATATAATGTATTTTGTAGATCATGGTCCCTTTGATAGATTCTGAAAGTTTAGTTAATGTAGCATGTTCCTGGACAAAGGGATCCCTCATTGTTTGATACGAAGGGTCAGACAGGAGTAATACAGTGGTGTTTAGTATCCATCGGAAGAATATTTAATTAGCAATATTCCGGTGTTGGTTTGAAGCAGATCAATCGCTCGTGCGAATAGTTATGGACATAAGAAGTTTATGAACATTTACTTTATTTGCACTTTATTACCCATGCGGCGGGAAACCTAGTTTCCCTCCCACCTGAGCTGTTGGAAATAGTCACAGCCCACCTGTATGAATCAACCTATGACCTTTTGTTATAATGCGAGGAGGAATTCCTGTGTCCAATGAACAATGAGATTGTAGGGACCATTGAATTGCATTGTGTGTGGGGCATAAATAGAAAGGCCGATCACATCCAGCTCACTCTTCAACGGTTATCATTGCTGAAAATCGGGAGCTGGATGTCCAGAGGCGCATGCGATCGTTTCCTTTGTGCGTAAGTTTTTCTCCGTAATCATACTGTTTCTCTCTTGTTATTATGGGCCATATCTTTCTCTCTCTTCTCTTTCTCTCATTTTTCTCTTAAACTTAATTGTATTGTATTTCCTGTGTAGTTATCTGGTTAGTTAGTCTATGTTATATTGTAGTGTATGATTTGTATTTGTATTAATTCTTTTGCAAGTATATCATTCAAAATATATATATATTAGGTGTTGGACCCTAAGCCCAGGTATCTGTGTATTTCTTATAGAGTTAAGTATTCTCAGAGCGTCGGTGACGCTCAAACTGTTTTTAAATTAGTAAGGTTATACTGTGTTGCATTTACACCATATCACTACACAAAGGGTTTGCTGCATAATACACTGTTTATGGTTTAGATATAAAGGTTTAACATTGTGAGCGTCTGCGCCGCTGGTGATCTCCTCGTGGTCTCGAGCGGTCGCATCGCTATAGCGAATCATTACGGTAGTCGGCAGCCAATAGCGTGCCTGCCAGTGATCTCTTGGCCGTGAGCGAACGTAACGCTTGAGCGTCTCGACCACGGCTAAGCGATTGTTACGCAACGTGCGTACCCTTACGGTACTTCATACGTAGATAGCGTACAGTGTTCTTAGACCTCATAAAGGGTATTATATACGATAAATATTCTGCTTTATCAATTGCGGGCTCGTCCTATCCTTCACATATCTGCACTAGGTAATTTCAGCAGACATTATCCAGCAGCAAAGGGCGGGAAATCATATTCCTCGTAGTGCTGTTTGGATAAGCGTCTGCTTCTCTTAGTAAAGGGTGCTGAAGGAATCCGGGAACCGGAGGTAAGAACAACACGCTAGTCTCTTTTAAAACTGTTTATTTTTCTGTCTTGCGTACACAAGCACGCACATATATATATCTGCATTTCTTTTTTTCATTTGTGTATTTTCGTATATCACTCTCCTGTTTGCCAGTTTTATAGTTGATAAACGTGCTAAGAGAGATTTGCTGCTATTCTATAGTTTAAGAGTAAAAAGGTAATATAGTTGAAGTATAGACAAACACACAGCTCTGCCTGAGAGACAAGGCGAAGTCAGTGTGGTGCGCGGTAGATGATCAAGGATCATCTACATTGATAAACGTATAAATTGTGTTACGGTGGATCTTTATTTTGCGTACACGTGTCTCTAACAAAGGACTGAGACTTGCGTACGCAAACCAAAGGCCGACGCACACAGCGTATATCACGCAGCGGAGCGTCCGGGTACGCCCACGTAACTCAAATCACAAGTTTTTTTTTCTCTTCTCAACGCGATAAATAGCGCAACGCGGTAAATAACGCAAGGCGATAAATCGCACAAATCTATTTTAACATTTAAAATTTAAATTAATAGATCCTTCTCCTAATTTGTAACACATCTGGTCTAAAGAGAAATTTCTGCGCAGAAATAGAAATAGAAACAAAAGTGTACATGTGGTGAGTGAGTGTGTTGTATACAATTTTACAGGTTGAACCACAAGAAAAGTCGAGTTCTCGTGAGGTACATGCGTGTAAGTGACGTACATGGTGGCTAGGGAGGCATCCCTGGTTAAAACATACAATTTGAGCATTAGAGTGTAGCAGACCAGGAGGTCATACTGTAACAGACCAGGAGGTCATAGCAGACCAACAGGTACAGGTACAGCAGACAAGGAAGTCCGCTATACAGTCCACAGGCACAACACCAAGAAAGGGTTGGTGCAACACCCATATAGGCCATACAAGCTCTGGCTGAAGGAATTCGCAGCCGCAATTTTCGATTCCACTGGTCGCTCCGTACATAAGATTAGTTGCTTATGTGCTGAACGATTGTACCGCACGTAATTGTGTACATTAGTAAACCTGACCGGTACTATTTGTGTACGAAGGTCATAAACGCTATTTGTACATTCTAACGTGATTTGTGTAATTTTTTTTATTTTAAGGGAGGTTCGCTGCTCACTCAGGAACTATCCAACAACCAATAGTTACTGGAAAGAGTAAGTGTTCTTCGGATCACCCTCACAGGTTCCAGTAAATAGAGGTTCAGGTCGCAGGGGCCCTAGGTCGAGTACGCCAGCACCATATCGGTGTGATCAGGTCGTATTGGTCGGCGTGGGCGAGTGAGTGGGGTACTCGGTAAACCGCCACCGTCAGCCTATTTTGAACATTTGGTTTGCGTAAGGGTTGGCTGAATAAAGCAACACCTTCGAACTATGGGGGCCACTTGTTCAGGTAGGGGGCGATCAACCTCGGTTCGGGTTGATTCAGTGAACCGACCAGTCGGGTCGGCAAGATACGTGATGTGTGAAAAATACGGTTCACACACAGAGGTTTTATGTGATGAATGGGAGAGAATGACGGTACATGACGGGGAGAAATTCCCAAGAGTAGGTAGCTTCAGCACAGAAGTGTTAACGAATTTAAGGAGAAGGATATGTCTCATTAAATCAGCAAAGAGACGAATCAAGTATTATGATTATTTGCAGTTGTGGCAACAGGAGGGTGACATACAGAGAGGATTGGCTCAGGCGGCGGGATCTGGCTCAATCAGAAAACTGATAGCCACGGCCCCACCGCCACCATACATATCAGGAGAGAAATTGGTTGCGGAGAATGACGCACTAAGGTGTAACACACAAACACTTAGCAACTGTGTAAATGTTAAAGATAATGTTAACCAATTAACCAATGCAAGTATTAACCCGTGCAAGTTGTACCCTGTTTTGAACTTTCCTCAGGAGTGTGATCAAGAAGACGAATCGGCAACAATTTCAGCGCTCTCTCTAGCAGCCACCATAGCAGAGACCACAGTAGGCACAGCTCCACCCACGAGATTAGTAACAAGGGCCCCTAGCGGAGGGATAGGTGAGGTCGTATCTACAGGTAAGTACGGCACCATACACTATGCTGAAGCCATTTCACCACAGGCTGTAGAACCCACACAGAGTGATGTTGTTAGAGTTAATCCTGTTAGGGTAATAGCTGTTCCAAATGGGAAAACTGACACATCAGGAGTCACCCCTGTGAGGAACATTGCCATGTATAGCCCATTTTCCCGAATGGAATTAAGGACCATAGTGTCTGAATTCCCCGACCCGAGAAAAGACTTAGTTGCCAGCCAAAAATACATCAGAGACCTAGGTAACACGGTAGAGCCCAACAACAAAGACTGGCAGATATTGCTGAGAGCTTGTTTACCCTCCAATGTTGACGCAACTCAATTTTTAGCTGACTGTGGATTAGATCAGGATGTACCTCTTACAGATGTGTACAACAAAGACAATGTAAAAAGAATAAGCTTACAGTTAAAGGAGTATTTCCCAGCCGTAGTTAAATGGAACAAAATATTCTCCATTAAACAGAAGGAGTCAGAAACAGCTGCAGAGTATTTTCACAGAGCATTATCAGAAATGGCAAAATACACAGGCATAGAGGACATTAAAACAAACATAAACCATCGAGAAGTAGCAGTATCGGTACTGATGGATGGTTTAAAAGAGTCATTGAAGACTAGGGTACAGACCACACAACCATGTTGGCGAGGTCTGTCTGTGGCTACTTTGAGAGAGGCTGCTATTGATCACGATAGGAACATCACCAGACACAGGGAACAACAAGGTGATAAGTTAATGGCAGTAAGTATACAGGCCCTGACCACAAGGCAGCCTTTGTTTATATCACCAAACCCTGTGGGTAAGTCAAATGTGGTTACTTGTTATTCTTGTCATAAACAGGGACACATGACACGAGACTGTAGATCGAGAAATGTACAAAAATCTTATCAACCCCCTAGACAACGACACGACACACGACATTGGGAGCAGGGTCCGCAGAAACGGAGTTATGAGCCACATGCAGGGGAAACAAAAAGATACCCCCCAAACAGAGATTGGCAAGCCTCTGGGAGTTCCCATTTAACCCCTTCACAGGTAGTTGCTGCCAGCGGAATTCAGGGAGGTCACCATACCCAATAGGGGTGTGGCCATACCTGTAATCTGCAGCCAGTAAAATTGATTGCAAGCCTTGGAAGTGAACCAGAAATTGCAATCAATGTAGCTGGTAAATCATTAAACTTTCTTGTAGACACAGGGGCGGCCAAATCAGTGATAAATTCGACAGTGGGCATGAGAACCACTGGTAAGACAATTCCAGCCATAGGGGTAACGGGAGTAGTCCAGCACTACCCTGTTAGCAAACCAGCCGAGATTACAGTAGGGCCGTTACATACCAAGCATTCCTTTTTGCTGGCTGCATCGGCACCGACCAATCTCCTGGGTAGAGACTTATTGTGTAAAATGGGGTGCGTCATTTATTGTACTCCTGAAGGTGTATTCTTGGACATACCTGAGAATCACGCTCAGGAAGTACGAGACATGTTAGACTCCCCGTCAAAATTAATGTCACATACCACTATGACAAATAGGACCCCATCCCAAGTAGAAGAAATGACATCTCAGATACCAGAGTCACTTTGGACAAAAGATGGACAGGACACTGGATTAATGGCAAACGTAGCTCCGGTAGTTGTACAAGTAAAAGATGGTAGGATAGCTCCAAAAATCCCACAGTACCCTCTGAAGCCAGAGGTGGAGTTAGGAGTTTATCCCGTAATAGAGCGCTTGCTACAACAGGGCATTCTGGTAAGAACGTCCAGCACTGCCAATAGTCCCATCTTCCCTGTTAAAAAGAGTGGGGGGAGGGGTTACCGGCTAGTGCAGGATCTAAGGGGGATTAACAAAATAGTTGAGAGTCAGTTCCCCGTAGTGCCAAATCCAGCTGTCATCCTAATGCAAATCCCTCCCACTGCGAAATTTTTCACTGTTATTGACCTCTGCTCCGCTTTCTTTTCGGTACCTCTGCACCCTGACAGCCAATATTTGTTTGCATTTACATACAGAGGAGTCCAATACACATGGACTCGATTACCACAAGGATTCATAGATAGCCCAAGTATATTTTCCCAGGCTTTGCATGATTGTTTACAGTCTTTCCAACCAGTGAGTGGATCAGTATTAATACAGTACGTGGATGATCTACTGCTGTGTTCTGATTCATTGGAAGCATCCCTGAAGGATACGAAACAGCTCCTGTTTCATCTTTCAGACACAGGACACAAGGTTTCCAAAGACAAGTTGCAATTATGCCAAACTAAGGTAAAATATTTGGGACACTGTCTAACACAAGGACTGAGACACCTGACCGCTGATAGAATTCAAGCAATTAGAGACATGACTCTGCCACAAACCCAGCAACAGATCAGAACATTTTTAGGAATGTGTGGGTATTGCCGTAACTGGATCCCAGGGTTTTCCATTTTGGCGTTACCTCTACAGGAAATGGTCTCCTCAAACAAACCTGATCGGATTTCGCATACAGACGAGTCTGAGACAGCATTTGAGAGACTTAAACAGTGCCTAACGCAGGCACCAGCATTAGGTATGCCAGACTATGGGAAACCCTTTGAGCTATACGGAACAGAAAGTGCTGGTTGCGCGGCAGGCGTACTAACCCAAAAGCACGGTGATGCCAGCAGGCCGGTAGCATACTACAGCGCTCAGCTAGATAATGTAGCGCGATCCCTCCCCACATGCTTGCGAAGCGTTGCGGCGATAGCATTGCTAGTAACGAAAAGCGAAGACGTCGTGCTAGGTCACAACCTCACAATTCATACACCACATGCAGTGTCAGCCTTGTTAAATTCTGCCCAAACCAGACACGTCTCATCAGCGCGGTTTACAAGATGGGAATTGGCACTAATGGCCCCCGTAAACATCACCATAAGGAGATGCAGTGCATTAAATCCTGCAACATATCTCCCGGGTGTGCCTGGACAGGCACAAAGGGTGGAAGATGAGAGTGGTGGGGAAGGAGGATTTAATACAAAGGAAGACACTCATGATTGTATGGAATATTTGACCCAAAATTTTACCGCAAGGCCTGACATCAGTGACAACCCACTGGAAGATGTAGAACTTACGTTCTACACGGACGGTAGTTGTCATAGACAGTCAGACTCGGGAGACTTGTGTACTGGATACGCAGTCGTAGATGACCAAGGCACCATAGAAGCGGAACCGCTAGGCCCACCTCACTCAGCCCAGGTTGCTGAACTGGTCGCCCTAACCAGAGCATGTGAATTGGCTAAGGGCAAATCAGCCAATATCTACACCGATTCTAGATACGCATTCGGGGTAGTCCATGATTTCGGAGCCCTATGGCGCCTCAGAAATTTCATGACGGCAGCTGGTACACCGGTAGCGCATGCAGCTCACATAAAAAGGCTTCTAACAGCGATACAGGAACCCGACAGAGTGGCTGTTATCAAGTGTAAAGCACACACATATAGCCAAGACCCAGTATCACTTGGTAACAGCCGAGCAGACGAAGCAGCTAAGTTAGCAGCTGCTACCCCCAGACCGACAGACACCACACAACTGATGGTATTTAATACCATCAACACACAGAAGTTGTGTGAGATGCAAAATTTGTGTTCCGCACAGGAAAGGGCAGTCTGGAAGGCAAAAGGATATGGCCAGGAGTCCTCAGGACTCTGGACGGATGGACACGGTAAACCAGTGGCCCCCAGAGCATACCTTCCATGTTTAGCTGAGGCAGCCCACGGGCTGACTCATCTGGGCAAGGAAGGGATGTGCAAATTGGTAAGAGCATATTGGTGTGCCCCAGGATTTTCATCTCATGCGAGTAAAAGGGCAATGTCATGCCTTACCTGTCTGAGAAAGAACATCGGAAAAACAATACCAACAGAACCATCCCATATCCCACCTGCCGGCGGCCCTTTCCAGGTAATACAGATTGACTTTATTCAATTACCCCCTTGTCGAAATTTGAAATACGTACTTGTTTGTATAGATGTTTTCTCAAATTGGGTCGAAGCATTTCCGGCGGCCACAAATACCGCTATGTTTACTGCTAAGAAAATTGTGCAGGAATTTGTATGTAGATATGGTATCCCTAGAATAATCGAAAGTGATAGGGGTACCCATTTTACAGGTGATGTCTTTCAAGCAATGTGTAAATTGATGGGAATTGATAGCAAGCTGCACACTCCATACCGTCCACAGGCGAGTGCGAAGGTAGAGAGAGTAAACAGCACCATTAAAAATAAACTGAGTAAAGTGATGGCAGAGACAGGATTGACATGGCCAGAAGCTCTACCCATTGTACTGTACAGCATCAGAACCACTCCCAGGTCCCCTCTTAATCTGTCTCCCTTTGAAATCTTGTTTGGTCGACAACCGCATGTTATGATTAACCCTCAGGATGATTTGAAGTGTAACAATGAAGTGACTGTAAAATACTTGATTAACATGAGTGTCAAAGTCAGAAAAATGTTTCTATGCACGTTGCCATATTTGCACCGCACACTGGTCTGCGCTGCGCATGCGTACACTCTCCCGTGAAGGCGCATACCCGCAATAGCGTGCACCCGCGGGCGCACGGTATGCGTATTTACGGTAGAGTTTATGTAATCGTAGCGTGCGACTCATTCGTTACATATTTTCACAATTAATGTAGTTTATAGATCATGATCCCTTTGATAGTTTCTGAAAGTTTGGTTAATATAGAAAGTCCCGGAATGGAGGAATTCCTCTTTGTATTGTACGAAGGGTCTGACAAGAGTCATACAGCAGTGTTTGGTACCCATCGGAAGAGTATTTAATTAGCAATATTCCGGTGTTGGTTTGGAGCGTATAAATCGCTCGTGTGGATAGTTATGGACATAAGAAGTTTATGTCCATTTCTATTATTTACTCATACTCAGGTATGCGGCGGGAAACCCAGTTTCCCACCCACCTGAGCTGTTGGAAATCGTCACAGCCCACCTGTATGAATCAACCTATGACCTTTTGTTATGATGCAGGGCCGAATTCCTTCGTCCAATGGACAATGGGATTGTAGGGACTATGAGATTGCATTGTGTGTGGGGCATAAATAGGCAGGCCGACCATATCCAACTTCACTCTCATCAACGGTTTTCTGCTGATAATCGGGAGCTGGATATCGAGGCGCATGCGATCATACCCTTTGTGCGTAAGTTTCTCTCCGTAATCATATTGTCTTACTGTGAGCCAATCTCTCTCTCTCCGTCTCTCTCTCTCTCTTCTCTTTCTCTCGTATCTCCCATTGACTAGTATTGTATTGTATTAGATCAGCATAGTATTGTAGTGTATTTCTTGTATAGTTATTTGGTTAGGAAGTCTCTGTTATATTGTAGTGTATCATTTGTACTGTGATTCTTTTTGCAAGTATAATAGTTATAATACAGATAATAGGCTTTGGACCCTAAACAGGTATCTGTGTATTTTCTCATAGTGTTGTGTTCACTTGAGCGTCGGTGACGCTCAAGCAGCTTTGTAGTTAGTCAGGTTACACAAGGTTGCACTTACACCCTGTATTCACATTAAGGTATTCCGTGTATTTCATTGATAAAAGGTTTAGTCATAAAGGTATAGCGTTGTGAGTGTCTGCGCCGCTGGTGATCTCCTCGTGGTCTCGAGCGTCCGCTACGCCGTAGCGAATCATTACTCTAATCATAGTCAATAACGTGCTGTCCTGTGATCTCTGGGCCGTGAGCGAACGTGACGCTTGAGCGTCTCGCCTACGGCTGAGCGATCGTTACGCAAATAGCGTACCCTTACGGTACTTCTTAAGTAAACAGCGTACTGTGTTCTTAGACTTCATTAAGGGTTGTTTATACGACAAAAGAATTTAGCATTGTCAATTGGGGACTCGTCCTGTCCTTCTCATATCTGCACTAGGTAGATCAGCAGACATTATCCCCCAGCAAAGGGTGGGAGGTTGTCTCGCAGTGCTGACGGGATAAGCGTCTGCTTCGCTTAGATAAAGAGTGCTGAAGGAATCCGGGAACCGGAAGTAAGAACAAAACGCTTGTGTCTTTTAAAACTGTATTTCTCTTCTGTCTTGCGTATACACGCACGCATACATATATATCTGCATTTCTTTTTCAAATTTCGTATATCACTATTCCTGTTTGCCAATTTTTATAGTTGATAGAAAGTGCTAAAAGAGATTTGCTGTTATTTCATAGTAGAGGTAATAGTTAAAATATAGACCAACACACGGCTTGTCTGGGAGATAAGGCAGTCAGTGTGGTGTGCGGTAGATGATCAGGGATCATCTACATTGATAAAGGTAGAAATTGTGTTACGGTGGATCTTTGTTTTGCGTACACGTGTCTCTAACAAAGACTAGCGTACGCAATCCAGAGGCAGACGCACGCAGCGTACATTACGCAACGTAGCGTCCGGTTACGCCCACGTAGCTCAAGTCACGAAAAGCGATAATTAACGCAAAGGCGATAAATAACGCACAGCGGTAGATAACGCGACGCGGTAAATAACGCAAATCTATTTTTGAAAAAAATCTGAAATTTAGTTTAACAGATCCTGCTCCTAATTGGTAACACAGCTGGGCTGAAGACAATTTCTGCGCAGAAATAGATATAGAAACAAAGTGTACATGTGTTGAGTGAGTGTGTTTTTATCACATAAGTTTATATAACTTAGAGGTTGAACCAAAAGGAAAGTCGGGTACTCGTCAAGGAACATACGTGTAAGTGACATATACGGTGGCTAGGGAGGCATCCCTGGTTAAATAATATTTGAGCATTAGAGTATAGCGGACCATAAGGTAACAGACCAGGAGGTCATAAGGTAACAGACCAGGAGGTCATAAGGTAACAGGTAAAATAGACAAAGAGGTCCGCTATAAAGGTACAAGAGGCACAACGCCAGGGGTGTTGGTGCAGAACCCATATAGGCCATACAAGCTCATGCTGAAGGAATTCGCAGCCGAAATTTTCGATTCCATTGATCTTTCAGTACAATAACAAGTAGTGCTTATGTACTGAATGATTATACCGCACGTAATTGTGTGCAGTAGTTAGTAATCTGACCTAATACCATTAGAGTAAAGTGGTCACAAACGCTATTTGTACATTCTGACGTGATTTGTGTAATTTTTTATTTTTGGAAGGGAAGTTCGCTGGTCACTCAGGAACTATCTAACAACCCCACCTTTACTGGAAAGAGTAAGTGTCCTGCGGGTAACCCTCATATGTTCCAGTAAACAGAAGGTTCCATAGGGGCCCTGTATCGAGTACGCCAGCACCATATCGGTGTGATCAGGTCGTATTGGTCGAGGTGGGCGAGTGAGTGGGGTACTCGGTAAACCGCCACCGCCGGCCTATTGTGAATAATTTGGTTTGCTGTAAGGGTTCGCTGAAGACCGTGATATAAAGATCACAGGAGTAGTAAGCAACACCTGCAGATTATGGGGGCCAATTGTTCAGGTAGGGGGCGATCAACCTCGGTTCGGGTTGATTCAGAGAACCGACCAGTTGGGTCGGCAAGGTACATCATGTGTGAAAAATACGGAAGTCACACAGAATCTTTATGTGATGAATGGGAGAGAATGACTGTACAAGACCGGGAGAAATTCCCAAGAATAGGTAGCTTCAGTCCAGAAGTGTTACAAAATTTAAGGAGGAGGATATGTCTCATAAAATCAACAAAGAGACGAATTCAGCATCATGATTATTTACAGTTGTGGCAGCAGGAAGGTGAGATACAGAGAGGTTTGGCTCTGGCGGCGGGATCTGGGGCAGTCAGGAAGCTGATAGCCACAGCCCCTCCTCCACCATACATTGCAGGAGAGAAGTTGATTGCGGAGAGAAACGCACTGGGTTGTAAAACACAAACTCTTAGTAACCCTGTAAATGTCAATGATGTTAACCAAGTAACCCAGGCAATTATTAACCCGTGCAAGTTGTACCCTGTTTTGAACTTTCCTCAGGAGTGTGATCAAGAAGACGATTCGACAACAATTTCAGCGCTCTCTCTAGCGGCCACCATATCAGAAACCACAGTAGGAACTGCACCTCTCACGAGATTAGTGAAGGCCCCTAGCGGAGGGATAGGTGAGGTCGTGTCAACGGGTAAGTATGGCACCATGCATTACACTGAAACAATTTCACCACAAGCTGTAGAATCTACACAGAATGAAGTTGTTAGAGTTAATCCAGTTAAGGTGATAGTAGTTCCCAATGGGAAAACAGATGCATCAGGAGCCACACCCGTTAGGAACATTGCCATGTATTGCCCGTTTACTAGAATGGAATTGAGGACTATAGTGTCTGAATTCCCAGACCCCAGAAAAGATTTAGTGGCAAGCCAAAAATACATCAGGGATCTAGGAAACACTTTAGAGCCCAATAATAAGGATTGGCAGATAGTGCTAAGAGCTTGCTTACCTTCCAATGTCGACTCAGTTCAATTCTTGACTGATTGTGGACTAGATAAAGATGTACCGCTTACAGATGTGTACGACAAGGATAATGTAAAAAGGATAAATTTGCAGCTAAAAGAGTATTTCCCAGCCGTTGCTAAATGGAATAAAATATTTTCCATTAAGCAAAAGGAGTCCGAAACGGCAACAGAATATTTTCACCGGGCACTATTAGAAATGGCAAAATACACTGGTATAGAAGACATTAGGACCAACCCAAACCATCAAGAAGTAGCAGTATCTGTACTGATGGATGGTTTAAAGGAAACATTAAAAGCTAGGGTACAGACCACGCAACCATGTTGGCGAGGTCTGTCGGTGTCCACTTTGAGAGAGGCTGCTATTGATCACGACAGAAACATCACCCGGCACAGAGAGTCGCAAAGTGATAAGTTGATGTCAGTAAGTATACAGGCGCTGACCACAAAGCAGCCTGCGTATGTACCATCGAATCCTGTAAGTAAGTCAACTGTAATAACTTGTTATTCCTGTAACAGACCGGGACACTATGCACGAGAATGTAGAGTAAGAAATGTACCAAAATCTTTTCAACCCCCTAGACAACGACACGACACACGACATTGGGAGCAGGGTCCACAGAGGCGGAGGTTTGAGCCACATACAGGGGAAACAAAAAGATATCCCCCGAACAGAGGCTGGCATGCCTCTGGTAGTTCCCAGCTAACTCCCTCACAAGTAGTCGCTGCCAGCGGGGTACAGGCAGGTCACCATACCCAATAGGGGTGTGGCCATACCTGTAATCTGCAGCCAGTTAAGTTGATTGCCAGTCTTGGAAGCGAACCAGAGATTGCAATCAATGTAGCTGGTAAAACTTTAAACTTTCTTGTAGACACAGGGGCGGCCAAGTCAGTGATAAATTCGACAGTGGGCATGAGAACCACTGGTAGGACAATTCCAGCCATGGGAGTAACAGGAGTAGTCCAGCACTACCCTGTTAGCAAACCAGCCGAGATTACAATAGGGCCTTTGCATACCAAGCATTCCTTTTTGCTGGCTGCATCTGCACCAACTAATCTCCTGGGTAGAGACTTACTATGTAAAATGGGTTGCGTCATTTATTGTACGCCTGAAGGTGTATTCTTGGACATTCCTGAGAATCACGCTCAGGAAGTACGAGACATGTTAGACTCCCCATCAAAATTAATGTCACATTCCATTATGACAAATAGGAATCCATCCCAAGTAGAAGAGATGACATCTCAGATACCAGAGTCACTTTGGACAAAAGATGGACAGGACACTGGATTAATGGCAAATGTAGCTCCAGTAGTTGTACAAGTAAAAGATGGTAGGATAGCTCCAAAAATCCCACAGTATCCTCTGAAGCCAGAGGTGGAGTTAGGAGTTTTCCCAGTAATAGAACGCTTGCTGCAACAGGGCATTCTGGTAAGAACGTCCAGCACAGCCAATAGTCCCATCTTCCCTGTTAAAAAGAGTGGGGGGAGGGGTTACAGACTAGTGCAGGATCTAAGGGGGATTAACAAAATAGTTGAGAGTCAGTTCCCCGTAGTGCCTAATCCAGCTGTCATCCTAATGCAAATTCCTCCCACTGCCAAATTTTTCACTGTTATTGACCTCTGCTCCGCTTTCTTTTCGGTACCTCTGCACCCTGACAGCCAATATTTGTTTGCTTTTACATACAGAGGAGTCCAATACACATGGACTCGGTTACCCCAAGGTTTCATAGATAGTCCAAGTATATTTTCTCAGGCTTTGCATGATTGTTTACAGTCTTTCCAACCAGAGAGTGGATCAGTATTGATACAGTACGTGGACGATTTACTGCTGTGTTCAGATTCACTGGAAGCCTCTCTGAAGGATACGAAACAACTCCTGTTTCATCTTTCAGACACAGGTCACAAGGTTTCCAAAGACAAGTTACAATTATGCGAAACTAAGGTAAAATATTTGGGACACTGTCTAACACAAGGACTGAGACACCTGACCGCTGATAGAATCCAAGCCATTAGAGACATGACACTGCCACAAACCCAGCAACAGATCAGGACGTTTTTAGGAATGTGTGGGTATTGCCGTAATTGGATCCCAGGGTTTTCCATATTGGCGTTACCTTTGCAGGAAATGGTCTCCTCAAACAAACCTGATAGGATCTCGCATACAGACGAATCCGAAACAGCATTTGAGAGACTTAAGCAATGCCTAACGCAGGCACCAGCACTAGGTATGCCAGACTATGGGAAACCCTTTGAACTATACGGAACAGAAAGTGCTGGGTGCGCAGCAGGTGTACTAACCCAAAAACACGGTGATGCCAGCAGGCCAGTTGCATACTACAGCGCTCAGCTAGATACGGTAGCGCGATCCCTCCCCACATGCTTGCGAAGCGTTGCTGCGATAGCATTGCTAGTGACAAAAAGCGAAGATGTCGTGCTAGGCCACAACCTCACAATCCATACACCACATGCGGTATCTGCCTTATTGAATTCTGCCCAAACCAGACACGTCTCATCAGCAAGGTTCACAAGATGGGAATTGGCATTAATGGCCCCAGTAAACATCACCATAAGGAGATGCAGCGCATTAAATCCTGCAACATTTCTCCCAGGTGTGCCTGGTCAGACACAAAGGGTGGAAGGTGAGAGTGATGGGGAAGGAGGATTTAATGCAAAGGAAGATACACATGATTGTATGGAATATTTGACCCAAAATTTTACCGCAAGGCCTGACATCAGTGACAATCCACTGGAAGATGCAGAACTCACGTTCTACACTGACGGTAGTTGTCATAGACAGTCAGACTCGGGAGACTTGTGTACTGGATACGCAGTCGTAGATGACCAAGACACCATAGAAGCGGAACCGCTAGGCCCACCTCACTCAGCCCAGGTTGCTGAACTGGTCGCCCTAACCAGAGCATGTGAATTGGCTAAGGGCAAGTCAGCCAATATCTACACCGATTCTAGATACGCCTTCGGGGTAGTACATGATTTCGGAGCCCTATGGCGCCTCAGAAATTCATGACGGCAGCTGGTACACCGATAGCGCATGCAGCTCACATAAAAAGGCTTCTAACAGCGATACAGGAACCCGACAGAGTGGCTGTTATCAAATGTAAAGCACATACATATAGTCAAGACCAAGTGTCACTTGGTAACAGCCGAGCAGACGAAGCCGCAAAGCTTGCAGCTGCTACCCCCATACAGACAGACACCACACAACTGATGGTATTTAATACCATCAACACACAGAAGTTGTGTGAGATGCAGAATTTGTGTTCCACACAGGAAAGAGCAGTCTGGAAGGCAAAGGGATATGGCCAGGAGTCCTCAGGGCTCTGGACGGATGGACATGGTAAACCAGTGGCCCCCAGAGCATATCTTCCATGTCTGGCTGAAGCAGCTCATGGGTTGACTCATCTAGGCAAGGAGGGAATATGCAAATTGGTAAGAGCATACTGGTGCGCCCCAGGATTCTCCTCTCATGCGAGTAAAAGAGCAATGTCATGCCTTACCTGTCTGAGAAAGAATATTGGAAAGGCAATACCTACAGAACCATCCCATATCCCACCTGCCGGCGGCCCTTTCCAGGTAATACAAATTGACTTCATTCAATTACCCCCATGTCGAAATTTGAAATATGTACTTGTTTGTATAGATGTTTTCTCGAATTGGGTCGAAGCATTTCCAGCAGCTACAAATACCGCTATGTTTACAGCTAAGAAAATTGTACAGGAATTTGTATGTAGATATAGTATCCCTAGAATCATTAAAAGTGATAGGGGTACCCATTTTACCGGTGATGTCTTTCAAGGAATGTGTAAATTAATGGGTATTGATAGCAAGCTGCACACTCCGTACCGTCCACAGGCGAGTGCGAAGGTCGAAAGAGTGAACAGCACTATTAAAAATAAATTGAGTAAAGTAATGGCAGAGACAGGATTGACGTGGCCAGAAGCTTTACCCATTGTTTTGTATAGCATCAGAACCACTCCCAGGTCCCCTCTTAATCTGTCTCCTTTTGAAATCTTGTTTGGTCGACAACCGCATGTCATGATTAACCCTCAGGATGATTTGAAATGTAACAATGAAGTAACTGTAAAATACTTGATTAACATGAGTAAACAGTTGAGGAATCAAAATGATAATCTGAAATTGGTGATTCCTGATTTACCAGATAGTAATTGTCATGACATTGAACCTGGGGATTATGTAATGATACGAAATTTTCTACGCTCAGGTTGTCTTATTGATAGATGGGAAGGACCATACCAGGTCTTATTGACTAGCACCACAGCATTGAAGGTTGCTGAGAGAGAGACTTGGGTCCATTCATCCCACTGCAAAAAGGTTGCTGATCCAGAGAGGTCCCGTGATAAGGAACAGACGGTAGAGGTTGTATCACTGGAGTGTCTGTTCCAGGAGGATTGAGGCGGCACCTGAGCCTTGAAGACCGAAAGCAGCTGTCGACTCCCCACTCCCTTTTATTGTTTTCCTCCACTTCCCATCCCCTCTCCCTTAAAATTTCTTTTTCCCCCTTCTCATTCTTCTCCATTTCCTCCTCAAAGATGGACTTGCCCCAAGAGACTGTGATCCGGATTTTGATGTTAACTATGATGTTGACCAGAGCAGTCTGTTCCGGCGAGAGTACCATGGAGGTCGAGAGAGGTTCTGGAATGGGTTCCGATTATGATGATGGAGGCGTAGTTTTCCAAGATCAACCAAACCAACAAGCAAAGGCGAGTATCAGAAAACGATCCGATAGAAGAAATTGTGATGGATTGTCAGCTGAAGAAAACTGTATCTGTAGGCTTTGTGACAATTTGGTTGAAGATGGGTGCATAAAGAAATGCCAATCCAGTTTTAATATCCATATGGACCGGCATCCATTGAGTGACTATCACTCCTTAGTGGGTAGCGTGTTAAATGAGACAGATTGTTGGGTATGCTCTCAAGTACCTCAGGGTCATAGCAAATCAGGGCTAGTACCATTTCCTTTAACGTTAGGGGAGGTACTTGAGCTAAGTGGTGGGAGACCGGTGGACCGGAGGTTTAATATCTCCAGCCCTCCTAGTTTGAAGCTCCACCAATACCATGTGGATAGGTCCCTCTTATGTTTTAATATCTCCAATCCCCGTAAGCCGGGAAATTGGGAAGTGTCATGGAGCAACCTTACCATGACCTTTTCACACAGAGCAGATAGAATGCCTACAGATACAGAGCTTGTACGCCACATAGCCAGTAGAGGAAAATCTTTCCGGTATAGATACACCCTAGGAAATAGAATTACTAG
Source organism: Pseudophryne corroboree (assembly GCF_028390025.1). NCBI lineage: Eukaryota > Metazoa > Chordata > Amphibia > Anura > Myobatrachidae > Pseudophryne > Pseudophryne corroboree. The sequence goes on along the minus strand of NC_086451.1, from coordinate 158,272,523 downwards.
AGTTGGATAAGTATCACCAGGATACTGTGCACATATCGTACAGTCTGATACGTGCATTAAGCAGATGGAAGAATTAGGATCAGGAGATTTCACCTGGAAGGTGTGTAATATGGTAATGTCCTTCTCCGTCCCTTATGTTCTCCCCGATGATGCATATTTCATATGCGGGAGAAAGGCGTACAAGTGGCTTGCCCCAAACTCTGAAGGATTGTGTTATATTGGAAAAGTATTGCCTGAAGTGATGACTGTTACACATGACAAAATGAAGGACATACACCGTGGTGCCCAAGCTCCTTATACTCACACTCATTACGAGCACCGAGTTAAAAGACAACTGTCAGAAAGGTTAGAGCATCCGGCCTCTGATCTTATCCATGAATCCACCGGGATTCAGGTTCTGGTAGCGTTAGATTTCACTCGCACCGCTCGGGGAGTGATGAATTATAGATACATTTCAGCACTCGCCAATTTGTTAGATAATATCACTGAAATGTATGATGACACGTTCAGATACACTGGAAGAGAACTCCAAGCTTATAAAACAGAACTAGTTAAGCATAGGATGGTTCTTAATTATCTTACAGCAGTAACAGGCGGATATTGTGTTACATTGGCAACACAGTACGGCATAAAGTGTTGCACGTATATCACAAATAGCACCGAGGATCCGGTAGAGGTCATAGACCAAAAGATGGACGATATTCTCCAATTGAAGTGGGAATTTCGTCGAAAACACAATCTCACCCTTGCTGCTGTAGGTAATGAGCTGACTGGTTGGGTGTCATGGTTGAACCCGCGAAATTGGTTCTCCGGTTTAGGAGACTGGGCTCAAGGAGTCATAATGGATGTTGGAAAGTTTCTACTATGTATCTTGGGTGTCGTTATATCGATTGGATTGATATTTAGATGCGGGCAGGCTTTAATGAGGTGCAAACAAAGTACAAAAGTGATGAGCTTGAGGAGTGAGGGAACCGTAATTAACCTGGATTTGATTTATGACCCAATGATAGAAACCAGAATGTGATGAAAATGCGATTATACGGTCCGTTTCTTTCACCTGTTTTTCTGCTTTTCTCCAAGATACAAAGACCCCCTTGGACGAGGAAGTTGACGAGACGCTATACAGACAACAGACAAGCACCAAAGATGAAGTTTTGACAACCTATGATATGGACACTTGATGAACTTTGCCATGGATCCCCAGTTTCCCTAGTATTTTTAAACTCACGCTAGCCCAACATTTTTGTAAATCTGATGGCACTGACAAAGCTATTTGCTCATGCCCAAGGAGCAATACAGCGCAAAGAAGACGACTCTCAACAGATACCGAACAAAACTTCAACAACAGATGTACATTTCCCTGACATAGAATATCATTGCATTTTCCATAAGTGTTCCTTATCTTCATCTCTACAACCCTCAGGTAATGACACACATAGTCGATAGGGAATACAGGCACAGATATCAGCAACCACATACCTCCCCCATTCATGTATCATCAACTAAAATGTGCATCCCCATTTTGTTACAACTGAAAGCCAAAATGAGCTCGGTAGAGTTTGACAGCCCATCCACAGACCTGTACCACGGGATAAGAAGGAATTCAAATGTATACTTCGCAATACCTCGAAGCTTGATTTACCACACGTACGGCACGATGATACATGACCCTCCAAACATGGACTCATACACACATGCTTCTGCTTTCTCACTAGGTCATACCCTCTTCACACCTACTCCTCTCTTCTTCCTTACCCCACCATGGAAATCAATTAACCCCTGACTTACATTTTTTCTCCTTTTGAAATGTTTTAGAAAGTGGCAGTTATTATTGACTGCCAAAGGGTGGACTGTCAAAGTCAGAAAAATGTTTCTATGCACGTTGCCATATTTGCACCGCACACTGGTCTGCGCTGCGCATACGTACACTCTCCCGTGAAGGCGCATACCCGCAATAGCGTGCACCCGCGGGCGCACGGTATGCGTATTTACGGTAGAGTTTATGTAATCGTAGCGTGCGACTCATTCGTTACATATTTTCACAATTAATGTAGTTTATAGATCATGATCCCTTTGATAGTTTCTGAAAGTTTGGTTAATATAGAAAGTCCCGGAATGGAGGAATTCCTCTTTGTATTGTACGAAGGGTCTGACAAGAGTCATACAGCAGTGTTTGGTACCCATCGGAAGAGTATTTAATTAGCAATATTCCGGTGTTGGTTTGGAGCGTATAAATCGCTCGTGCGGATAGTTATGGACATAAGAAGTTTATGTCCATTTCTATTATTTACTCATACTCAGGTATGCGGCGGGAAACCCAGTTTCCCACCCACCTGAGCTGTTGGAAATCGTCACAGCCCACCTGTATGAATCAACCTATGACCTTTTGTTATGATGCAGGGCCGAATTCCTTCGTCCAATGGACAATGGGATTGTAGGGACTATGAGATTGCATTGTGTGTGGGGCATAAATAGGCAGGCCGACCATATCCAACTTCACTCTCATCAACGGTTTTCTGCTGATAATCGGGAGCTGGATATCGAGGCGCATGCGATCATACCCTTTGTGCGTAAGTTTCTCTCCGTAATCATATTGTCTTACTGTGAGCCAATCTCTCTCTCTCCGTCTCTCTCTCTCTCTCTCTTCTCTTTCTCTCGTATCTCCCATTGACTAGTATTGTATTGTATTAGATCAGCATAGTATTGTAGTGTATTTCTTGTATAGTTATTTGGTTAGGAAGTCTCTGTTATATTGTAGTGTATCATTTGTACTGTGATTCTTTTTGCAAGTATAATAGTTATAATACAGATAATAGGCTTTGGACCCTAAACAGGTATCTGTGTATTTTCTCATAGTGTTGTGTTCACTTGAGCGTCGGTGATGCTCAAGCAGCTTTGTAGTTAGTCAGGTTACACAAGGTTGCACTTACACCCTGTATTCACATTAAGGTATTCCGTGTATTTCATTGATAAAAGGTTTAGTCATAAAGGTATAGCGTTGTGAGCGTCTGCGCCGCTGGTGATCTCCTCGTGGTCTCGAGCGTCCGCTACGCCGTAGCGAATCATTACTCTAATCATAGTCAATAACGTGCTGTCCTGTGATCTCTGGGCCGTGAGCGAACGTGACGCTTGAGCGTCTCGCCTACGGCTGAGCGATCGTTACGCAACTAGCGTACCCTTACGGTACTTCTTAAGTAAACAGCGTACTGTGTTCTTAGACTTCATTAAGGGTTGTTTATACGACAAAAGAATTTAGCATTGTCATGAGTAAACAGTTAAGGAATCAAAATGATAATCTGAAGTTAGTGATTCCTGATTTACCAGATAGTAATTGTCATGACATTGAACCTGGGGATTATGTAATGATACGGAATTTTCTACGCTCAGGTTGCCTTATTGACAGATGGGAAGGACCATACCAGGTCTTATTGACTAGCACTACAGCATTGAAGGTTGCTGAGAGAGAGACTTGGGTTCATTCGTCCCACTGTAAGAAGGTCGCTGATCCAGAGAAGTCCTGTGATAAGGAACAGACGGTAGAGGTTGTATCACTGGAGTGTCTGTTCCAGGAGGACTAAGGCGGCACCTGAGCATCGAGAACCACAAGATCAAAAGCAGTTGTCGATCCCCTGTTCCCTTTTATTGTTTTTCTCCACTTCCCATCCCCTCTCCCTCAAATTGTTTTTTCCCCCTTTTCATTCTTCTTCGTCTCCTTCTAAGATGGACTTGCCTCAAGAGACTGTGATCCGGATTTTCCTGTTGACCATGATGTTGACCAGAGCAGTCTGTTCCGGCGAGAGTACCATGGAGTTCGAGAGAGGTTCTGGAATGGGTTCTGATGACAGAGATGGAGGCGTAGTTTTCCAAGAACAACTTAACCAACAAGTAAAGGCGAGTATCAGAAAACAATCCGATAGCATTGACCACAGAAGGAATTGTGATGGATTGTTAGCTGAAGAAAACTGTATCTGTAGGCTCTGTGACAATGTAGTGGAGGATGGGTGCATTAAGAAATGCCAATCCAGTTTTAATATCCATATGGACCGGCATCCCTTGAGTGACTATCACTCTTTAGTGGGTAGTGTGTTAAATAAAACAGATTGTTGGGTATGCTCTCAAGTACCTCAAGGTCATAGCAAATCAGGGCTAGTACCATTTCCTTTAACGATAGGGGAGGTACTTGAGCTAAGTGGTGGGAGACCGGTGGACAGGAGGTTTAATATCTCCAGCCCTCCTAGTTTGAAGCTCCACCAATACCATGTGGATAGGTCCCTATTATGTTTTAACATCTCCAATCCCCGAAAGCCGGGAAATTGGGAAGTGTCATGGAGTAATCAAACCATGACCTTTTCGCATAGAGCAGATAGAATGCCTACAGATACAGAGCTTATACGCCACATAGCCAGTAGAGGAAAATCTTTCCGGTATAGGTATACCTTAGGAAATAGGATTACGAGAGTTGGAGAGGTATCACCAGGATACTGTGCACATATCGTACAACCTGATACGTGTACTAAGCAGATGGAAGAATTAGGGTTAGGAGATTTCACATGGAAGGTGTGCAATATGGTTATGTCCTACTCCGTCCCATATGTCCTCCCCGATGATGCATATTTCATATGCGGGAGGAAGGCGTATAAGTGGCTTGCCCCAAACTCTGAAGGATTGTGTTATATTGGAAAAGTACTGCCTGAAGTAATGACTGTATCACATGACAAAATGAAAGACATACACCGTGTTGCCCAAACTCCTTATACTCACACCCATTACGAGCACGTAGTTAAACGGCACCTGATAGAAAGAACAGAGCATCCGGCCTCTGACATGATCCATGAATCCACCGGGATTCAGTTTCTAATCGCGTTAGATATCACTCGCACTGCTAGAGGAGTGCTGAACTATAGATACATCTCTGCGCTTGCAAATTTGTTAGATAATATCACTGAAATGTATGATGACACGTTTAGGTATACTGGAAGGGAACTTCAAGCTTACAAAACAGAACTAGTCCAGCATAGAATGGTTCTTAATTACCTCACAGCAGTAACAGGCGGATATTGTGTCACACTGGCAACACAATACGGCGTGAAATGTTGCACATATATTACGAATAGCACCGAGGACCCGGTCGAGGTCATAGACCAAAAGATGGACGACATTCTCCAACTAAAGTGGGAATTTTGCAGAAGACACAATCTCACCCTTGCTGCTGTGAGTAATGAGCTGACTAGTTGGGTGTCATGGTTGAACCCGCGAAATTGGTTCTCCGGTTTAGGAGAATGGGCCCAAGTAGTTATAATGGATGTTGGGAAGTTTCTCCTATGTATCTTAGGTGTTGTCATATCAATTGGTTTGATATTTAGATGCGGTCAGGCTTTAATGAGGTGCAAAAGTCGTACTAGGGTAATGAGTTTAAGGAGTGAGGAAACTGTAATTCCAATGGACTTGATTTATGACCCAAATGTAGAAACAATGATGTGATGAAAATGCGATTTCTACGGTCCGTTTCTTTCACCTGTTTTTCCGTTTTCCTCCAAGGTAAAAAGACCCACTTGGACGAGGAATTTGACGAGCCAATATACAGACAACAGACGGATTAAAAGAAGAAGTTTTGACAACCTTATACACAGATTTGATGAACTATGCCATGGATCCCCAGTTTCCCTAGAAAATTTTAAAATTACGCTAGCCCAACACTTTTGTAAATCTATGGACATTGACAGCTTTTGCTCGCACCTTATGAGCAAAAGCACAAAGAAGACTGCAATCAACAGACACCAAACAAGACCTCAATCGACGAATGTTCATTTACCTGACATAGAATACCACCGCATTTACCGTAATTATGTCTTTTCTTCATTTCTACAACCCTCAGGTAATGACACACATAGTCGATAGGGAATACAGGCACAGATATCAGCAATCACATATCTCCCCCATTCATGTATCATCAACTAAAATGTGCTCCCCCATTTTGTTACAACCAAAGCCGAAAAGAGCTCGGTAAAGTTTGACAGCCCATCCACAGACCCGTACCGCGGGATAAGAAGGAATTCAAATGTATACTTCGCAATACCTCGAAGCTTGATGTACCACACGTACGGCACGATGATACATGACCCCCAAACATGGACTCATACACACATGCTTCTGCTATCTCACTAGGTCATACCCTCTTCACACCTTCTCCTCTCTCCTCCCTTACCCAATCATGTAAATGTATTAACCCCTAACATATATTTTTCTCTTTTTGAAATGTTTTCAGGAAGTGGCAGTTATTGTTGACTGCCAAAGGGTGGACTGTCAAAGTCAGAAAAATATCTCTATGCACACTACCATATTTGCACCTCACACAGGTCCGTGCTGCGCATGCGTACGCTCTCCCGTACGTGCGCATACTCACAGTCGCGGGCACCCGCAGGCGCACGGTATGCGTATTTACGGTAGAGTTTATGTGATCGTAGCGTGCGACTCAATCGTTACATATTTTCACCATATAATGTATTTTGTAGATCATGGTCCCTTTGATAGATTCTGAAAGTTTAGTTAATGTAGCATGTTCCTGGACAAAGGGATCCCTCATTGTTTGATACGAAGGGTCAGACAGGAGTAATACAGTGGTGTTTAGTATCCATCTGAAGAATATTTAATTAGCAATATTCCGGTGTTGGTTTGAAGCAGATCAATCGCTCGTGCGAATAGTTATGGACATAAGAAGTTTATGAACATTTACTTTATTTGCACTTTATTACCCATGCGGCGGGAAAATTAGTTTCCCTCCCACCTGAGCTGTTGGAAATAGTCACAGCCCACCTGTATGAATCAACCTATGACCTTTTGTTATAATGCGAGGAGGAATTCCTGTGTCCAATGAACAATGAGATTGTAGGGACCATTGAATTGCATTGTGTGTGGGGCATAAATAGAAAGGCCGATCACATCCAGCTCACTCTTCAACGGTTATCATTGCTGAAAATCGGGAGCTGGATGTCCAGAGGCGCATGCGATCGTTTCCTTTGTGCGTAAGTTTTTCTCCGTAATCATACTGTTTCTCTCTTGTTATTATGGGCCATATCTTTCTCTCTCTTCTCTTTCTCTCATTTTTCTCTTAAACTTAATTGTATTGTATTTCCTGTGTAGTTATCTGGTTAGTTAGTCTATGTTATATTGTAGTGTATGATTTGTATTTGTATTAATTCTTTTGCAAGTATATCATTCAAAATATATATATATTAGGCGTTGGACCCTAAGCCCAGGTATCTGTGTATTTCTTATAGAGTTAAGTATTCTCAGAGCGTCGGTGACGCTCAAACTGTTTTTAAATTAGTAAGGTTATACTGTGTTGCATTTACACCATATCACTACACAAAGGGTTTGCTGCATAATACACTGTTTATGGTTTAGATATAAAGGTTTAACATTGTGAGCGTCTGCGCCGCTGGTGATCTCCTCGTGGTCTCGAGCGGTCGCATCGCTATAGCGAATCATTACGGTAGTCGGCAGCCAATAGCGTGCCTGCCAGTGATCTCTTGGCCGTGAGCGAACGTAACGCTTGAGCATCTCGACCACGGCTAAGCGACGTGCGTACCCTTACGGTACTTCATACGTAGATAGCGTACAGTGTTCTTAGACCTCATAAAGGGTATTATATACGATAAATATTCTGCTTTATCAATGGGGATACCTGCCTGCTGCACTGTGTAATATGGGGGCACCTGCCTGCGTACTGTGTAATATGGGGGCATCTGCCTGCGTACTGTATAATATGGGGGCATCTGCCTGCGTACTGTGTAATATGGGGGCATCTGCCTGCGTACTGTGTAATATGGGGGCATCTGCCTGCGTACTGTGTAAAATGGGGATATCTGCCTGCCGTGCAAAATGGGGATATCTGCCTGCCGTGCTTTGTAAAATGGGGATATCTGCCTGCCGTGCTGTGTAAAATGGGGATATCTGCCTGCCGTGCTGTGTAAAATGGGGATATCTGCCTGCGTACTGTGTAAAATGGGGATATCTGCCTGCCGCACTGTGTAAAATAGGGATACCTGCCTGCGTACTGTGTAATATGGGGGCACCTGCCTGCGTACTGTGTAATATGGGGGCATCTGCCTGCGTACTGTGTAAAATGGGGATATCTGCCTGCCGCGCTGTATAAAATGGGGATACCTGCCTGCCGCACTGTGTAAAATAAGGATACCTGCCTGCATACTGTGTAATATGGGGGCATCTGCCTGCGTACTGTGTAATATGGGGGCATCTGCCTGCGTACTGTGTAATATGGGGGCATCTGCCTGCGTACTGTGTAAAATGGGGATATCTGCCTGCCGTGCTGTGTAAAATGGGGATATCTGCCTGCCGTGCTGTGTAAAATGGGGATATCTGCCTGCCGTGCTGTGTAAAATGGGGATATCTGCCTGCATACTGTGTAAAATGGGGATATCTGCCTGCCGCACTGTGTAAAATAGGGATACCTGCCTGCGTACTGTGTAATATGGGGGCACCTGCCTGCGTACTGTGTAATATGGGGGCATCTGCCTGCGTACTGTGTAAAATGGGGATATCTGCCTGCCGCGCTGTATAAAATGGGGATACTTGCCTGCCGCACTGTGTAAAATAAGGATAACTGCCTGCGTACTGTGTAATATGGGGGCACCTGCCTGCGTACTGTGTAATATGGGGTCATCTGCCTGCGTACTGCGTAAAATGGGGATATCTGCCTGCGTACTGTGTAAAATGGGGGCACCTGCCTGCGTACTGTGTAATATGGGGGTAACTGCCTGCGTACTGTGTAATATGGGGGCATCTGCCTGCGTACTGGGTAAAATGGGGATATCTGCCTGCCGTGCTGTGTAAAATGGGGGCACCTGCCTACTGCACTGTGTAATTTGGGGATACCTGCCTGCTGCACTGTGTAATATGGGGGCACCTGCCTGCGTACTGTGTAAAATGGGAATATCTGCCTGCCGTGCTGTGTAAAATGGGGATATCTGCCTGCCGTGCTGTGCAAAATGCGGATATCTGCCTGCCGTGCTGTGTAAAATGGGGGCACCTGCCTGCCGCGCTGTGTAATATGGGGATACCTGCCTGTCGCACTGTGTAATATGGGGATATCTGCCTGCCGCGCCGTGTAAAATGGGGATATCTGCCTGCCGCGCTGTGTAAAATGGGGATATCTGCCTGCCGTGCTGTGTAAAATGGGGATATCTGCCTGCCGTGCTGTGTAAAATGGGGATATCTGCCTGCCGTGCTGTGTAAAATGGGGATATCTGCCTGCAATGCTGTGTAAAATGGGGATATCTACCTGCCGTGCTGTGTAAAATGGGGATATCTGCCTGCAATGCTGTCTAAAATGGGGACATCTGCCTGCGTAATGTGTAAAATGGGGGCACCTGCCTGCGTACTGTGTAATATGGGGGCACCTGCCTGCGTACTGTGTAATATGGGGGCATCTGCCTGCGTACTGTGTAAAATGGGGAAATCTGCCTGTCGTGCTGTGTAAAATGGGAGCACCTGCCTGCCGCACTGTGTAATATGGGGATACCTGCCTGCTGCACTGTGTAATATGGGGGAACCTGCCTGCGTACTGTGTAAAATGGGGATATCTGCCTGCCGTGCTGTGTAAAATCGGGGATATCTGCCTGCCGTGCTGTGTAAAATCGGGGATATCTGCCTGCCGTGCTGTGTAAAATGGGGATATCTGCCTGCCGTGCTGTGTAAAATGGGGATACCTGCCTGCTGCACTGTGTAATATGGGGGCATCTGCCTTCGTACTGTGTAAAATGGGGATATCTGCCTGCCGTGCTGTGTAAAATGGGGGCACCTGCCTGCCGCACTGTGTAATATGGGGATACCTGCCTGCTGCACTGTGTAATATGGGGGCACCTGCCTGCGTACTGTGTAATATGGGGGCATCTGCCTGCGTACTGTGTAATATGAGGGCATCTGCCTGCGTACTGTGTAATATGGGGGCATCTGCCTGCGTACTGTGTAATATGGGGGCATCTGCCTGCGTACTGTGTAAAATGGGGATATCTGCCTGCCGCACTGTGTAAAATAGGGATACCTGCCTGCGTACTGTGTAATATGGGGGCACCTGCCTGCGTACTGTGTAATATGGGGGCATCTGCCTGCGTACTGTGTAAAATGGGGATTTCTGCCTGCCGCGCTGTATAAAATGGGGATACCTGCCTGCCGCACTGTGTAAATTAAGGATACCTGCCTGCGTACTGTGTAATATGGGGGCACCTGCCTGCGTACTGTGTAATATGGGGGCATCTGCCTGCGTACTGTGTAAAATGGGGATATCTGCCTGCGTACTGTGTAAAATGGTGGCACCTGCCTGCGTACTGTGTAATATGGGGGCACCTGCCTGCGTACTGTGTAATATGGGGGCATCTGCCTGCGTACTGTGTAATATGGGGGCATCTGCCTGCGTACTGTGTAATATGGGGGCATCTGCCTGCGTACTGTGTAATATGGGGGCATCTGCCTGCGTACTGTGTAATATGGGGGCATCTGCCTGCGTACTGTGTAATATGTGGGCATCTGCCTTCGTACTGTGTAAAATGGGAATATCTGCCAGCCGTGCTGTGTAAAATGGGGGCACCTGCCTGCCGCATTGTGTAATATGGGGATACCTGCCTGCTGCACTGTGTAATATGGGGGCACCTGCCTGCGTACTGTGTAATATGGGGGCATCTGCCTGCATACTGTATAATATGGGGGCATCTGCCTGCGTACTGTGTAATATGGGGGCATCTGCCTGCGTACTGTGTAATATGGGGGCATCTGCCTGCGTACTGTGTAAAATGGGGATATCTGCCTGCCGTGCTGTGTAAAATGGGGATATCTGCCTGCCGTGCTTTGTAAAATGGGGATATCTGCCTGCCGTGCTGTGTAAAATGGGGATATCTGCCTGCCGTGCTGTGTAAAATGGGGATATCTGCCTGCGTACTGTGTAAAATGGGGATATCTGCCTGCCGCACTGTGTAAAATAGGGATACCTGCCTGCGTACTGTGTAATATGGGGGCACCTGCCTGCGTACTGTGTAATATGGGGGCATCTGCCTGCGTACTGTGTAAAATGGGGATATCTGCCTGCCGCGCTGTATAAAATGGGGATACCTGCCTGCCGCACTGTGTAAAATAAGGATACCTGCCTGCGTACTGTGTAATATGGGGGCATCTGCCTGCGTACTGTGTAATATGGGGGCATCTGCCTGCGTACTGTGTAATATGGGGGCATCTGCCTGCGTACTGTGTAATATGGGGGCATCTGCCTGCGTACTGTGTAAAATGGGGATATCTACCTGCGTACTGTGTAAAATGGGGATATCTGCCTGCCGTGCTGTGTAAAATGGGGATATCTGCCTGCCGTGCTGTGTAAAATGGGGATATCTGCCTGCCGTGCTGTGTAAAATGGGGATATCTGCCTGCGTACTGTGTAAAATGGGGATATCTGCCTGCCGCACTGTGTAAAATAGGGATACCTGCCTGCGTACTGTGTAATATGGGGGCACCTGCCTGCGTACTGTGTAATATGGGGGCATCTGCCTGCGTACTGTGTAAAATGGGGATATCTGCCTGCCGCGCTGTATAAAATGGGGATACCTGCCTGCCGCGCTGTATAAAATGGGGATACCTGCCTGCATACTGTGTAATATGGGGGCACCTGCCTGCGTACTGTGTAATATGGGGTCATCTGCCTGCGTACTGCGTAAAATGGGGATATCTGCCTGCGTACTGTGTAAAATGGGGGCACCTGCCTGCGTACTGTGTAATATGGGGGCATCTGCCTGCGTACTAGGTAAAATGGGGATATCTGCCTGCCGTGCTGTGTAAAATGGGGGCACCTGCCTACAGCACTGTGTAATTTGGGGATACCTGCCTGCTGCACTGTGTAATATGGGGGCACCTGCCTGCGTACTGTGTAATATGGGGATATCTGCCTGCCGTGCTGTGCAAAATGCGGATATCTGCCTGCCGTGCTGTGTAAAATGGGGGCACCTGCCTGCCGCGCTGTGTAATATGGGGATACCTGCCTGCCGCACTGTGTAATATGGGGATATCTGCCTGCCGCGCCGTGTAAAATGGGGATATCTGCCTGCCGCGCTGTGTAAAATGGGGATATCTGCCTGCCGTGCTGTGTAAAATGGGGATATCTGCCTGCCGTGCTGTGTAAAATGGGGATATCTGCCTGCCGTGCTGTGTAAAATGGGGATATCTGATGCAATGCTGTGTAAAATGGGGATATCTACCTGCCGTGCTGTGTAAAATGGGGATATCTGCCTGCCATGCTGTCTAAAATGGGGATATCTGCCTGCGTACTGTGTAAAATGGGGGCACCTGCCTGCCGCACTGTGTAATATGGGGATACCTGCCTGCTGCACTGTGTAATATGGGGGCACCTGCCTGCGTACTATGTAAAATGGGGATATCTGCCTGAAGTGCTGTGTAAAATCGGGGATATCTGCCTGCCGTGCTGTGTAAAATCGGGGATATCTGCCTGCCGTGCTGTGTAAAATGGGGATATCTGCCTGCCGTGCTGTGTAAAATGGGGATACCTGCCTGCTGCACTGTGTAATATGGGGGCATCTGCCTTCGTACTGTGTAAAATGGGGATATCTGCCTGCCGTGCTGTGTAAAATGGGGGCACCTGCCTGCCGCACTGTGTAATATGGGGATACCTGCCTGCTGCACTGTGTAATATGGGGGCACCTGCCTGCGTACTGTGTAATATGGGGGCATCTGCCTGCGTACTGTGTAATATGAGGGCATCTGCCTGCTTACTGTGTAATATGGGGGCATCTGCCTGCGTACTGTGTAATATGGGGGCATCTGCCTGCGTACTGTGTAAAATGGGGATATCTGCCTGCCGCACTGTGTAAAATAGGGATACCTGCCTGCGTACTGTGTAATATGGGGGCACCTGCCTGCGTACTGTGTAATATGGGGGCATCTGCCTGCGTACTGTGTAAAATGGGGATTTCTGCCTGCCGCGCTGTATAAAATGGGGATACCTGCCTGCCGCACTGTGTAAAATAAGGATACCTGCCTGCGTACTGTGTAATATGGGGGCACCTGCCTGCGTACTGTGTAATATGGGGGCATCTGCCTGCGTACTGTGTAAAATGGGGATATCTGCCTGCGTACTGTGTAAAATGGGGGCACCTGCCTGCGTACTGTGTAATATGGGGGCACCTGCCTGCGTACTGTGTAATATGGGGGCATCTGCCTGCGTACTGTGTAAAATGGGGATATCTGCCTGCCGTGCTGTGTAAAATGGGGTCACCTGCCTACCGCACTGTGTAATATGGGGATACCTGCCTGCTGCACTATGTAATATGGGGGCACCTGCCTGCGTACTGTGTAAAATGGGGATATCTGCCTGCCGTGCTGTGTAAAATGGGGATTTCTGCCTGCCGTGCTGTGTAAAATGGGGATATCTGCCTGCCGCGCTGTGTAAAATGGGGATATCTGCCTGCCGTGCTGTGTAAAATGGGGATATCTGCCTGCCGTGCTGTGTAAAATGGGGATATCTGCCTGCCGTGCTGTGTAAAATGGGGATATCTGCCTGCCGTGCTGTGTAAAATGGGGATATCTGCCTGCCGTGCTGTGTAAAATGGGGATATCTGCATGCCGTGCTGTCTAAAATGGGGATACCTGCCTGCGTATTGTGTAAAATGGTGGCACCTGCCTGCGTACTGTGTAATATGGGGGCACCTGCCTGCGTACTGTGTAATATGGGGGCATCTGCCTGCGTACTGTGTAATATGGAGATATCCGCACGCCGCGCTGTGTAAAATGGGGATATCTCCCTGCCGCGCTGTGTAAAATGGGGATATCTGCCTGTCGTGCTGTGTAAAATGGGGGCACCTGCCTGCGTACTGTGTAATATGGGGGCATCTGCCTGCGTACTGTGTAATATGGGGGCATCTGCCTGCGTACTGTGTAATATGGGGTCATCTGCCTGCGTACTGTGTAATATGGGGGCACCTGCCTGCGTACTGTGTAATATGGGGGATCTGCCTGCGTACTGTGTAATATGGGGGCATCTGCCTGCGTACTGTGTAATATGGGGGCATCTGCCTGCGTACTGTGTAATATGGGGGCATCTGCCTGCGTACTGTGTAATATGGGGTCATCTGCCTGCGTACTGTGTAATATGGGGGCATCTGCCTGCGTACTGTGTAATATGGGGGCATCTGCCTGCGTACTGTGTAATATGGGGGCATCTGCCTTCGTACTGTGTAAAATGGGAATATCTGCCTGCCGTGCTGTGTAAAATAGGGCACCTGCCTGCTGCACTGTGTAATATGGGGATTGTGAGGACACTGGGTTTATGTGCACTTATTATGGGAGCAGCCTTCAGAAAGGCTGCCCTTTACAGCTTGGTGCGGTTACCCCAGTGCCCGGTATGGGTCGGGAATCACACAGTAAGGACACAATAAGCAAGGTACAAACTGCACCTTTATTTCATATTTAACATTGCATAAGAAAACCATAACCAACTTTGTAACACACTATACGGGTAGCTCCACTACATAACAAACACAGACTAAACTACTATGAAAAACCACACAAGGAACTCTTCCCCCCTAAGCAGTTAAATAGTCACCTCAGGCAATATGTGAGCTGGGCGCGGCGTGCTGGGAGGATCCTGCTGTCTGCAAAAAGGCCACTGGTGAGCTGGTTGTGAGTTCTGGCTGCTCGGCCTGCTGGTGATGAATCCCGGCCGCTTGGCCTGTTTGTGAGAGCGGCAAGCCCTGGATGTGTCTCTGCTGCTGGGGTATGCTGTTGGTCTGGCTGGTGTCAATAAGCCTGGCTGGGTCTGGAGGGACCTAAGCCTCCCCCACTCTGGTCCTGCCTCGCAAGGACAGTGACCAGGAACAGATCCAATCTGAAGAACCCAGAGCTGCAGCCTTACCCTTCCTTTTATCCCTCAGATCTGTGCAGGGATTGGCTGGCTTTTGAATCCTGGGAATGTAAAACGTCCCTTGAGCAGCTTGGCTCCCTGCTGGGCTGGTGCCTGGGAGTCTGGAAACAATCCCTGGTAGAACAAAGCCAGGTAATTGTGCTGATAAGGGGATGGACCATAAGAGGATCATGAAATAAGTCACTGTTAACCCCTTGGAGTCATTTGTAATGTCACAGGGGGTTGTGTCAACCCTGTACTTCCTGTACACATAAGTCCTTTAGTCACTGGGCTACGTTTAAGAACACACCTGTCTTGGGTTACGGGCCTGCATGGCTTAGGGGTGACTACCGTCTGATGATACAGGTGCAGGCCATGCAAGGATCATCACATACCTCCCCCTTCTTAAATCCGGTCTGAGGGGCTGGCTCCTGGGTCGGGGCCAGTCAGGAGGATCGGGCCTGGTGACCGCCTGGGTTCGGGATCCGGTTCTTCCTGTCGGGACAACCCATCGGCATTGGCGTGGTCCTTCCCCTTTTTGTGAGAGATCGAAAAATTATGAGCTTGGAGGGCCAGACTCCACCGTAACAGCCTCCCGTTTTCCCCAGCTGTTTTTTGAAGCCAGCTCAATTGGTTATGATCTGCCAAGACTGTGAACTCCTTCCCATAAAGATACGGCTGGAGCTTCTTCAGGGCCCACACAATGGCTAAACACTCTTTCTCAATGGTGGCATAAGCCCTCTCTCGCTCCACCAATTTTCGGGAAAGGTACACTATAGGGTGGTCTCGGCCATCCTCCCCCACTTGGCTTAGGACGGCCCCCAGCCATTGGTCAGAGGCATCGGTCTGAACCAAGAAACGTTTGTCAAAGTCGGGGGTGGCTAGCACGGGGAAGCTGGACAGCGCAGTTTTTAGCTAGGAGAAGGCCTGCTCACAGTCTGGGGTCCACACCATCTGTTTGGCGTGCTTCTTTTTAGTCAGGTCTGTCAGTGGCTGGGCTATGGTACTGTATTGGGGTACAAACTTCCGATAGTACCCGGCAGTTCCCAGAAAAGCACGAATCTGCTTCTGAGAGGATGGCCAGGGCCAATTCAGAATGGCCTCTACCTTAGTGGGCTCAGGGCGCAGTTGCCCTCCGCCCACTCGGTGCCCCAGGTAGTGGACCTCAGCCATACCCATTTGGCACTTATCCGGGCGGATGGTGAAACCGGCTCGTTGGATCCGGTTCAGCACCTCCCTGACATGTGCCAGATGCTCCTCCCAGCTGTCACTAAAGATAGCTATGTCGTCCAGATAGGCGTGGGCAAACTCCTGGCACCCCTCCAGCACGCGATCCACTGTGCGCTGGAAGGTGGCCGGGGCATTCTTCATCCCAAATGGCAGCTTCGTAAATTCGAAGAGACCGCAGGGGGTGGTGAATGCAGAGCGCTCCTGTGCTTCTCTGGATAGGGGTATTTGCCAATACCCCTTGCTCAAATCCAGGGTAGACACATAGTGAGCCCCACCTAACCTGTCCAACAGCTCATCAATTCGTGGCATGGGATAAGCAGGGGCTACGGGAGGGGACTATCACCCCGAGGTGCAACATCTCCTCTATCTCTCCCCTAACCTGTTGCAACACTCCTGAGGTCATTCGGTATGCTGGCTGTCTACAGGTTTTGGCCTCTCCGGTGTCCACGTTGTGTGTGGCCAGCGTTGTGCAGCCAGGTAGGCAGGTGAACTGGGCAGTGTGCTCCCGGAGCACATCCCCCATTTCTTGCTGCTGTTGGGGTTCCAGCCTGGATCCCATCTGTACTGCCTCTATGCCTTGGCTCCGTCTGGCTACCTCTAACAAGTCGGGAAGGGGATCTAGCTCTGTCTCCCCCATGGGTGGACAGCAGACCACCATCGCCTCTACGTGCCTCTCCACATAAGCCTTCAGTCGGTTTATGTGGAATACACGGCATTGCCGGCCCCCTTTGTCCAGAGCCACTAGGTAGGAAACAGGGCCCTTCCTTTCAATGACAGTGTAGGGACCCGCCCAGGTGGCCTGGAGCTTGTTATGCCTTACTGGTATTAGGACCATCACCTTCTGTCCCGGGACCATTTCCCGGACGCGGCTGTGCTGGTCATACCACTCTTTCTGCTTGTGCTGTGCCTGGACTAAGTTTTCTCGGGCTAGTCCCATCACCCGCTTCAGTCGGGCCTGCAGTTGTTCAACGTACTGCAGGACCGGCTGTTCTGGGTCCCGGAAGGTACCCTCCCATCCCTCTTTGACTAGGTCTAGGGGTCCCCGTACAGAATGGCCATACAACAGCTCGAAGGGGGAGTAGCCGGTGGACTCCTGCGCCACTTCCCGGTAGGCAAACAGGAGTTGCGGCAGTGCCTTCTCCCAGTCCTTCCCCTCCGAGTGGACGTATGCCTTGAGCAAGGACTTGAGGGTCCCATTGAATCTCTCACACAAACCATTGGTTTGGGGGTGATAAGCGGTGGTCCGTAGGGCCCTCACCCCCCATTTCTCCCACAGGGTCTTCACTAGCTCTCCCTGAAATTGTGATCCCTGGTCTGTGAGCACCTCTTGGGGGTATCCTACTCTGCTGAAGATGTCAACCAGGGCCTGTACCACATGCTCCGCATCTATGGAGGTGAGAGCCATGGCTTCCGGGTACCTGGTGGCCACATCCACCAGGGTCAGGATGTACTTTTTACCGGACCGGCTGGGCACCTTCAAGGGGCCTACTATGTCTATGGCTACCCTTCTAAATGGTTCTCCTATGATGGGCATGGGCAGCAAGGGGGCTTTGGTTGGGGCTCCTGCCAGCCGCTGGCAAGTGTCACACGAGGCGCGGTACTCTTTTACCTCACGAGACACTCCCGGCCAGAAGAAGTTCTTTACTAACCGTTTCAGTGTCTTGCGGGTGCCAAGATGGCCGGCTGCAGGGATGTCGTGTGCCAGGGCTAGGAGCTCGGGTCTATAGGCTGCGGGGACTATCAGTTGTTTGGGGGAGGTGCCAGGGCCCAGGTCAGGCCGCATTGCGACCATTCTATACAGAAGCCCCTTTTCCCAGACTATACGGTTCCCGCCCCGGTCTGGGCATCCTTGTTCCGCGGCCTGGCGCAACTCTGCCAAGGAGGGGTCGGTGGCCTGGGCCTTTCTAAATTTCTCTTGGTCCCCCTCCCCCCTATCAGACACGGTGGGTAAGTCAGAGTCGCTTGGTTCACTCACCATCTCAGGTCCGGGGCCTCGTTCCAGGGCTGTGTGCCAGGGTGGCATCTTGTTTGGCTTGGGGTTCTGTGGTCGGGGAATCGGACCTCCCCTCACTACTCCGCGGGTCTGGCTTCGGGTAACGGGTTGCACGAAGTGTGTCACGAGCCCCTGGCCGAGGTCATTACCCAGGACGACTTTGGCGGGCAGTCCGCTGAGCACGCCCACTTCTACAGATCCTTGTCCAGCCTTCCAGTCCATCTGAACCCGGGCTACCAGAATGTCTCTCTCCTGGCCTCCCGCGGTGCGGATGGTTACACGCTGCTGTTGCAGAAGGAGGCCCGGAGGTACTAGGTCAGGTTCTACCAAAGTCAGGGAGGCGCCAGAGTCTCTGAGTCCGGTTACTTCCCAGCCCTCGACCCATACTGGCTGCATGTGGCCCCGCATGTTCCTAGGGGCCGCCCCCCTGGGGTCCCCCACCAGATCAACTGCGTAGACCCCCTCACTGTCTTCATCCCCATCTGTATACAGGTCCACCCCTTCTTCTTCTCCTGGCCGGTTAAACGGCCGCTCATAGGCAAGGGTGACCGGAGCAGGGCGGCCTTGACCTCGGGGGCAGTTCCGCTGCAGGTGCCCCGGCTTCCCACACTGGTAGCAGTCGCGAGGTCCCATCGGGGTTCGAGACCTCGGCACGGGGGGCGGAAAATTGTCTGCCGGTGTTCTATGGGGCTCCCACCGGGGGAAGATCGGGTTGGCATGGGTCTTGCCAGTGTGAGTAGCCGGAGTGGACCGCCGAAGCCTGGCAGAGGTGGCTGGGAGTGAGTTCCTCCACCCTGACCGGTTGGCGAGGAATTCATCGGCTAGTTGGGCAGCTTGGCCAGGGTTGGTGGGGTTGCGATCTGCCACCCACTCCCGGAGGTCCGCTGGTAGCTGGGCGAGAAGTTGTTCCAGCACCATCAAGTCTGTGAGCTGCCCAGCGCTGACAGCCTGCTTCCCCTCAGTCCATTTTCGGTAGAGGCTCTGTAGCTGTGAGCCATACTCCATGTAGGAGCTCCCTTCCTTTTTCCTGGCACTACGGAACTGCTGGCGATAGGTCTCTGCCGTGATCTGGAATTGGGCCAGTAGTGCCTTCTTCAGCTCGGCATATTCCCCACATGCCTGGATACTGAGCCCCTGGTTGGCTTCCATGGCCTTACCCGTCAAGCTGGGCCCTAAGTACTTGGGCCAGTCCTCGTGAGCGACATGATGGACTCCCATCAAGTTTTCAAACATTTGGAGGTGCGTATCAATGTCTGTCTCTGCTGTCTCGAACGCCGCAAGGAGCCGGGCGGGGAGAGTATCGTTCGACCATTGTGCAGGGGCCTCGGCGACCTGGTCCCCAGCGGGGAGTCCATTAGTCTCGTCATCTGGGTGTGTGCGCACCCATTCGCCAAGCCGGCTGATGAGGACCTCCCGGGTGTCTGTGTCCACAAAGGGGATGTCTTTGGACTGGCACAGTACTTGCAGCTCCCGTTTGCGGGCCCTCCTGTAGGGGTGCTCCCGCTCCTGCCGTGCCCGCTGCTCCTCGCTCTCCTGCATTTTATACTGCTAGGGGGTCTGGCGTATGCAAGCCCTCCTTGTGTAGTTCTATACTATAAGGTTACAGGCTATTGCGCCAACAGAACCTGGCCGTATAACGATATGGGCCCCTAGTTCTGCCCCGTCTATGGGACTGTGTGATCCCACTGCTTGCCACCAAATGTGAGGACACTGGGTTTATGTGCACTTATTATGGGAGCAGCATTCAGAAAGGCTGCCCTTTACAGCTTGGTGCGGTTACCCCAGTGCCCGGTATGGGTCGGGAATCACACAGTGAGGACACAATAGCAAGGTACAAACTGCACCTTTATTTCATATTTAACATTGCATATGAAAACCAAAACCATAACCAACTCTGTAACACACTATACGGGTAGCTCCACTACATAACAAACACAGACTAAACTACTATGAAAAACCACACAAGGAACTCTTCCCCCCTAAGCAGTTAAATAGTCACCTCAGGCAATATGTGAGCTGGGCACGGCGTGCTGGGAGGATCCTGCTGTCTGCAAAAAGGCCACTGGTGAGCTGGTTGTGAGTTCTGGCTGCTTGGCCTGCTGGTGATGAATCCCGGCCACTGGGCCTGCTTGTGAGAGCGGCAAGCCCTGGATGTGTCTCTGCTGCTGGGGTATGCTGTTGGTCTGGCTGGTGTCAATAAGCCTGGCTGGGTCTGGAGGGACCTCAGCCTCCCCCACTCTGGTCCTGCCTCGCAAGGACAGTGACCAGGAACAGATCCAATCTGAAGAACCCAGAGCTGCTGCCTTACCCTTCCTTTTATCCCTCAGATCTGTGCAGGGATTGGCTGGCTTTTGAATCCTGGGAATGTAAAACGTCCCTTGAGCAGCTTGGCTCCCTGCTGGGCTGGTGCTTGGGAGTCTGGAAACAATCCCTGGTAGAACAAAGCCAGGTAATTATGCTGATAAGGGGATGGACCATAAGAGGATCATGAAATGAGTCACTGTTAACCCCTTGGAGTCATTTGTGATGTCACAGGGGGTTGTGTCAACCCTGTACTTCCTGTACACATAGGTCCTTTAGTCACTGGGCTACGTTTAAGAACACACCTGTCTTGGGTTACGGGCCTACATGGCTTAGGGGTGACTACCGTCTGATGATACGGGTGCAGGCCATGCAAGGATCATCACAGGGATACCTGCCTGCTGCACTGTGTAATATGGGGGCACCTGCCTGCGTACTGTGTAATATGGGGGCATCTGCCTGCGTACTGTGTAATATGGGGGCATCTGCCTGCGTACTGTGTAATATGGGGGCATCTGCCTGCGTACTGTGTAATATGGGGGCATCTGCCTGCGTACTGTGTAAAATGGGGATATCTGCCTGCCGTGCTGTGTAAAATGGGGATATCTGCCTGCCGTGCAGTGTAAAATGGGGATATCTGCCTGCCGTGCAGTGTAAAATGGGGATATCTGCCTGCCGTGCTGTGTAAAATGGGGATATCTGCCTGCGTACTGTGTAAAATGGGGATATCTGCCTGCCGCACTGTGTAAAATAGGGATACCTGCCTGCGTACTGTGTAATATGGGGGCACCTGCCTGCGTACTGTGTAATATGGGGGCATCTGCCTGCGTACTGTGTAAAATGGGGATATCTGCCTGCCGCGCTGTATAAAATGGGGATACCTGCCTGCCGCACTGTGTAAAATAAGGATACCTGCCTGCGTACTGTGTAATATGGGGGCATCTGCCTGCGTACTGTGTAAAATTGGGATATCTGCCTGCCCTGCTGTGTAAAATGGGGATATCTGCCTGCCGTGCTGTGAAAATATGGGGGCACCTGCCTGCGTACTGTGTAATATGGGGGCATCTGCCTGCGTACTGTGTAAAATGGAGATATCTGCCTGCCGCGCAGTATAAAATGGGGATACCTGCCTGCCGCACTCTGTAAAATAAGGATACCTGCCTGCGTACTGTGTAATATGGGGGCATCTGCCTGCGTACTGTGTAATATGGGGGCATCTGCCTGCGTACTGTGTAATATGGGGGCATCTGCCTGCGTACTGTGTAAAATGGGGATATCTGCCTGCCGTGCTGTGTAAAATGGGGATATCTGCCTGCCATGCTGTCTAAAATGGGGATATCTGCCTGCGTACTGTGTAAAATGGGGGCACCTGCCTGCGTACTGTGTAATATGGGGGCACCTGCCTGCGTACTGTGTAATATGGGGGCATCTGCCTGCGTACTGTGTAAAATGGGGATATCTGCCTGCCGTGATGTGTAAAATGGGGGCACCTGCCTGCCGCGCTGTGTAATATGGGGATACCTGCCTGCCACACTGTGTAATATGGGGACACCTGCCTGCCGCGCTGTGTAATATGGGGACACTTGCCTGCTGTAATGTGTAAAAAGGGGACTTTTTTATTTTTATTTTTTTTCCCCTGTGGTGGGTGTGATGATATCAGATGAGGCCATGCCCACTTTAATGAGACCACGCCCATTTTAATCAGGCCACACACCCTTGTCGGGAGCGCGCATGCTTTTTCTTTTTATGGCTATATGGGGGGGGGGCACACTTTTTTTTTTTTATAGCAATTGGGGGGGGGGGGGCATTTTGAAATCTTGCACTGGGAGCCAAATTGTCTAGAAACGGCCCTGACCTGCGGCTTGGGTCTAGCACATGGGTCTTCATCCTGTGGCCCTCCAGCTGCTGTGAAACTACACATCCCAGCATGCCCTGCCACCGTTTTGCTATTAAGGTATGCTAAAACTGAGGCAGGACATTCTGGGATGTTTAGTTCCACAGCAGCTGGAGGGTCGCAGGTTGAAGACCCATGTTCTAGCATGCCTGTTCTATGATGCATGTTCCGTGATGTCACAATCAGCTTGGAATGGGGTGTCTAGCATGCATTTGCTGACAGCCACTTGAGGGAGACACACATCAGGAGATGCAGCATATCGGAGGTCTTCGATGCCTTTCCAGCAAATGCACACCACCAGCTGCTGGTCTGGACACAAAACAATGCCCACAATTGAAGGCTCAAAATGCCCAACTACAGGATTAATGTAAGTAGTGAATTTAGGAATGAATTTAGAAGTAGAAAATTAAGTTAGTTCACAAGTACATTCGAATTCAGATCTAAAGTCTAGGTAGGCCTCACGTCCTGGCAGCCCCCAGCATTTAAAAATGCCTTGATTAGAGGTAGGGAATTAAATGTAGATAAGAAGTAGACACAAAATAAGACTCCACAGATCAGTTATCAGGTGTCTTTATCAATTGTTGCATTTAAAAAATCAAGCTGAAAGCTCTTCTCCCATCTCCCTTTTCTGAAAAGCCATTTAATATATGGTTCCCAGATAGGGGACATATCAGATATTGGCTTTCAAAAGCAGCAAATATCATACCACTTCTATTGCCATGAAAGATAAACATTGATTGTTTTCAGATATTGGATTGCCTTCCGGGTCTGCTTTTTAAACCCACTCCAATAGCGCGACGGCCAATCATATCCTCTGCTTGTGCGGGACTGCCTATCCGCTGCCATCGTGTCTTGTTTGTCCCGCCTCACTCCCTTGATTGACAGGAGTTTCACGGGGCTGGGGACTCAGTGGCGCATGCACAGAACAAATAATATGTGTCACTGAGCCTATTACTGCTAGTCCGGAATAATCGAGTGCCGATATACGACGAGTTAACTCAGCTATTCGAGCAATGTTCAGCTATGCAGAGGGATTGCTCCTAAAGAATCTCGCTCCAAATGTCCCCTCTTTTAATATATTCCCCTAATCTCTAGTTTAACTGGGCAAAAAGTACGGATCTAAAATCCGAGCTCTAGGTCACATGACCACGGCTCCCATTCAGTATATACAATTATCTCAGGCATTCCTAAAGATTACCGATCTACTTGCTAAAATATCTCTGTCAGTATAGTTATAACTAAAGAGAGTTATAAGAAATGAACACTAATGATGGACATAATTCTAAATATGTTATTCTTTAATCCCATGGACAACATTATGCTGTCCTTATACTGTATAATTACCACTAATCATTATAGTCCTATTAATATTTATAATAATTTCATTAAGCAAAACAATATATATAATAATAAGAAAATGTATATGTGTACCGTGATTATTCCATTGAATAGATATAAAAAGTTTGTTTGAAAAGAAATAGTGAGATTAATCTTAATAATGACTTAGTGAAAAAATGGATAGTAACTAGTGATACGTGCATTGGAAATCTTGTAGAACACTTGTAGATGTACTTAATGACCCTTAAAAAGTTGCTAGTGACAAATTACTGATTCTGAATATTACATTAATCATAAACCTACATTGAGAAATGTAATTAGTGTGTGTGTGGTTGTGCTCTGACACTGAAAAAAACGGTGTAAGTGATCATAAGGTGCCCAAATCCACAAAGAACAAAACGTGAGAAGAGGGAAAATGGGAGGAAGGGAGAGGAAATAACCAATAAATAAAGGGATATCTCTTTAATAATACATAAATAAATATATAATAATATATCCAGATGGATTGTAAATGCAAATCAAAATGTCATAATGAATATAAATGTGAAAAAATACATATTGGTATTTTTTTTAAAGTATCGGACTGAGATGAAGTGGATTGAAATATAAATATATTATATTTGTCAAAGATGAATCCATGGGTCTTCTTATGCAGAGATTATTTAGGGTGAGCCTGCTGTTGTTTTAGTTCCTGGTATCATTCCAATAAAACAAGGGAACAAATGATGAAAGATCCTAAATTTTGCTACATACATAAATCATAAGTAAAAAAGATGATACTAGAGCAATCTCATAGTAGGAGAAGAGATATTCGGTCTCATCTGAGGAAAGGTATATAGCTATTTTCCTCATTTAGGCCGTGAGGTGTTAATGTATTCATCAGGAAGATCAGTTTTGTTTCTTGTCTGAGTAATTCTCCATCTGTATCTCCTCCCCTGATGTTTAGATTGACTCTTTTCATTCCATATGCTGTAAAAAGATTAGGATTGTTTTGATGGTAGCTGAGAAAATGCCTCGCTATGGGAGTAAGGGGTCTAAGGTTACCGTGGTCCTTCTCTGCATTTCTGATGCTACCTAGGTGTTCTAGTATCCTCTGTTTAAGGGGCCTTTTTGTTTTTCCTAAGTAGCTTAAGTTGCAGGGACATTGAAGATTATAAATGATTGCTGTTGTATTACAATCAATATGTTCTTGGATGTTCCATGTCTTTCCAAATCTATCTTCATATTTATTGACATTTCTCATAGTTGAACATGCTTTACATCTTCCACAATTCGTCGAGCCTTTCTTCATGGTGGACATTTTTTTAGGGACATGCAGATGACTTTGTACCAGGATATCCTTAAGAGTCCTGGATCTTCTCCAGGTCATCTGGATTCTATCACCCAAAGCTCTCTCTAAATCCAGATCCATGTGTAAGATATCCAGATGTTTATGGAGAATTGTTTGAATCTCTCTCCATTCGTTACAGTAAGTGCCTATGAACCTGACACTCTCCTGTTCTCCCCCTCCTGCTTTTCTGGGGTTAGGTGTTAATAGTTGATCTCTGGTATAGTTCTTTGTGTCCTTATAGGCTCTCTTGATCATTCTATTGCTATAGCCACGAGCCCTCAGTCTCTGGCTAAGTTGTTTGGATCTTAATTTATATGTTGCCTCTTCCGAGCAGTTTCTTTTCATACAGAGAAATTCTCCCTTCGGTAAGGCCTTCAGTACCACTGGGTGATGGGAACTCTTATTATGTAAGATGCTATTAGTGGAAGTTTTTTTCCTGAAAAGATCTGTGGAGATGTGACCGTCTTCCTCTATGCATAGGGTGATGTCTAAATAATTGACCTGGGTCTGGCTGGCTTTGTATGTCAATCGCAAATTCAAATTGTTGTTGTTCAGTCTCCAGGAATTCCCTGAATAACTGAATGTCACCATCCCAGATTATCAACAGATCGTCGATGTAGCGTAACCACATAATTATATGGTCAGTGTACTGACCATTTTCTTCTTGAAATACACATTCACGTTCCCACCACCCTAAGTACAGGTTTGCGTAGGTAGGGGCACAGGTATTCCCCATTGCAGTTCCCTTTACCTGTAAATAAAAATTGTTATTGCAAACAAAAAAGTTTTTGGTGAGTACGAACCGAAGTAATTCAATGAGGAAGTTATTGAAATCATCATCCCTATTTCTATTCAAGAAATACTAGACTGCCTCTATTCCAAAATCATGATGTATGCTCGTATAGAGGCTCTCAATGTCACAGGTAATGAGCCATGTGGTCTTATTGAGAAAGACATCTTGTAACTTACTGAGGACATCCGAGGTGTCTCTCACATATGACGGTAATTCCGTCACATAATTCCTCAAGTGTGAGTCAATAAATTTGCTAGCGTTTTCCGTGAGACTCCCAATCCCGGAGACTATAGGCCTCCCAGGTGGGTCTCTTTCATTTTTGTGTATCTTGGGGAGCAAATATAGTGTGGGCACTTTAGGATATTCTTTTTTCAGGAATTCAAAATCATTCTTGGAAATAATTCCTGTGCTCCTTGCTTCTTCTATAATTCTGTTATAGATATGTAAATAATCCCTTATGGGATTGAAAGTAAGTTGTCTATAGCAGGTTTTGTCGTTGAGCTGTCTTGATAGTTCTTTAACAT
Organism: Pseudophryne corroboree; assembly: GCF_028390025.1. NCBI lineage: Eukaryota > Metazoa > Chordata > Amphibia > Anura > Myobatrachidae > Pseudophryne > Pseudophryne corroboree. Next base: position 158,246,206 of record NC_086451.1, on the reverse strand, counting down.
ATTGTTCTCGAGGCCACAATACTATATTGCCCCCCTTATCTGAGGGCTTGATAATGGTATTGTCCCACTTTTTCATATCTGTTAACGCTCTTCTTTCCTCTTCACTGAGGTTGTGATAGAATTTGTAATTTCTTTTATTGTTCTGTAATTGATCTAATTCCTTACTCACTAAGTCCATAAAGACTTTAATTTGAGGACAAATCTTTGAATCTGGTATGAATATTGATTTCTTTTTCAATAAGGGCGCTGTGGAAATCTCCGACTGTGCAGGAATCTCAGTCAAAATTGTCTGGAGTTGATCTGATGTACTAGATGTCGGTACAGATTCCTCTCTTAATTCCTCCAAAGTGGACATGGTTTGCAAATCGTCAGAGGTCCATCCAATAGATGTATCACTATCCGCATTTCTTGTTCTGTTTGCAAAAAACTTTTTTAGGATTAATTTCCTTGCGAACAGATTGATGTCCTTTTCCAGTTCAAATCTGTCAAAAGATTGTGTAGGTGAATATGAAAGACCTTTGTTAAGCATAAGTATTTGTGGTAAGGTTAAAAGTCTGTCCGTCAGATTGATGATCCTGAGGGAATCTTCCTCATTTATTTCCGATGGCGCCTGTGGTCTCTCTGTTCTTCTTTCAAATCTCTCTGGTTCCTTTTTCCTCTTCTTTCCCCTTCGTACTTTCTTTGGTCTCGCCCAAAAAAAACACGGTTCTCTTTGGGTGCTCCTCCTAAAAAATCCCTTTGCTGTCTACGAAAGGGGGTTACTTCTTGTATGGATTCGTTCTCAGAAGAGTCTATTTCAGAGGTGGTGTAATTGGAATGATTTTTGTGGGTAAGTTTTTTGATGTTGTTCCATCTATATGCAGTATTGGAAGCAAAGTCGTTCTTATCTCCCTCCTTTTCTGTCTACTACTTCCTTTTCTATGGCATCTAATTCTGATTTATATTTATTATATGTCTTTTGAAATTTGTCCAAATTTTCCAATTTTTTAAGTTTGTTAGGTAGAACATTTATGTCTTTCGCATATTGGCACAATAAGATTTCATCATGTTTAATGAGGATGTTAATTAAATTTAATGAGCATGTAGTTAGAGTTTTTTCCCATTCAGTTTTTAATGTATCATTGGCTAATTCAAAGGAAGGGAAGACACGTGGTCTAAGGCCTCTCGGAGTGATTGATTGTCTTATGTATTTCTCAAAAGTAACCTTATTCCAAAGAGTTTTGGTTTGTTTTATCATTTATCTGTTTGAGATTATACAGATCATTTGTCCAGTCTCCCTGATGGAGATCCAAGTCTGTATCATCTTTGTCAAGTAGTGTATCCAAACAGTTCTTTAATTTGTGTTGTCGGTCATTTAAATCCTGACTCAAGCTAAAGGTCATAGCACTTAGCTCTGAAGTATTTGGAGTTGACATCCTGCTGATATTAATTGCGGTCCCCAAAAAGGACAATCGGCTAAAATTCAAATCATGTAAACAGTATCAGGTAAAGTATAAGGTATGAAATGCTGCTCACTAAAGATGATTTGTGGTAAGTTATAAACACAGCCAGACCAAATGTTGATAACCAGGAATGGGACAAGAAAAACAGACAGACACATGCAACTATAGGCATACTAGTTGAAGATGATCAGTTAGTCCATATAAATCAAGAAGACACTGCAAAGGGCATGTGGGATACACTGCAAAGGCTACATGAAAGAACCAGTTTAAACAGCAAATTATTCCAGCAAAGAAAACTGTACCAAATGAGACTTAGCAAAAGGACAGACTATGCAAGATCATATAAGTAAATTGCTGGAGATAGTAGCACAGCTCAGATCCATAGGAGAAGATAAAAAAAGCAGCCATACAGTAACCACAGTGGCAGAACTAGCGAGCGGTGGGCCCAGGTGCGACAAAATCCAAGTCCAAGTCCACTCCCTCGCCCCTGGAGAGGATCTGGTGAGGGGGACCTGCTCAGGGCCAGAGAAATGGATACCTAGCAACAGTGCCGTAATTAGACATTTTAGCACTGTGTGCAAGAAACGGCATCGGAGCCCCACCCCTGCTTGCAAAACAGGGGCAGTGCGCGCCGTAGGCGCGTGCAAAAATACATAGTGGTGTGGCGTCATGGGGAAGGGGTGTGGCCACAAAATAATGCCAATTCAGAAGACGGTGCACAGTAGTCTCCATTATTCAAATTACGCCGCACAGTAGCACCACCACCAGGTAGAGACCCTTTTACACCTTATGGTGGACAGATTCCCCTTTTTAACGGCAGACAGCATGCCCTTTTTACACACAGCAGCAGACAGCCTGCCCTTTTTACACATAGCAGCAGACAGCGTGCACTTTTTACACATAACGGCAAACAGCGTGCCCTTGTTACACATAGCAGCAGACAGCGTACACTTTTTACACATAACAGCGTGCCCTTGTTACACATTATGGCAGACAGCGTGCCCTTTTTAAACATTGCGGCAGACAGCATGCCCTTGTTACACATAGCAGCAGACAGCGTACACTTTTTACACATAACGGCAAACAGCGTCCCCTTTTTACACATAACGGCAGACAGCGTCCCCTTTTTACACATTACGGCAGACAGCGTCCCCTTTTTTACACATTACGGCAGACAGCGTCCCCTTCTTACACATTACGGCAGACAGCGTGCCCTGTTTACATATTACGGCAGACAGCGTCCCCTTTTTACACATGAAGGAAGAAAGAAAGAAAGAAAGAAAGAAAGAAAGAAAGAAAGAATTATACTTACCCTCTCCGCTGGCTCAGGCTTCTCGGTGCAGCTTCTGGCAGAGATCCCGGGCAGGAGAGAAGGAGGAGAAGGGGGGTGGAGGAGCGAGCCACAGCAGTGCTGTGTTATTGGTGGAGGTGCTGCTGCTGCTGTCCCTCTGTTTCACTATAGGCTGTTCTCCGCTGCTGTGAATGCTGGGATGCGCTTCTCAGTGACGGATGACAGCCTATAGTGAAGCAGAGGGACAGCAGCAGCATCGCCTCCACAAGTACCAAAGCGCTGCTGCGGCTCCCTCCTCTACCTCCCTCCTCTTCCTTCCCCCTGTACCACTGCGCTCCTCTCCTCTCTGTCTGGGCAGCTGTGTGCTGTGAGCAGCGGTTGCCCACAGCACACAGCGGCATGTAATGAGTCAGTTTGACTCATTACATGCTTTGGGCCACTGGACAAAGGTGGGCCCCAGTGCAATGCACTGGTTGCACTGGCGGTAGTTCCGCCTCTGAATAACCATACTTCTGTGCAGTCTACCATACACATACAGTGCACTGATAAACGCTCTGGAAACAAGACCTGAAACAGAACTCACACTAGACTTTGTGAAAAACAGGCTAATAGATGAATATCACACAGGATTGCATGGACAATGACAAAGAAATATCTCTCAAAGTTACAGATATTAGGGTGCATAACAAAGAAACAAGAGCATGCTTCAGATGCAAGAAAATAGGATATTTAAAAAAGGACTGCTCTATGTAGAAAGGAGAACAGCAGAAACTATTTTTAAAAGGGTCCAAGCAGAAAGTCAAAACTGCACTTACAGACATATGCACACAAAAGTGGAATGGAACTTTTTAAGTGACAGTAACACATACGTACTTTAGTTGGTACATAGATTCAGGAGCGACAAGTCACATGACAAGCGACAGAGAGTTCTTCACCGAAATTGACACACGTCATAGAGATTCAATCTATCTTGCAACAATACCAAAAGAACCACACAATTAATAAGATCCAGCTACGAACCAAAATGGAAAAGACCACAAGGGAATCAAGAACAAACTGTTTATAACCATAGACGGAAAGAACAACAGAAAAATCAAGAATTACACCAAACCAATCCAACAAGATAGCAACCCCTTCAAGGAAGATGGAAGGAACCACTAATCAAAACTCACCTATTAACACCAAGAAACAGAAATTATCAGCCATACAATAAAAATAACTTTTCTTATACAAATACATATAGAACCATGTTCACCTCATACAAGCAAGGACAACAACAAGCAATACAAGAAGAAGATGACCAATACAAATCATTATTACAGACTATACAAAATAAAAACTGGGAAAAGGAACAGGAATCAAGAAAGTTCTCGACAAAAAGAAATCATTGTGAGAGTGAAGAAGATTCAGAAGACAATGAGGATGATTTTTTAGACATAAGTCATGGCATCAAGAAGCCCCCAGATGTGAATACAGCAAAGAACAAGAATCCCAGGGAAGGAAAATATACAGAAGAAGAGGTAAAAGAGGAGGTAGCAGGGGCAAGAAGAAAGACATACAAATAACAGAACAACCCACAAATTACAACTTAAGTGATAAAGCCTTAACAGATCCTCAAATAAAAGTACTTCAAAAAGGCTTAAAATTTGCCCCACAATCAGGAATCAATAAATTTGATCTGTATATTGATGTTCAAAAATTCATACGAAAGATATGCATAAAGATACACTTTGCGAAATAGGACACGAGGAATAAGAATGACTCTCCAGAGGACCAATTCCATCACTCTACTTTAAGACCTGTATCAACATTCAATCCCACTTATTATAAGGGATCTCATATTGAAACATTCAAGAAGTTACTTGAAGAAGAAATAGACAAGATACCGGAACAACAGAAAATCAAACAAAACATATCTAAAGTTGAAAAAGAGGCATTAAGAGAACTAAAGGAAGACACCAATATCGTCATAAAGCCAGCCGACAAAGGCGGTGGAGTGGTCATTATGGGAAGAGATATGTACGAAAGAGAAGTAGAAAGACTCCTTTCAGATAGAACCACCTATGAAGTCCTGAAACAAGATCCCACCAGCCAGTTTCTACAAGAATTAGAGACACACTTGGAAGAAGGGTTGCAAATAGGAATTTTAAGCAAAAAGGAATACGATTTCATCCTTCAAAAATATCCCAAAATACCGACTTTCTACTGTCTACCAAAAATCCACAAGGATCTCAATAACCCCCCCGGACGTCCAATTGTATCCGGAATTAATTCAGTTACGTCAAATTTGTCAAAATATACAGATTACTTCCTACAAACACTAGTTAATGAACAAAAGAGCCATCTTCGTGATACTACAAGCATCTTACAGAAACTCGAAAACATAAAATGGAATGAACATTACAGTCTATGTACTACAGATATAAAGTCTCTATACACATGCATACTACACGAGATAGGCTGTACCCATACAAGATCTATCCTTTCAAATAATTCAAAATTACCCAACCAACAAGTGAACTTTATTATGGCGAATATAGAATTTGTACTCACACACAATTATTTCTGGAATAACGACACCTTCTACTTGCAAAAATGCGGTACCGCCATGGGAACTCCTCTGGCGCCAAGCTATGCCAATCTTTTTCTCGCCAAATGGGAAGATGACAATATCTGGTCAAATAACGAATACACTGAATTCCTCATATATTGGTATCGGTATATTGACGATATCTTCTTTATATGGATCGGAACAGAAGATAGATTGGAAGATTTCAAAACTTACATCAATAATAATACAATTAATCTAGAATTTGACACAAAGTCAAGTAAAGAACAAGTGGTTTTCTTAGATTTAGAAATATATATATCCAATCAAACAATACAAACAAAAACTCACATAAAAAAAGTAAATGGAAACAACATGCTCCCCACTACAAGCAACCATCACAGAAATTGGATCTCAAACATTCCGAGAGGACAATTTCATCGAATTAGAAGAAATTGCACAGACTTGGAAATCTTTAAGGAACAAATTAAAGAAATGATGTCAAAATTTGTGGAAAAGGGATATCAAAGTGAAAAATTAGAGCTAGAAATAGCCAGGACAGAACAAATGGAGAGGAAAGAACTTTTGAGATACAAAGAAAAGAACAAAAATCCGACATACTCCATCCCCTTTATCACACAATTTACCAGTAACATCAATCTGGTTGAAAATATGATGAAATCACACTGGCATATTCTGTTACTAGATGAAACATTGCGACCGATACTTCCAGAAAAACCTCAAGTAATATATCGAAAAGCAAAGAACATCAAACAACTAACAGTTTCCAGTTTTCTGAAGAACAAGAATTCACAAAATAGGACGAACTCCAAAGGATATTTCAGATGCCTACAATGCAAAGCATGCAAAAACGTAAAAGAAAAATCTATCAAACCAGTGATTGATTTTATATCTTATACCACAAAGAAGAAATATGCAATAAAAGATCATCTGACATGCGAAACAGAAGGTGTAATCTACATAGCAACCTGACCCTGTGGTTACCAATATGTAGGTCAGACCAAAAGGAAGGCAAAAATCAGGTTTGCCGAACATATCTACAAGGTAATAAAAGGATTAAAAACGCAGTTTATCGAATCATTTTTTGGAGAAACATGATAAGGACCCAATGGGGCTAACATTCTTACCGATTCAAAAAATCAAAAAGGATTGGAGAGGTGGATATATTACCACAGCATTGAAAAAAAAAACGAAACCAGATGGATATTCGAGTTAAAAACACTGCATCCGAAATGACACAATATAGACATTGAGCTTAATCTTTTTTTATAAACACATAAAAATCTTCATACTCATACAAATTAACTGACTATAGAAGAGAATATAGTGGCACCTGTATATTTTTTTATCTAATTTTGTTTAATAGAAGCTTTTTTAAACAAAGTCCAATTGGCCCATTGAAATCAATGTGCTATTTTAAGCCATGCGGTTCCCGCAGTTTTTACATCACTTCTGGACCGGAAGTGACATGTTTTTTTGTTTTTGAGACTAATAAAGTTTTAGGTATAAAAGGACTTCCTCTTAACAACATATCCAACCTTGATAAAGTGCTAGGAACAGCACGAAATGCGGTACTACAGACAAGACATCCTGCTGCCTAGGAGACCGGACGCCGCCGAGTGACATCACCCGCCAAACCCTGCCACACTCCGCTTCCCCCGCTGGTCGCAGCGGTGGTGAGTAAGAACATACAGACACGGACAGCCATTTACACTACCAGGCTGAGGAATCCCGTGAACTTAGAGTGAGGTAGGGAAAGGTAGATCTCCTATGGACTGTGCTGATACCGCAAACAAAGCTCCATAAAGGGCTGTAAACATATGTTAACTAAACTTTTCCTTTACAGGTGCCACATAGTTTTTTCATTAGCTTTTTTCAAGCGCTCATTATTTTTGCCATTATCTTGCAGATGGTACCAATATCACTGCGGAAGGTAAAGGGCATGGCATGCTCATATGCTCCAGTGCAAATGGAAGTGATAGAACAATACCAATTAAAAATGTATTATATGTTCCCAGATTGGAAGGCGGATTGATATCTGTAAAGTGTTTGATGGATAAGGGGTTCACCGTTAAATTCAAAGATAAAGTGCATCATTCAAAATGGAACAGAAACACTAGCCACAGCCAAAGCAGAACAACACCTATATCGTCTAGACTCTGCGGCACAACAAGTGAGATTAAGCACACATGGACACACAAACTGTATTCACATGTGGCACAGACTAGGATACAGGCACCCAGACAGCATTAAGGCACTACAAAAGAGAGGCCTAACAAAGGACCTCACAGAATCAGACTGTTCAGAAACCATGAGGTGTGAATGCTGTATAAAAGCCAAAGCCACAAGAGTAACAGTTCCAAAACAAAGGGGTAAATTTACTAAGCTCCCGATTTTGACCGAGATGGCGTTTTTTCATCAAAGTGTCATCTCGGTAATTTACTAAACACTAATCACGGCAGAGATGAGGGCATTCGTAATTTTTTGCAAGTCCAAGTAAAAAATTACGAATGAATACACCATCGGTCAAAACGCGGCTGTTTAAGTATGAATCTCGGTCATTTACTAAGAAGTGCAAAGCAAAAAACAAACAAACACTGCCGTGAAAAATTACAACTCGTAAAAAAGTGCTAAAAAAAACCAGACCTTTTTTTTTTATTCGTGATTGGATAGGCATGCACGGATCCATGAGATCCGTGCATGTATATCAGTGGGAAGGGGTGGGAAAGTGCTTATTTTTTCAAAAAAAATTGCGTGGGGTCCCCCCTCCTAAGCATAACCAGCCTCGGGCTCTTTGAGCCGATCCTGGTTGCAGAAATATGGGGAAAAAAATGACAGGGGTTCCCCCATATTTAAGCAACCAGCATCGGGCTCTGCGCCTGGTCCTGGTCCCAAAAATACGGGGGACGGGCTCCACTAGCTGGACAGATAATGCCACAGCCGGGGGTCACTTTTATATAGTGCCCTGCGGCCGTGGCATCAAAAATCCAACTAGTCACTCCTGGCCGGGGTACCCTGGGGGAGTGGGGACCCCTTCAATCAAGGGGTCCCCCCCCCAGCCACCCAAGGGCCAGGGGTGAAGCCCGAGGCTGTCCCCCCCCATCCAATGGGCTGCGGATGGGGAGGCTGATAGCCTTTGTTGTAAAAGAAAAGATATTGTTTTTAGTAGCAGTACTACAAGGCCCAGCAAGCCTCCCCCGCATGCTGGTACTTGGAGAACCACAAGTACCAGCATGCGACGGAAAAACGGGCCCGCTGGTACCTGTAGTACTACTACTAAAAAAATACCCCAAAAAAGACAAGACACACACACCGTGAAAGTATAATTTTATTACATACATACACACATACATACATACTTACCTTAAGTTCCCACGCAGGTCGGTCCTCTTCTCCAGTAGAATCCAAGGGGTACCTGTTGAAGAAATTATACTCACGAGATCCAGGGGTCCAGGCTCCTCGGGAAATCCAGGGGTAATCCACGTACTTGAAAAAAATAACAAAACGGTGTCCCGACCACGAACTGAAAGGGGACCCATGTTTGCACATGGGTCACCTTTCCACGAATGCCAGAAACCCACTTTGACTTCTGTCTAAGTGGGTTTCTTCAGCCAATCAGGGAGCGCCACGTTGTAGCACTCTCCTGATCAGCTGTGTGCTCCTGTCCTCACTGACAGGCAGCACACGGCAGTGTTACAATGTAGCGCCTATGCGCTACATTGTAACCAATGCTGGGAACTTTCTGCTCAGAGGTGACGTCACTTTAGGTCAACCGCAGGGCAGAAAGTTCCCATCATTGGTTACAATGTAGCGCATAGGCGCTACATTGTAACACTGCCGTGTGCTGCCTGTCAGTGAGGACAGGAGCACACAGCTGATCAGGAGAGTGCTACAACGTGGCGCTCCCTGATTGGCTGAAGAAACCCACTTAGACAGAAGTCAAAGTGGGTTTCTGGCATTCGTGGAAAGGTGACCCATGTGCAAACATGGGTCCCCTTTCAGTTCGTGGTCGGGACACCGTTTTGTTATTTTTTTCAAGTACGTGGATTACCCCTGGATTTCCCGAGGAGCCTGGACCCCTGGATCTCGTGAGTATAATTTCTTCAACAGGTACCCCTTGGATTCTACTGGAGAAGAGGACCGACCTGCGTGGGAACTTAAGGTAAGTATGTATGTATGTGTGTATGTATGTAATAAAATTATACTTTCACGGTGTGTGTGTCTTGTCTTTTTTTGGGTATTTTTTTAGTAGTAGTACTACAGGTACCAGCGGGCCCGTTTTTCCGTCGCATGCTGGTACTTGTGGTTCTCCAAGTACCAGCATGCGGGGGAGGCTTGCTGGGCCTTGTAGTACTGCTACTAAAAACAATATCTTTTCTTTTACAACAAAGGCTATCAGCCTCCCCATCCGCAGCCCATTGGATGGGGGGGGACAGCCTCGGGCTTCACCCCTGGCCCTTGGGTGGCTGGGGGGGGGGGACCCCTTGATTGAAGGGGTCCCCACTCCCCCAGGGTACCCCGGCCAGGAGTGACTAGTTGGATTTTTGATGCCACGGCCGCAGGGCACTATATCAAAGTGACCCCCGGCTGTGGCATTATCTGTCCAGCTAGTGGAGCCCGGTGCTGGTTTTAAAAATACGGGGGACCCCTACTCTTTTTGTCCCCCGTATTTTTGGGACCAGGACCAGGCGCAGAGCCCGATGCTGGTTGCTTAAATATGGGGGAACCCCTGTCATTTTTTTTCACATATTTCGGCAACCAGGATCGGCTCAAAGAGCCCGAGGCTGGTTATGCTTAGGAGGGGGGACCCCACGCAATTTTTTTTAAAATTTTTACAGTGTTTAATTAAAAAAAAAAAAAAAAATAGAACCCCAGCACGGATCACACAGATCCGGCCGAGATTAATTGTAAAAAAGTCGGCAGTGTTTTGCTAATCACTGCCGTAAAAAACACAAAAAAAACACGAATGACATCGACATCGGAAGAAAAGAAAAACCCGAATACGACAGCTTAGTAAATCCATCGTAACAAATTCAAAAAGTTGCAGTTTTACACTTTCGATGTCATTCGTGATTGAACTTTGACCTGAAACGGGAAAATACGAATCTTAGTAAATTTACCCCAAAGTGAGAACAGAGCTCAAAGACTTCTAGATCTCATACACAGCGACGTGTGTGGCCCAATGCAAGTACGTACACCAAGCGATAACAGATATATAGTGACTTTCACTGATGACTACTCCAGATATTGTAATGCACACCAGTGCCTGCAGGAATGTACTGGTGTCTGAACGGAGAGGGATGCAAAACAAATGAACTCACAGACAGACTGGGGAATATGACATTACGTACACAGAAGGTGATGGGGTAACAAAATAAACACAAAGTGAACAGAGAAGCCCAGAGGCTAAGAAACTGGGTGTCTCCCTATTATTAGGAATGCTCAGATGGAAAGAAGCGAGATGTTGTGTTTTAATACGTAGAGAACCCGAAATGCTGTTGCTAAGGGAAACAGCAAAACCCTAAAGGGTTACCAACGGGTGTGGCAGTAAACTCCTTGGTCAGAGATGGAATAATAAACACAAGGAGAGTCTCCACAATCCTAGTCCTCACTTGCAGTGCACTGGTTCAGCTTACTGCCACTAAACTGACACCTGAACACCTTGCACAGTGAGAAAGGATTTTGGCAGGCAAGTCTGAGAATACAGCCGCAAACTTGCTAAGTTCACAGAGTAGCAAAAGAACCCCAGCAAGTTAAACGACTGACTCCAGTCTTACTGCTAGGTCTGGATTGGCAGAGTGTAGTACCAAATCCCAAGGCCTATTTGCAGTAAGCAACAAACAAATACAAAGTTACACAGTACTGGCTAACTTTCAGGAACTGACTAACCAACAAAGATTCAGCAGCATCTGCTTAACCTGAGAAGAGGGTTTATATAGCAGGTGCTGTCCACGCCCCACTCAGACCTCACAGACTGTGAGCACAAAAACCAGCACCGGTTCCCCTGCCGTGCACATAGCCTGTAACCACTGCACAGCAAAAGACCCGTACCGGAGTATCAGCTGCGCTCAGGTTACTCCGCTAGCACTTGTCTCCCGGTTGCCATGACGACGTGGCAGCACAGGGCAGGAGACCCTAACAGTACCCCCCCTCTGACGAGGGGTCAAAGAACCCCTACCACCGGGTTTATCGGGGAACTGCGAGAAGAAAGAGCGTATCAGTCTGGGGGCATGAAGATCACAACTGCGCACCCACGACCGCTCCTCCGGGCCATACCCCTTCCAGTGCACCAAAAATTACAGCCGACCCCGAACCATCTTGGAGTCAAGAATCCTTTCAACAACAAACTTCCTCTGGCCACGTATCAGAAGAGGAGAAGGTCTTCCACTGGAAGAAGGATTACTAATCGCCCGTTTTAAAAGGGAACTGTGACGACATGTGATGACACAGCTGGCGCGTCGTGTCGCTCAGTGGTAAAAGACACGTGGTTACTTTCCTATCCCTGGTCCTACACATGGACTTCATCAATTGCCAATATGTTATTAGTTATATGTTAGGCAATATTGTATTATATTGTATGATGTTATTGTTACAAGGGTACAGTTGTGTTTTCAATGTATATATATGAATGTAATGGTTATTGTGTTATAGTTTGTAAAATAATGTTTTCCCAATATAACTGATCAGATAACCTGTGTGTTTGCTGTTGTGTAGATACAGCCAGTCTCAGATGTCAGGCCATACACCCCCCTCATTCTTCCCCACACAATGGATTCCAGGCCACACAATCAGATTAAGTAAGGTTACTTTAGATAACATCTATTGTGGCCTAGGGGACATGCCTGGGCATGTGAAACTGTTCTGGGGGTGTCGCCTTATTTGTAGAAAAGACAAAGGTTTGATAAGAGCAAAGAGGGGACGTGAGACAGAGGGTGAGAGAGAGGCAGGAGACTGACTAAGAAGTAATGTTCTGTCAGGAGCTCCAGGAGGGAATTGTCGTGTAGAATTGGATCACAGAAGTGTGCTGAACTGTGTTATAACCTATTCTGTTAATAAACCACTGTTGGTTTTTCATCTACCACCGTGACTGAGTGATTTTGAACCCAATATCCTCACATTTGGTGGCAGCAGTGGGATCACTCAAGACACCAGCAGAAAGGTATAAACCACAGCAGGCAATGGATTCCGCCCCGCTATGCTACCGTTACAGCAAGAAGGATCAACTACAGGACCTCTGTCGAGCAAGACGGATTGAGTTTAATACAAGGAATACCAAGGAATCCCTAATTGGAAAACTGGCTCAATGGGACGTTGAGCACCCTTGTGATAAGGAGGAAGAGGAGGATATGGTCGAGGCCTCAGCGGAGGAGACCAGTAATGGAACCAGGGCAGTGGAGCTTGTGGTTGGAAGTTTGTCAGCATATCGGCAGGCAGAGAAGCCGGATCTTTTATTTATAGTTTCCAAAATGCAGTACATTTGGGAGTACTGGAATGAAGCTCAGTGGGAAATCAGCAGGTGGAGAGTATCCAGCATACAGGACAAGTTGTGTCATCTGGGGAATGCGTTCATGCACTGCAGAAGTGAAGCAGCCACATGGAATCTGCTAGGGGAGCCAGAGTTTGAGGAATTCAGGGAGGAAGTGATCGCCACAGTGGCCCAAATGACACAAAGGATACAATATACAGAGACGGAGGGGCAAGTGCAGAGTAAATTGCCTTCCCGGACAGAGCCAGAAGAAGTGGCATTGGATCGGGGGGCCCTGGATACCCCAGCATGGCGAGACCAGTGTTACAGGGTGGATGCGGAAAGGCACCACCTGCAACAGCTTCTCCCATACCCAAGGGAAGAAGTTGCCCAGTGGTCTATACAGAAGGAAGCACACAAAGTGAAGACAGCAGTGAGCACAATCCAGGCACCCCAGGAGGAACTGCACTACAACTTCCCTTTTGCTGAGATGGAGGATGAGGACTTAGTGAGAGAGTGTCAAGAACTGTCTGCCCAGTATGTTACACTGGAAAAGGATGACCTTGACCAGGTGGATGCAAGGAAGCACTGTCTGCAACCCGTTCTCTTCTCCCTGGGGGAATGTCACAGTGAAACACTCAGTGAACGGCCTGAGCTGTGTTACAACTGGCCATTTGCAGGCTTGGAGGATATAGAAACCATCCCAGTGTGCCAGCGAGACATTGAGGAAGAAGTTGCCACTATCACCCGACCCCCACTTCAGCAACAGAGCCTCCAAGGGAATCCTTCAGGTGAGCACCAACCAGTCCTGGCTATTGAGCCATTTACAGTGTTGTGTTTGGGGGAGGCTACTGAAAATGAGAAGGAAGTGGGGTCTGTCATCCAAACACCCCAGGAGAAGATGCACTATACCTTCCTATTGGCAGAGGTGGAAGAGGAGAGCTCTGTGAGGGCAGCAGTAGGTGGTAATGTCCCAGCTATAAGCATGGCTAGTGCAGACAGTGTCTCACTTCAGGCTGATCAGCATATTCGGCTGAGGGAGGCCTATTGTGAAGCTATGTTCATGGCGGCCCCAGTTATTTTATCAGAAAAGGATGTTCAGGAAGGGCCCAGTGTATCCCCAGCTATTGTATCTCTCCCAGAAGATTCTGGAGGTCTGTTCCCATTCAGTGAACTTGATGGTAAGGAGCTGCAGTCTGAATGCCAGAATCATCCCTGTATCCAGGCATCAGACCTGGTGAAAATAGCATCAGCTCAGGAACTGGAAGGGAACATGTTGCTCTACTCTAGGGCACCTGAATGTGTTTTGGACTGGCATTGTGTGCAAGGTGAAATAACTGACTCTAACCAGGACAATGGTGGTCATCCAGGACATGTGGCAGTGAATGGAGAAGGTAATGCCACTGTCCCGGTGAACCTACATCCATGTTCCAGTACAACGATGGTCGAGTTGGTGGATACACACAAGGAAGCTGAGCAGATTGTACTCCAGGCCAAAGCATACAAGACTCAGAGTAGGATCCCACAAGTTACCCAGCTAGCCAGGCTGGAGGAAGCATTTACCCAGGATAGCACAGAAGAAACTTCTGGCATGAAGGAATCCCCACTGTGCCCTGACAATTACCATACCCGTGGTTCATGTTTGGGGGAGGAAAGCCACTGTCCTGATGCACCAGAGGTGATGGAAGTGGGGTTCCCAGGAAATACATGGTTGGGGAGGGAGAGTGAGGGCCCCAGAGATCAGATTTTGTTTATGGAGGAAAATTGTGACTATCTGAAATGTGAGGTTACCCAGTTGGGTGTAGGGGAATTATTAGGTCCCCAGGTGCAGTTATTGGACTTATTGAATTACACTGTTGCACATGCTGTTACCCCAACCCGGCGGCTGTCTACAAAGGGGACTTTGATTAATGTATTTAGATGGGACACCAGGGGGAAATACAAGAACTATGGACTGCTGATCACGTTTCCACCGGACCCTGGTAAGACTGTATTGAGTTATGCACTGTGGGCCACACACCCACCAGACCGGGGAAAGAAATTCCCACACAAGCCTCATGACAATTACCACAGACTTTGGACCTGGGACGCAGGTGGTCTCCGTACAAACTGTACAATGCTATTCACAAAAACCACCAGACCCACAAGAGAAACCTGCCAGTCATTATTATGACGGGGCACAGACTGTCTGATGTAGGAGAGCATCACTGCGCTCAGCAAGCTTCAGCTACTTAGGACACAGGGAGAGAAAGTAGGGGAAGGTAATGTGACGACATGTGATGACACAGCTGGCGCGTCGTGTCGCTCAGTGGTAAAAGACACGTGGTTACTTTCCTAGCCCTGGTCCTACACATGGACTTCATCAATTGCCAATATGTTATTAGTTATATGTTAGGCAATATTGTATTATATTGTATGATGTTATTGTTACAAGGGTACAGTTATGTTTTCAATGTATATATATGAATGTAATGGTTATTGTGTTATAGTTTGTAAAATAATGTTTTCCCAATATAACTGATCAGATAACCTGTGTGTTTGCTGTTGTGTAGATACAGCCAGTCTCAGATGTCAGGCCATACACCCCCCTCATTCTTCCCCACACAATGGATTCCAGGCCACACAATCAGATTAAGTAAGGTTACTTTAGATAACATCTATTGTGGCCTAGGGGACATGCCTGGGCATGTGAAACTGTTCTGGGGGTGTCGCCTTATTTGTAGAAAAGACAAAGGTTTGATAAGAGCAAAGAGGGGACGTGAGACAGAGGGTGAGAGAGAGGCAGGAGACTGACTAAGAAGTAATGTTCTGTCAGGAGCTCCAGGAGGGAATTGTCGTGTAGAATTGGATCACAGAAGTGTGCTGAACTGTGTTATAACCTATTCTGTTAATAAACCACTGTTGGTTTTTCATCTACCACCGTGACTGAGTGATTTTGAACCCAATATCCTCACATTAACAATGAAATGTTTTATTGATACCCAAAGAACTGGGCAGATCTAACTGAAATGCCACCGGATTGATAACCCTAGTGATCTTATAAGGGCCGATGAACCGGGGGCCTAACTTATGAGATGGCTGTCTCAACTTCAAATTCTTGGTAGACAACCAGACGAAGTCTCCTAATTTGAAGCTGCAGGGTCTTTTCCGCTTATCAAAAACCCTTTTGGTCACTAATGACACAGACACAAGGGCTTTCTTCACTTTCCTCCAAATACCCCTAAGGACCGAAACCACAGAGGAACCACCAAGCGTGGAGTCCAGGGGGTCAAAAGAATTGGCCTTAGGATGATGCCCATACACACAAAGGAAGGGAGAGATCCCTGTAGCAGAGTGAGCCGCGTTGTTATAGGCAAACTCCGCCATGGACAGATAAGCAACCCAGTCTGTCTGACACTTGGAGACATAACACCTGAGGAACTGCTCCAAGGACTGGTTCACCCTTTCAGTCTGCCCATTAGACTGCGGATGGTAGCTTGACGACAAGCTGACAGAAATCTGGAGATCGGAACAAAATGCCCTCCAGAATTTGGCCACAAACTGGGATCCGCGGTCAGAGACCACATCAAGTGGCAACCCGTGGAGGCGCACAACATGCAGCATAAATAATTCAGACAGGCGTCTGGCCGATGGCAGCCCAACCAGTGGAACGAAGTGCGCCATCTTCGAAAACCTGTCAACAACAACCCAGATGGCTGTCATTCCCGAGGATTTGGGCAAGTCCACCACAAAATCCATTGAAATGCGGGTCCACGGCTTAGATGGAATAGAGAGTGGATGTAATGGGCCAACAGGAACCCCTCTAGGAGTCTTATTTCGGGCACAGATGTCACATGCCCGAACCCACTGATCCACATCCTTAGCCACCGAGGGCCACCACACCGCCCTAGATAGCAACTCCCGAGTTCTGGCAATACCCGGGTGACCTGCCGACTTCTTGGCATGGAATTCCAGGAACACTCGCTGTCTTAACCTAGGAGGCACAAACAAAAGACCTACCGGAAGGTCTGGAGGAGCCTGCTCCTGTGCTCTAAGGACTAATGACAAGAGGTCCTGGGTAATGCCCACTTTAATATATGATGGGGACACAATGGGCAATGGCTCCTCGTGGTCTCCTGGATTGGAGCAAAACTCCGCGAGAGCGCATCAGCCTTGATGTTTTTTGACCCAGGGCGATATGTTATCAAAAAATTAAAGCGAGCAAAAAACAAAGCCCATCGTGCCTGCCTGGCATTGAGACGCTTCGCTGACTCTAAATATGCCAAATTCTTATGGTCGGTGAGAATTGAGACCACAAACTTAGCCCCCTCAAGCCAGTGTCTCCACTCCTCGAGTGCATCCTTAATAGCCAACAATTCCCGGTTACCCACGTCATAATTCATCTCGGCAGGCGAAAATTTACGGGAAAAGTAAGCACAGGGATGAAGGCGATTATCAGACACTCCCATCTGAGAGAGCACTGCCCCAATACCCATCTCCGAGGCATCCACCTCTACCACAAGGGGACGCTCTGGATCTGGGTGTCGCAGCACCTTGGCCGAGACAAATGCCCTTTTGAGACGGGCAAAAGCCGCTTTGGCCTCACAAGACCAGTGAGCAACATCCGCCCCTTTCTTAGTGAGTGCCATCAAGGGCGCCACTATAGACGAAAATCCAGCGATAAATCGTCTATAAAAATTCGCAAAGCCCAGGAAACGCTGAAGCGCCTTCAAACTAGTGGGCTGCACCCAATCCAGGACTGCCTGTACCTTGGAACCCTCCATTTGGAAACCTTCTGGGGAGATAATATATCCTAGAAATGCGATTTGCTGAACTTCAAATTCGCACTTCTCCAGCTTCGCCCCAAGCCGGTGGTCTCTGAGTTTCTGGAGGACTAAGCGTACATGCTTCCGATGTTCCTCCAGGGAATGGGAGAAGATTAGGATGTCATCTAAGTATACAACTAAGAATCTATCCAAATATTCCCTGAGCACATCGTTCATGAAATCCTGGAAGACTGCCGGGGCATTACAGAGCCCAAAAGGCATCACCAAATATTCATAATGCCCTGAGTGGGTATTAAAGGCAGTCTTCCATTCATCCCCCTCTCTTATTCGGATTAGATTGTACGCACCGCGTAGGTCAATCTTAGAAAAAATGGTGGCAGTACGAAGCTGGTCAAACAAGACCGAAATGAGAGGCAGTGGGTATGAGTTTTTAATCGTGATACGGTTCAATTCCCTGAAGTCGATGCAGGGTCGCAACGAACCGTCCTTTTTACCCACGAAGAAGAACCCCGACCCAACTGGAAACTGTGAAGGTCTGATAAATCCCTTAGCCAAGTTCTCCTGAATGTACTCTGCCATAGCCTGAGTCTCAGGACGTGACAGGGAGTACAACCTGCTCTTGGGAAGCTTAGCATTCGGCAACAAATCAATGGCACAGTCATAGGGGCGGTGGGGAGGTAGTACCTCTGCAACTGTTTTGGAGAACACGTCCGCAAAATCTGCATAACATCCTGGCAATCCTGGCAAACTTAGCTGCGAAAGCCTGACTGGAAGGCTCAAGCAACTCCTGAAACAATCAGTACCCCAACTAATAATCTCCCCAGAGACCCAGTCAAATTGAGGATTGTGGGCCCTTAACCAGGGTAACCCCAACACCAATGGGGCAAAAGTACAAACAGTCACATAAAAGGACAATTTTTCAGAGTGTGTGGCTCCAATAAACAAAGAAATCTGGCTAGTGCAAGAGGTAATTTTACCCTGGGATAATGGTTCCCCGTTTAACCCACAGATCTCAATTTCCGATGCCAAGGGTACTAAGGGAACAGAGTGTTTTAGGGCGAATTGGCGGTCCATAAAAACCCCGTCGGCCCCACTGTTCACAAAGGCCTCAGTCTTGACAGTTTGACCGAGGATCTTCAAGGTCACCGGAATGATAAAAGTCTTCTTGGGAAATTCTGACTTCTGGCCTGACAGGATATTTGGAAAAAAGGGCCCTAATTTGCACACCTTAATTAGGTAGTGAGGTGCTACTCTGCTTGAGACTTAGTAAAGTGTACAAAGAGGAAAAGTAGCAGGTGCACAATCTCACACTAGCTCTACCTGTAGTAACCAGAGGCATTTAGCATATTCCTGGCCAGGGCTATGAGCTTACCCACCGCATCAAGGTAGCCTCTCATTGGGTAAGTCCCTAACACTAACTATGGGGGTTCAGGTCCGGGGGGCAGGACACCCCAGAGCCACCCAGCCAGACAACCCCAGGGCATCGCAGGAGTGATAAAATTATAGGGTTAAAGTGATAGGAGCAGCTGTTGCTGCATGTGTGAATAATGTGAGCAGTAAAAGAAAATTATGTGAAGGTGTTACATATATATAAAACAATCTAAGTGCCATGGAGTGATGAAATAATGTTAAATTGCGATGCCCCAGGGACACCCAGCTACGGCAGGCACAGGGAGCCCCGCACCCCAGAGAATTCCCCCCATTATGGACTGCCATATTAAACAAAATGTAGGAGTCTTACCACAGTGTGCTCATTCCAATTGTAAAGGCTGGAGTGTTAGACTATTTAAAATCAGAGGGGTGGGTGGGGCAGGGTGCTAAATTAGGATGAAGGCGTCTCCTACCTTCAAAAATGTATGAATACATCGGTAACAGGAAAAAAGGGCCCTAATTTGCACACCTTAATTAGGTAGTGAGGTGCTACTCTGCTTGAGACTTAGTAAAGTGTACAAAGAGGAAAAGTAGCAGGTGCACAATCTCACACTAGCTCTACCTGTAGTAACCAGAGGCATTTAGCATATTCCTGGCCAGGGCTATGAGATTACCCACCGCATCAAGGTAGCCTCTCATTGGGTAAGTCCCTAACACTAACTATGGGGGTTCAGGTCCAGGGGGCAGGACACCCCAGAGCCACCCAGCCAGACAACCCCAGGGCATCGCAGGAGTGATAAAATTATAGGGTTAAAGTGATAGGAGCAGCTGTTGCTGCATGTGTGAATAATGTGAGCAGTAAAAGAAAATTAAGTGAAGGTGTTACATATTTATAAAACAAACTAAGTGCCATGGAGTGATGAAATAATGTTAAATTGCGATGCCCCACATTATTCACACATGCAGCAACAGCTGCTCCTATCACTTTAACCCTATAATTTTATCACTCCTGCGATGCCCTGGGGTTGTCTGGCTGGGTGGCTCTGGGGTGTCCTGCCCCCCGGACCTGAACCCCCATAGTTAGTGTTAGGGACTTACCCAATGAGAGGCTACCTTGATGCGGTGGGTAAGCTCATAGCCCTGGCCAGGAATATGCTAAATGCCTCTGGTTACTACAGGTAGAGCTAGTGTGAGATTGTGCACCTGCTACTTTTCCTCTCTGACAGGATATTTCCCATCACCCTCAGGCCCTGAAGTTTTCTGGGCATGATACTACCACATGACCTTTATTCCCACAGTACAAACACAACCCCTGCTGTCTCCTCCGCGTCTTCTCACGCGAGGAGAGGCGGGTAGCCCCAATCTGCATAGGCTCCTCGGAAAATTCCTCAGAGTCTGAGGTTCCCTTGGGAAAGAAGGAAACCTCGGTCTCCCTTTCAAGCCTACGCTCTCTCAGCCGTCTATCCACCCGGATGGATAACTGCATGAGCTGATCCAAGCTATCAGGCAAGGGATATTGTACCAGTTGGTCTTTTATCTGGTTAGAAAGACCTCTTCGGTACTGGTGTCTCAGGGCTGGGTCATTCCACTGGGTATCATGGGCCAACCTCCGAAACTCCGTACAGTAAACCTCAACTGGCCTTCACCCTTGCTTAAGGATCGAAATCTGAGCCTCGGCTGAGGCCGTCTTGTCAGGGTCATCATACAACATGCCCAGTGCCGTAAAAAAAGCATCAACACTTTTATGCGACAGTCAGGCTGCAACCCATATGCCCAGACCTGTGGGTCTCCTTGTAGCAAGGAAATCACTATGCCCACCCGCTGAATCTCCGACCCAGAAGACTGAGGCCTAAGCTGGAAATATAGCTTGCAGCTCTCCTTGAAACAAAAGAACTGCGAGCGATCTCCAGAAAAACGATCCGGGAGATTTACTTTCGGCTCCTTAACCCCAGAAGGTGCTGCTGCTGCGGGAGCTCCGCCAGCGGCCTGGGAGGTGTGCATTTTAATGGACAAATCATTAAATTGTCGAGTCAAGACCTGCACCTGATCGACCACCTGTTGCAAAGTATTTTGAGGGGTATGCTCCATATTCCCACAAAATTTCAACAGGAGTATTTGGCTGCTGAATATGTTATGCACACCAGTGCCTGCAGGAATGTACTGGTGTCTGAACGGAGAGGGATGCAAAACAAATGAACTCACAGACAGACTGGGGAATAGACATTACGTACACAGAAGGTGATGGGGTAACAAAATAAACACAAAGTGAACAGAGAAGCCCAGAGGCTAAGAAACTGGGTGTCTCCCTATTATTAGGAATGCTCAGATGGAAAAAAGCGAGATGTGTTTTAATACGTAGAGAACCCGAAATGCTGTTGCTAAGGGCAACAGCAAAACCCTAAAGGGTTACCAACGGGTGTGGCAGTAAACTCCTTGGTCAGAGATGGAATAATAGACACAAGGAGAGTCTCCACAATCCTAGTCCTCACTTGCAGTGCACTGGTTCAGCTTACTGCCACTAAACTGACACCTGAACACCTTGCACAGTGAGAAAGGATTTTGGCAGGCAAGTCTGAGAATACAGCCGCAAACTTGCTAAGTTCACAGAGTAGCAAAAGAACCCCAGCAAGTTAAACGACTGACTCCAGTCTTACTGCTAGGTCTGGATTGGCAGAGTGTAGTACCAAATCCCAAGGCCTATTTGCAGTAAGCAACAAACAAATACAAAGTTACACAGTACTGGCTAACTTTCAGGAACTGACTAACCAACAAAGATTCAGCAGCATCTGCTTAACCTGAGAAGAGGGTTTATATAGCAGGTGCTGTCCACACCCCACTCAGACCTCACAGACTGTGAGCACAAAAACCAGCACCGGATCCCCTGCCGTGCACAAAGCCTGTAACCACTGCACAGCAAAAGACCCGTACCGGAGTATCAGCTGCGCTCAGGTTACTCCGCTAGCACTTGTCTCCCGGTTGCCATGACGACGTGGTTGCACAGGGCAGGAGACCCTAACAGATATACAGTTACTTATCTGATCAAAAGCAAGAATGAAGTACTGGACAAGTTACATAATTACGTAACAATGGCTAGAAATAAATTTCAAAGAAATCCACTAGAATTTTGTAGCGACAATGGAGGTGAATTCACGGGTCACAAAATAGAACACTTCCTGAGATGACTCAGTATAGAGCACCACAAGACAGTACCCTACACACCAGAACAGAATGGGGTAGCGGAAAGAAAGAATAGGACTCTGACAGAAATGATCTGATGCATGTTACAGATTCAGGATTACCTGAAAAATACTGGGGTGAAGCCATAACGACAGCCACATACTTACAGAACAGATTCTTCTCAAGAACAGTAGAGAGAACCCCATATGAATTATGGCATGGCAGAAAACCTAATATGAAATACATAAGAGTCTTTGGATGTAAAGCATTTGTGTACATTCCAGCAGAAAGACGCAGTAAATTGCAGAACCACGCAGTGGAAGGAATCTTCGTAGGATACAGTGAATGTTCCAATTCTGAACACAAAGACAGATACGATAACCATAAGCAAAAGTGTGACCTTCGTGGAGGAACTAAGAAATGAAGTGATGATTCCAGCAGATCTGGATAAAGAAGACAACGTTGACTCTTATGACACCATCACAACAGATGCTGACCAAGAGGTTGAAATCAGTCTCGAACCAGATATCAAAGGTATGCAGGAGCACACCAGAGATGAAGTAAGGTGCTCAACCAGAGAGAACAAAGGCAAAGCACCAGTGCGTCTCTCATATAAAGCTAGCACCATCAGTATACGTGAACCCACATCATGGGAAGAAGTATGTGACTTACCAGAATGGGAAGCTGCAAAATGGATAGCAGCAAAAGAAGAAATTAAATCCATGCACGGCAATCAAACACGGACACTAACAAAACTGCTAGCAGGAAGAAAAACCATAGGCAGCAAATGGACATTCAAAGTCAAATACAACACAGATGGAAAAGTGGAGCGATACAAGGCCAGATTAGAAGCCAAAGGATATTTGCAAATATATGGAAAGGACTATGATGAGATATTTGCTCCAGTAGTAAAGCACACAACCATAAGGACATTACTTACAGTAGCAGCTGCAAAGGATATGCAAGTGAGACACTTCAATGTAAAGTATTAATGAGCGGGTTCGGTTTCTCGGAAACCGAACCCCCCCGAACTTCACCCTTTTTACACGGGTCCGAGCCATACTCGGATTCTCCCGTATGGCTCGGTTAACCCGAGCGCGCCTGAACGTCATCATCCCGCTGTCGGATTCTCGCGAGATTCGGATTCTATATAAGCAGCCGCGCGTCGCCGCCATTTTCACACGTGCATTGAGATTGATAGGGAGAGGACGTGGCTGACATCCTCTCCGTTTATAATTGTAGAAGAGACAGTTGATTGCTTGTTTTATTACTAATTGTGGGGAGGATTGGGGAGCAGCTGTTAGGACTCGGAGTAGAGTGCAGAGTTTTGCTGATAAGTGACCACCAGTTTTTATCCGTTCTCTGCCTGAAAAAAACGCTCCATACCATATCTGTGCTCAGTGTGCTGCATGATATATCTGTGCTGAGTGCTCACATTGCTTAATTGTGGGGACTGGGGAGCAGCTATAGCAGGAGTACAGTGCAGAGTTTTGCTGACAGTGACCACCAGTATACGTTTGTCTGCCTGAAAAACACTCCTGTGGTGGCTTTTTTTTATACTTGTTTAGCAGTCGGCTGACAGTGTCCACCAGGTCCATTATACTGTATATAGCAGTACGGTAGGCCACTGCTGTACCTACGTCTGTGTTGTCAGACTCGTCGTCAATACATAAAGTATACTATCCATCCATCTACATTGTATACCTGTGGTGTCTTTTTTTCTTTATACTATAAACGCAGTCTGCTGACAGTGTCCACCAGGTCCATTATACTGTATATAGCAGTACGGTAGGCCACTGCTGTACCTACCTCTGTGTCGTCACTCGTCGTCAATACATAAAGTATACTATCCATCCATCTACATTGTATACCTGTGGTGGCTTTTTTTCTTTATACTAGTTTAGCAGTTTGCTGACAGTGTCCACCAGGTCCATTTATTATACTGTATATAGCAATACGGTAGGCCACTGCTGTACCTACCTCTGTGTCGTCAGTCATCATCTATAAGTATACTATCCATCTACATTGTATACCTGTGGTGGCTTTTTTTCTTTATACTAGTAGTACTAGTTTAGCAGTCTGCTGACAGTGTCCACCAGGTCCATTATACTGTATATAGCAGTACGGTAGGCCACTGCTGTACCTACCTCTGTGTCGTCAGTCACTCGTCATCCATTAATAATAATAAGTATACTATCCATCCATCTACATTGTATACCTGTGCTGGCTTTTTTTCTTTATACTAGTTTAGCAGTTTGCTGACAGTGTCCACCAGGTCCATTTATTATACTGTATATAGCAGTACGGTAGGCCACTGCTGTACTTACCTCTGTGTCGTCACTCGTCATCCATAAGTATACTATCCATCCATCTACATTGTATACCTGTGGTGCCTTTTAGTTGTGCGCATTAAAATATGGAGAACAAAAATGTGGAGGTTAAAAAAATAGGGAAAGATCAAGATCCACTTCCACCTCTGCTGAAGCTGCTGCCACTAGTCATGGCCGAGACGATGAAATGCCATCAACGTCATCTGCCAAGGCCGATGCCCAATGTCATAGTACAGAGCATGTAAAATCCAAAACACAAAAGATCAGTAAAATGACCCAAAAATCAAAATTAAAAGCGTCTGAGGAGAAGCGTAAACTTGCCAATATGCCATTTACGACACGGAGTGGCAAGGAACGGCTGAGGCCCTGGCCTATGTTCATGGCTAGTGGTTCAGCTTCACATGAGGATGGAAGCACTCATCCTCTCGCTAGAAAAAAGAAAAGACTTAAGCTTGCAAAAGCACAGCAAAGAACTGTGCGTTCTTCGAAATC
This sequence comes from Pseudophryne corroboree, assembly GCF_028390025.1. Classification (NCBI taxonomy): domain Eukaryota; kingdom Metazoa; phylum Chordata; class Amphibia; order Anura; family Myobatrachidae; genus Pseudophryne; species Pseudophryne corroboree. Next base: position 158,221,303 of record NC_086451.1, on the reverse strand, counting down.
ACAAATCCCCAAGGAGAGTCCAATTGTGTCGGTTGCGATGCCTGACCTTCCCAACACTGGACGGGAAGAGCTTGCGCCTTCCACCATTTGCACGCCCCCTGCAAGTGCTGGAAGGAGCACCCGCAGTCCAGTTCCTGATAGTCAAATTGAAGATGTCAGTGTTGGAGTACACCAGGATGAGGATATGGGTGTTGCTGGCGCTGGGGAGGAAATTGACAAGGAGGATTCTGATGGTGAGGTGGTTTGTTTAAGTCAGGCACCAGGGGAGACGCCTGTTGTCTGTGGGAGGAATATGGCCATTGACATGCCTGGTCAAAATACAAAAAAATCAGCTCTTCGTGTGGAATTATTTCAACACAAATGCGGACAACAGGTGTCAAGCCGTGTGTTGCCTTTGTCAAGCTGTAATAAGTAGGGGTAAGGACGTTAACCACCTCGGAACATCCTCCCTTATACGTCACCTGCAGCGCATTCATCATAAGTCAGTGACAAGTTCAAAAACTTTGGGCGACAGCGGAAGCAGTCCCATTCCTCTTGTAACCAAGCTCCTGCAAACCACACCACCAACTCCCTCAGTGTCAATTTCCTCCTTACCCAGGAAAGCCAATAGTCCTGCAGGCCATGTCACTGGCAAGTCTGACGAGTCCTCTCCTGCCTGGGATTCCTCCGATGCATCCGCTGCTGTTGTTGCTGCTGGGAGTCGATCGTCATCCCAGAGGGGAAGTCGGAAGACCACTTGTACTACTTCCAGTAAGCAATTAACTGTACAACAGTCCTTTGCGAGGAAGATGAAATATCACAGCAGTCATCCTGCTGCAAAGCGGATAACTGAGGCCTTGGCAGCCTGGGCGGTGAGAAACGTGGTTCCGGTATCCATCGTTAATTCAGAGCCAACTATAGACTTGATTGAGGTACTGTGTCCCCGGTACCAAATACCATCTAGGTTCCATTTCTCTAGGCAGGCGATACCGAAAATGTACACAGACCTCAGAAAAAGACTCACCAGTGTCCTAAAAAATGCAGTTGTACCCAATGTCCACTTAACCACGGACATGTGGACAAGTGGAGCAGAGCAGACTCAGGACTATATGACTGTGACAGCCCACTGGGTAGATGTATGGACTCCCGCTGCAAGAACAGCATCGGCGGCACCAGTAGCAGCATCTCGCAAACGCCAACTCGTTCCTAGGCAGGCTACGCTTTGTATCACCGCTTTCCAGAATACGCACACAGCTAAAAACCTCTTACGGCAACTGAGGAAGATCATCGCAGAATGGCTTACCCCAATTGGACTCTCCTGGGGATTTGTGACATCGGACAACGCCAGCAATATTGTGCGTGCATTACATCTGGGCAAATTCCAGCACGTCCCATGTTTTGCACATACCTTGAATTTGGTTGTGCATTATTATTTAAAAAACGACAGGGGCGTGCAAGAGATGCTGTCGGTGGCCCGAAGAATTGCGGGCCACTTTCGGCGTTCAGGCACCGCGTACAGAAGACTGGAGCACCACCAAAAATACCTGAACCTGCCCTGCCATCATCTGAAGCAAGAGGTGGTAACGAGGTGGAATTCAACCCTCTATATGCTTCAGAGGATGGAGGAGCAGCAAAAGGCCATTCAAGCCTATACATCTGGCCACGATATAGGCAAAGGAGGTGGAATGCACCTGTCTCAAGCGCAGTGGAGAATGATTTCAACGTTGTGCAAGGTTCTGCAACCCTTTGAACTTGCCACACGTGAAATCAGTTCAGACACTGCCAGCCTGAGTCAGGTCATTCCCCTCATCAGGCTTTTGCAGAAGAAGCTGGAGACATTGAAGGAGGAGCTAAAACAGAGCGATTCCGCTAGGCATGTAGGACTTGTGGATGGAGCCCTTAATTCGCTTAACCAGGATTCACGGGTGGTCAATCTGTTGAAATCAGAGCACTACATTTTAGCCACCGTGCTCGATCCTAGATTTAAAACCTACGTTGTATCTCTCTTTCCAGCAGACACAAGTCTGCAGGTGTTCAAAGACCTGCTGGTGAGAAAATTGTCAAGTCAAGCGGAACGTGACCCGTCAACAGCTCCTCCTTCACATTCTCCCTCAACTGGGGGTGCGAGGAAAAGGCTAAGAATTCCGAGACCACCCGCTGGCGGTGATGCAGGGCAGTCTGGAGCGAGTGCTGACATCTGGTCCGGACTGAGGGACCTGCCAATGATTACTGACATGTCGTCTACTGTCACTGCATATGATTCTCTCACCATTGAAAGAATGGTGGAGGATTATATGAGTGACCGCATCCAAGTAGGCACGTCAGACAGTCCGTACGTATACTGGCAGGAAAAAGAGGCAATTTGGAGGCCCTTGCAGAAACTGGCTTTATTCTACCTAAGTTGCCCTCCCTCCAGTGTGTACTCCGAAAGAGTGTTTAGTGCAGCCGCTCACCTTGTCAGCAATCGGCGTACGAGGTTACTTCCAGAAAATGTGGAGAAGATGATGTTCATTAAAATGAATTATAATCAATTCCTCCGTGGAGACATTCATCAGCAGCAATTGCCTCCAGAAAGTACACGGGGACCTGAGATGGTGGATTCCAGTGGGGACGAATTAATAATCTGTGAGGAGGAGGATGTACACAGTGAAAGGGGTGATGAATCGGACGATGATGATGATGTGGACATCTTGCCTCCGTAGAGCCAGTTTGTGCAAGGAGAGATTGATTGCTTCTTTTTTGGTGGGGGCTAAACCAACCAGTAATTTTAGTCACAGTCGTGTGGCAGACCCTGTCGCTGAAATTATGGGTTCGTTAAAGTGTGCATGTCCTGTTTATACAACATAAGGGTGGGTGGGAGGGCCCAAGGACAATTCCATCTTGCACCTCTTTTTTCTTTCATTTTTCTTTGCATCATGAGCTGTTTGGGGACAATTTGTTTGAAGTGCCATCCTGTCTGACACTGCAGTGCCACTCCTAGATGGGCCAGGTGTTTGTGCCGCCCACTTGGGTCGCTTAGCTTAGCCATCCAGCGACCTCGGTGCAAATTTTAGGACTAAAAATAATATTGTGAGGTGTGAGGTGTTCAGAATAGACTGAAAATGAGTGGAAATTATGGTTATTGAGGTTAATAATACTATGGGATCAAAATGACCCCCAAATTCTATGATTTAAGCTGTTTTTTAGGGTTTTTTTGAAAAAAACACCCGAATCCAAAACACACCGGAATCCGACAAAAAAATTTCGGTGAGGTTTTGCCAAACTCGTCCGAACCCAAAACACGGCCGCGGAACCAAACACAAAACCAAAACACAAAACCCGAAAAATTTCTGGTGCACATCACTAATGTAAAGACAGCGTTCTTACATGGTGAGCTAATGGAGGATATTTGCATGGAACAGCCACCATGTTTCAAAGACCGTGAAAGACCAGATCTAGTGTGCAAGCTCCAGAAGAGCATATATGATCTGAAGCAGGCAGCAAGAGCCCGAAACACAGAATTAAATGAAGTACTCATACACAAAGACTTTGTGAGAAGCAAAGACGATCCCTGCTTATATGTCAAGGAAATAGCTGACAGGTGGCTCTACCTGTTAATCTATGTGGACGATCTTGTAGTATGAAGGGGATAAAGAGGAATTACTGCAGATTTTGAACAAGGAATTCGAAACAATAGACCTAGGAAATATAACACACTATTTACGTATTCAAATAGCAAGAGAAGAAAATGGCGACTTTACCTTAAACCCTAAACAAAATACAGTATACAGGAAGCCATTGAGGAGTTTGGGATGCAAGATGCAAAACTGGCAAGTACTCCCATGGAGACCAACTACATAAAGGAAATATACAATGAAGGCACACCATTACCAGACAATCACCAGTACAGAAAGGCAATAGGAAAATTGCTGTATGTTGCCACTATTACCAGACCTGACATCACTACAGCAGTAGCAATTCTAAGTAGAAAGGTCTCCAAGCCAAGTCAGAAGGACTGGAATGCTGTGAAAAGGGTGTCACATTACTTAAAGGGAGCCATTGGTTTAGGACTTAAACTTCCAGCAAGTAGAAAGTGTAATCTGATTGGATATGTGGATGCAGATTGGGCTGGAGACTCTACCGACAGAAAGACCACAAGTGGTTACCTATTTCTACTTGGTGAAGGACTAATCAGTTGGACAAGTAGGAAGCAATCATGTGTAACACTTTTATTCCACAGAAGCAGAGTATGCTGCGGCAGCACAAGCAAGTCAAGAGCTAACATGGCTGAGACAATTGTTAGCTGATTTGGGAGAGCAACAAGCAGAACCTACAGAAATCTTTGATGATAATCAAGGATGTCTCGCATTAGCACTAACAGAACTTGTAAATCCAAGGACCAAGCACATTGATGTGAAGTACCACTTCTTTAAGAATCTACAGGAACAAGGTCTTCTCCACTTGGAATATTGGCTAGCAGAAGAAATAACTGCAGACATTCTCACCAAGCCATTAGCTGAGAAAGAAATCACAGACTATCTAGAAAGATGGGTCTCGTGGATCAAGTCTCACCTATTGAGAAGGGGTGTTGAGAAACAGCATTCAATAGATTCAGACTTGATGTGTTACACAGGAGGGACAGCATGTAAAGCTGTCGTATATATGTTATGTGTTTTACAGTCTGTGATGTATGTCTTACACTTGTTTGTTCCTGTATTCTGAAGGTGACATGAAGGAGAGAGATGGATCATGCATGATTGCAGCTCATGCACAGATATACTGTTTTGACTATCAGTTTGTATTATGATCCATTCCAGTTTCAATATGTAAACAAGTTATACCACAAAGAGCTTTCCGGTGTGTGCCTACATGATTCAAAGATAGCTCAGAGGTGATCCTGACTGCGCTGGTAAAGTAATCTGTAATGACAACATTATAAGGGTCTCTACTGTGTGGTTTAATGTGACTAATGGACACTACTGTATTGTGTAAGCGAATTGGTACTATTCTGTGTCTACGCCTCTTCCTGATGAAGCCATGCCCCTATATTTTTAAAGCAAGTCTTCACTGCACACTGTCCCTATTTTAAATATAGGGGGAAGGGGACACCAATTGTCTTCCTGGCACAGAAATGTCTAGTTACTGCACTGATGATAATGTATTTATTATATTACAATTCACTAATATGACATCTTAAATAAAGTTGATTAAGTCTCTGAAAGAAATCTGGTGGGGTACATAAAAGTAAAGTGAGCCATATTTTCAGCTGATTGTACCCCAGTTCACGGTGGAAGTGTAGTGGCAGTGTGCAAGGCGATTCTATTGCATTGTGAGTGTGAGCCGCCAAATGATTAATTACTTAGTAGTACATCATACAGTACATCTGTAAATAACCCACAGCCTCAGACGACAAAACTGTAGATAACCAGATTTGTGATGGAAAGTGTAAGAAACACTTGAGCACAGCTATGATCTGCAGCATATTGTTTTCATACTTGTAGAAATAACCTGTTTTTAGTCATTTACAAAAGGATAAGGCTACATTGTGTAGATCGCTTCATGGGCTTTGCAGAACTGTCTGGGATGGCTGCTTTTAAATCATTATAGTTACATTTCTCAGACAGGTAAAAAAAAAAAAAAAAAACAGCATTATACATACCTGCACTAATTTTCACTCCTGATTGGTCACAGATAAGCAAATTCCACTTTCAATTGGCTTAACATACCTGTCAGTAAATCTCCATCCAACCCCTTCCCATACTCCTCCCTCCCCAGGTATAGGTCAGAGACCCTACACGACACGTTAATCATTCAGTTTCCATCCCAGTATCCAACTAAGGAGCACAACACTCTTCAGCACTATACAAACATTACAATTCAATTAACGGGGTCCAGGCATGACCCTGCAAGCTAGTTCTAGTGACAGTGCTGTGTATTCCCAGTTAAAACCAGTGAATATGTCTGGGGAGGGTGTGGAAGACAATACTGTTTTTGAGGATATCAAACCTGCTATAAGGATGCCAGAGGCACAACGTGGGCTCAGTGAGGTGAGACAATAATCTACACAAGATAATCTAACAGGTTTATTTATTTTTTGTTATGTTTTGTGTATTCCTTGCTGAAATCTCTGCAACAACTTTCCTTCTTTTATCTGTTGTCCTTACTTTAAGTTCTTCAGTTTTCCCAGCTGTATGTTTTTTTAATTATGGAAAGTTTTCATTAAGTGTATTGTTAAAATTATTTTAATGTATTTTTTGTATTATCTAATCAGCAGTCTGCTTTCCTTGCATGAAAACATTTGCATGTCTGTATGTTTTGTATGCAAATCTGTGTATTACTAGAATGCATACAATATTTAGACCTGTTTTGAAATGTATACATGCAGAGCAGTATCATTACACTGTGATATTATTGCAGTCTAGGCATGAAGATATTTAAGCCTATAGAGGTCAATGGACTACCGTGTAAAATATAACATGTCCTATGTACATATCATACACATCTGTGAAAAGTTAGAAAAAGTTTGAACAAATATCATAAATTAAAACATTACATGCATCGATATAGAATGCAAATGATTAATTTATTACAGAATATAATTGCCTATTTTATATCTTTTTTTAATTTCTTTTATTTTAATACAGATCTATTGTTCTCTCTATTTATACCACCAGCTAAAAACACAGTTATGATACGGCATTGTATCAAAGGTGGTGTTGAGGGGAGTGAGATGGTATTAGTATACAGGATTTCAGAATAAGGATTTGTTTTTTATACTCATTTTATAAAGGAATATATCTTGTAACAAGTGACAGTGGTGTTATAAACAGGGTTGTAACAAGGAATTACTGTACTATTTATTACAAATCATGTTCACTGACACGCACACACACACACACACACACACACACACACACACACACACACACACACACACACTGTATTACATACAGCGTCTCCTCCATGTGCCTAAGGCAGGTATTACAATGTACAGATTCCTTGTATAAGAACGACCTGAGGACAAGATAACGCATTTTGTCAGGGAGTGGAGATAAATGCTCAGTCAGCAAAGGATTGTCCTACCTGTTCAGCAAGATTCTATAAGCATATGCAGCTATATACACTGTGATGTGTTATACCACTTTCAGACAGAAAGTCCTGACAATCCGGGTCGTTTTGCCGGGAGATGCCTGACCCCCCCTCTTCCACACAGACATGCAAATTACTGGGTCGAGAATTTCGCCCGGGTAATTTGCAGATCAACATGGGTATTTTGTCTGTGTGAAAGGGTAAACCCGTGTCTAAATCCCAGCTTCTCCGACCCTGGTAGATTCCAGGGTCGAACTCCCGGGAATTACAACCCGGGTCGACCCTTTCACACAGAAAAAAGACTTGTGTGTTTCATGAAATTACCGTATGGAACTGCTTCACCCGGTAATTTCTGTTTCTGTCTGAAAGGGGTACATTGTTCACTACAAGTTGACAAGTTGGGTTTTTTTTTTGTCGTTTTTTTTTTTTGTTATCACAACAAATCAATTGGACAGTTAGTTGTAAAGGACATTTTTATGGGTCATTTTCATGCAACAAGATAATGGGCCAAATGTAATTGCATGAGAATTTCAGAAAGTGAGAGATTTGGTAAGGTTTTGCAGTTTTTTTTAAAGTGGCAATCATTTACACAGCAAGATCAACCTGGTTTTGCAGTGTAAATGATTGCCACTTTAAAAAAAAATGAAAAACCTTACCAAATCTCTCACTTTCTGAAACTCTCACTCTATTACATTTGGCCCCTAATGTCCATTTTAACTATTGTCCTAGTTTTTTTCCATAATTTTCCAAAACTGAAACAATGCTGAACAGGTGACATATAGGGGGTCATTCTGAGTTGATTGCTCGCTAGCTGTTTTTAGCAGCCGTGCAAACGCTAAGCCGTCACCCTCTGGGAGTGTATCTAAGCTTAGCAGAAGTGCGAATGAAAGGATCGCAGAGCGGCTACAAAAAAATATTGTGCAGTTTCTGAGTAGCTTCAGACCTACTCAGTGTTTGCAATCACTTCAGGCCATTCAGTTCCGGATTTGACGTCACAAACATGCCCTACAGCCACGCCTGCATTTTTCCTGGCACGCCTGCGTTTTTTCAAACACTCCCTGAAAACAGTCAGTTGACACCCAGTAACACCCACATTCTGTCAATCACTCTGCGGTCAGCAGTGCGACTGAAAAGCTTAGCTAGACCTTGTGGAAAACGACATAGTCCGTTGTGAAAGTATGTCACGCGTGCGCATTACATCGCATACGCTTTGCGCAGAAGTGCCATTCTTTTGCATCATCGCTGCACAGCGAACATTTTCAGCTAGTAATCAACTCAGAATGACCCCCATAATCCACTCCTAGCACCAAAGGCAGTTTCTGCTGCATTTTAAGGGTAGTACACATATAGGGATGTGTCCCAGAGATGTGTGCTGAGCGATGTAGCACAGATCGCTCAGCACACATCTCTGGACGCTGAGCACACAGCGCGATGTGTGCTGAGCAAGAGAGGGGAAAAAAACGCTCACTTCACCCAGCGGTGAAGTGAGCGATCTGACTAGATCTGGCATGCATGTAGGCAAATTGAGAGTCAAGGAAAGCGACACGCTCACTATGGGGTATACACAAGGAGCGATGTGTGCCTAATTTCTAAAGGGGGGTACTCACGGGAGAGATGTGTGCTGAACGATCTTAACACAGACCGCTCAGCACACATCTCTCACCCCGCTCAGCACAGCGCGATGTGCTGAGCGAGGGGGAAAGCCGACGGGGGGCCGCTCACTTCACACAACGGTGAAGTGAGCGACCCGCTAGATTGAGCCTGCATGCAGGCTCAATCTAGCATCGGCGATAGCGATGCGCGGGACCGCACATCGCTATCGCTGGAGGGCATACACACGGCAGATCCGTGCTTAAAATCTAAGCAATCTAGCAAGATTGCTTAGATTTTAAGCACGGATCTCTCCGTGTGTACCCCCCTTAAGCAATCTAGTCAGATTGCTTAGAATTTAAGCACATATCTCTACATGTGTACCCCCCTTTACAATGTGAATATTGGCCATGGGGATTGTATGAACAAACTTAAATCAATGGGTCTAATTCAGAATCAGATCTGATAGCAGCAGCAAATTTGTTACCTAATGGGCAAAACCACTGCAGGTGGGGCAGATATAACGTGCAGAGGGGGTAATTCAGAGTTGATCGCAGCAGCTAATTTGTTAGCAGTTGGGCACAACCATGTGCACTGCAGGGGGGGCAGATATAACATGTGCAGAGACAGTTCAATTTGGGTGGAGTGTGTTCAAACTGAAATCTAAATTGCAGTGTAAAACAAAAGCAGCCAGTATTTACCCTGCACATAAACAAAATAACCCACCCAAATCTAACTCTCTCTGCAAATGTTATATCTGCCCCACCTGCAGTGCACATGGTTTTGCCCAACTGCTAACAAATTTGCTGCTGCGATCAACTCTGAATTACCCTCAGAGAGAGTTAGATTTGGGTGGGTTATTTTGTTTCTGTGCAGGAGAAATACTGGCTGCTTTATTATTACACTGCAATTTAGATTTCAGTTTGAACACACCACACCCAAACCCAGGCATAACTCCCAACTTTTCATTTTGTAAATAGGGACACACGCACGGCCTGAGAAAAAGGCGATCACGAGCCACGCCCCCATTTTTGTCACTGAGAGGGCATGCCCAGCGCTCTGTGAGCCCTCTGCCTCTGACTCCAGTTAATAGACGGGCGTCTATACACCGCTGCTCTGCTAAGCAGGGCAGCGGGAGACAGAGCCTCCCAACTGCCCCCCCCCCCCCCAACCGCCGGACACTGTGGCCCGCGGGTGGGACAGCGGGACAGTCCCCAAAAAATGGGACTGTCCTGCGAAAATCGGGACAGTTGGGAGGTATGCCCAGGGGCGGATTGGCCATAGGGCTCACCAGGAAGATTCCTGATAGGCTGATGTGTCTGTGGGGCCTGTTTTGTGTGTCTTGTGGCCCCACCGCTCTCATTATACTGTATTGTCCCAATTTATTCTGTTATTCCACCTCTGCAGTACAGCAACTCTGCCATCATGGTTACACGGTATGTTATACCTCTTGTTCTGTCCATGTCAGACCACTTCTACAACATTTTCAAGGGCCACTTTTAGTTCCAAATCCTCCCCTGATCTCAGACACAACTGCAACAAAGATGCAAGGAGGGACGCAATTTGCATACAATCAGGCCCTATAAGGAGGGATCCTGCCCCCCTGAACAGACCCCACCCCATCATCAGACCGCACCGCCACTAGGGCTGCTTCCATAAATTTCCTGGGCTGTTTATCCATCCCAATCCGCCCCTGCCCAAACCTAACTCTCTCTGCACATGTTATATCTGCCCCCCCTGTAGTGCACATGGTTTTGCCCATTTGCTAACATATTTGCTGCTGCGATAATTGCGATCAGATCTGAATTAGACCCATCGTCAGTAATCCAAATGTGCGTGCTTGCTATCAATTAAAACAAAACAAAAACTTTATTTGGTCATTCAAAAAAGACATTGCTTATGTAGAGTTTACCTAGTCACTGTTTTTAAGAAAAGTATCATAGGGATACAAAGGGATATATTTAATAATGTGCTGGTTTATAGAAATGGAGATGTTGCCCATTGCAAACAATCAGATTCTAGCTACTGTATTTATCTTCTAGAAGTGATAAGTAGAATCTGATTGGTTGCTATGTGCAACATCTCCACTTCTATAAACTTGTACATTAGTAAATATACCGCTAAGTACTACAGAACTATGGGGGTAATTCCAAGTTGATCGCAGCAGGAATTTTTCTCTCTTTCTCTGCACATGTTATATCTGCCCCTCCTGCAGTGCACATGGTTTTGCCCAACTACTAACAAATTTGCTGCTGCGATCAACTCAGAATTAGGCCCTTTGGTGGTCATTCCGAGTTATTCGCTCATTGCTGATTTTCGCTATGCTGCGATTTGCTGCTAAATGTTAACTAAAAACTTAGCAGTTTTGCTGCTGTTTGTGCGGCGCTTTTCAGTCGCACTGCTGATCGGTGAGTGATTGACAGGAAAGGGGCGTTTCTGGGTGGTAACTGAGCGTTTTCCGGGAGTGTGCTAAAAAACGCAGGCGTGTCAGGCTAAAACGCAGGAGTGGCTGCGGAAACGGGGGAGTGGCTGGCCGAACGCAGGGCGTGTTTGTGACGTCAAACCAGGAACTAAACGGACTGAGCTGATAGCAATCTAGGAGTAGGTCTGGAGCTACTCAGAAACTGCAGGAAATTATTTAGTAGCAGTTCTGCTAATCTTTCGTTTGCTATTCTGCTATGCTAAGATACACTCCTAGAGGGCAGCGGTCTAGCGTTTGCAATGCTGCTAAAAGCAGCTAGCGAGCGAACAACTCGGAATGACCACCTTTGTCTCTTGCATTTGTAACTGGGAATATAGCCAAAGTGGAAACACCTTATAAAGATTTTGCTGTGTGGTCTGTTTTCTAGCAATATTGGGGGTAATTCCAAGTTGATCGCAGCAGGAATTTTTTTTAGCAATTGGGCAAAACCATGTGCACTGCAGGGGGGGCAGATATAACATTTGCAGAGACAGTTAGATTTGGGTGGGTTATTTTGTTTCTGTGCAGAGTAAATACTGGCTGCTTTATTTTTACACTGCAAATTAGATTGCAGATTGAACACACCACACCCAAATCTAACTCTCTCTACGCATGTTAAATCTGCCTCCCCTGCAGTGCACATGGTTTTGCCCAACTGCTAACAAAATTCCTGCTGCGATCAACTTGGAATTACCCCCATAATGTAAATATGCAGATATTGGTCTGGACACATCCGGTTGTATGTGATCCACGCAGAATAGTCAGCATTACAAATACATATGAAAGATAGCTGGTAGTCAAAGTGTTGTCTCTTTGGCAACTCGGCCTCCCAGGTGTGCAAGAGGGCACGCACACAGGAGTGGCTAGTTAATAATTAAACCTATTCTATTGTAATAAAACAATGTTACCTCATTCCATAAAGCTTGTATTGCAGATAAGGATTACTGCAGTTACATGTGGATGTAGAAAAGGGAAGAAAAAAAACATAGAATATATGTACACATACACAAACACATCTATTTATACTCCATTAAACGCTTACAGTATATATATATATGAAAAGATGGTCAGGAAAGGAATGGAGACAGCCAACAAAGCACGGAAAGCAGAAATGTCTGATCTACTTAATGCCATTGCAAGCTCAGATAAGATGCCGTCAGTAAACCTTCACAGTATTGCCACCTTTGTAAAAGTATCTTTATATTAAGAAAAATGTTTAAAAAGAATCATCACTGTATTTTTTTTTTTTTTTAAATGATCAATCATGCAACCGAACGTAAATACAGGCTGAGTTTCTTATATCTAAAATACAGAATATTTTGAACAAAACTGAGATACAGTACCAAACTTTGCTTTCTGATGGTTCACTGCGCACAAACTTTGTTTAATGCATACAATTATTAACAATGGGGGTAATTCAGAGTTGATCGCAGCAGCAAATTTGTTAGCAGTTATGCAAAACCATGGGGGTAATTGCAAGTTGATCGCTGCAGGATTTTTGTTAGCAATTGGGCAAAACCATGGCCCTCATTCCGAGTTGATCGGTCGCAAGGCGAATTTAGCAGAGTTACACACGCTAAGCCGCCGCCTACTGGGAGTGAATCTTAGCTTCTTAAAATTGCGACCGATGTATTCGCAATATTGCGATTACTAACTACTTAGCAGTTTCAGAGTAGCTTCAGACTTACTCTGCCTGTGCGATCAGTTCAGTGCTTGTCGTTCCTGGTTGACGTCACAAACACACCCAGCGTTCGCCCAGGCACTCCCACCGTTTCTCCGGCCACTCCTGCGTTTTTTCCGGAAACGGTAGCGTTTTCAGCCACACGCCCCTGAAACGCCGTGTTTCCGCCCAGTAACACCCATTTCCTGTCAATCACATTACGATCGCCGGAGCGATGAAAAAGCCGTGAGTAAAATTACTTTCTACATAGCAAAGTTACTTGGCGCAGTCGCAGTGCGAACATTGCGCATGCGTACTAAGCGGATTTTCATTGCGATGCGATGAAAAATACCGAGCGAACAACTCGGAATGAGGGCCCATGTGCACTGCAGGGAAGGCAGATATAACATGTGCAGAGTTAGTTAGATTTGGGTGTGGTGAGTTCAATATGCAATCTAAATTGCAGTGTAAAAATAAAGCAGCCAGTATTTACCCTGCACAGAAATAAAATAACCCACCCACATCTAACTCTTTCTGCACATGTTATATCTGCCTCCCCTGCAGTGCACATGGTTTTGCTCAATTGCTATCAGAAATCCTGCTGCGATCAACTTGGAATTACCCCCCCCCATGTGCACTGTAGGGGGGGCAGGTATAACGTGCAGAAAGAGTTAGATTTTGGTGGAGTGTGTTCAAGCTGAAATCTAAATTGCAGTGTAAAAATAAAGCAGCCAGTATTTACCCTGCCTAGAAACAAAATAACCCACACAAGTCTAATGGGCCCTACACACTGGGTGATAATACTGAAAGATATGAACGATCTCATGTCTTTCAGTGTGGAGGCACCAGCGATGAACGATGCGCGGCCCCGCGCTCGTTCATCGCTGGTGCCCCGTCGCTTATGCATGCCAGTATGGACGATCTTGTCCATATTTGCCTGCACTGCTATGGAGTCGGGTGATGGGGGAGTGAAGAAACTTCTCTCCCCCCGTCACTGCCCCCCCCCCCCCCCGTCGCCGGGTCGCCCGTCGGTCGTATCCGCCGTCGGGCAGCTCGGCGGTGTGTAGGGCGAATAACTATCTCTGCAAATGTTACATCTGCCACACCTGCACATGCTTTTGCCCAACTGCTAACAAATTTGCTGCTGGGATCAACTGTAAATTACCCCATGTCATGTGCACTGCAGGTGTGGCAGATATAACATTTGCAGAGAGAGTTAAGGGGGGTACTCACGGAGCGATCGCTGCTTAAAATCTAAGCAATCTGACTAGGGGATTGGCTACATGACAATAGGGGCATGTTCACATTTTGCCACACACCGTAATGACGATTACACATTATGCCAAACACTGTAATGCCCATTACACATTATGCCAGACACCGTAACACCCAATACACATTATGCCACACACCGTAATGCCCATTACACATTATGCCACACACCGTAATGCTTAATACACATTATGCCACACACCGTAATGCCCATTACACATTATGCCAGACACCGTAACACCCATTACACATTATGCCATACACCATAGTGCCTTACATATTATACCACACACCGTAAAATGCTTATTACAAATTATGCCACACACAGTTATGCCACTGACACCATTTTATGTCCCACACACAAAAATGTCCCAGTGCCCCAGTGGTGGGCTGGTGACCATATTTCTTAATGGTACTCCGTACCACCCAACTTTCAGCACTGCTTTACATACACATACATTTTTAAATACATACATATATTACATACAGTATATACATATACAGGTATATACTCTATATTTGGGCGAGCATTTTTGTTCCATAACTTCTTTTTCCTAGTAATTAGGAGCCCTATGCCAAAAATCAAATTTTAATTAGTGTATGCATGTTTGTGTGCTCTTTCATGCGTGACTTGTTTTAGCTGCAGTGGTCTTTAGCTTTATATGATTGTCAGATAAATATATCTAGCCTGCATTGTGTTGGACAATGTATTTAACAATCATTTGTTGTACTGTTTCCGTAGAATTGGTGTAGTTCTGTGTTGATCATGATATATGTATAGTGACAGCATAGCGGTAACTAGGGGGGGAGCTACGGGGTCACGTGCCCCAGGCGCCAGATTTCATAGGGCGCTGAGAACGCTGACCGCTGCTTCGGCTAGCTACTCTCCAGCCCCCCCCCCCGCTGCGACCTCCTATGCTGACACAATCTCCTCCCCCGCAGCCGCCGCGTTATGTCACGCAGCTGCTGCAAGGCTCCGACTGTCCGCGCCCCCCTCTTCCCAACCGCTCATCCGCGCCTTCTGCAAACACACCCAGCTGCCAGCCTGCCAGAGCCTCCCATACAGATGGCGGCCATCCGAAGGGGTGAAGACAGCAGGTGACAAAGTTCTTCAGGCAAGCCTTTTAAGTAAATGCAGTGTGTGTATATATATATATATATATACTGTATATATATATATATATATATATATATAATACTGTGTGTATGTACTATGTGCATATATACAGTATATACTGTATATACACATGCTGTGTTTATATTGTGTGTTTATATATATATATATATATATATATATCAGTGACGTGCGGTGAGGTCTTTGGCTGGGGAGGCACATATATATCTCCATCTGCCCCCTCTCTCACTTGAGATGTGGGTGCAGGCCAGAGTGTAGGCGCCACTCAGGGCCAGTTCAAGGGTGTTCAGCACTCTCCTGCAAACTATAAAATTGCGCCCTCCCCCCCTTAACTCATAAAGGAACAGCGTGCATCACAAAAGAGGGGTGTGGTCTCACAAGGAAGGGGTGTGGACACAATAGAACCTGAGAACAGTACCTCCAATTCAAATTACGCCACACTGTAGTGCAATCTTATTCACATTACACTGTATGTAGTCCCCATGATTCATATTACACCACATAGTAGTGTCCCTTATACTTATGTCCAGCATTGACTGGGTTTCTGTTTATTTTTTTAAGCTATTATCCCCAGCACTGCCTGAGGATATGTTTTCTTCTCTCTTTTTACTCTTCTCTCTCAGTACCCCTTTTCCCCATCTATTTCCATCCCCTCTTTCCCTTTCTTACTCCCACTACTTTGAAAGTCACAGGGAGGGTGAGGGCAGGGACACTGAGGGGGAGATACAGGGATTGTGAGGGCAGGGATGCTGAGGGGGAGATACAGGGAGGGTGAGGGCAGTAATGCTGATGGGGAGGGTGAGGGCAGGGACACTGAGGGGGAGTGACAGGGAGAGTGAGGGCAGGGATGCTGAGGGGGAGATACAGGGAGGGTGAGGGCAGTAATGCTGACGGGGAGGGTGAGGGCAGGGACACTGAGGGGGAGTGACAGGGAGAGTGAGGGCAGGGATGCTGAGGGGGAGATACAGGGAGCGTAAAGGCAGGGATTCTGAGGAGGAGATACAAGGAGGGTGAGGGCAGGAATGCTGACGGGGAGGGTGAGGGCAGGGACGCTGAGGGGGAGATACAGGGAGGGTGAGGGCAGGAATGCTGACGGGGAGGGTGAGGGCAGGGACGCTGAGGGGGATATACAGGGAGGGTGAGGGCAGGAATGCTGACGGGGAGGGTGAGGGCAGGGACGCTGAGGGGGAGATACAGGGAGGGTGAGGGCAGGAATGCTGATGGGGAGGGTGAGGGCAGGGACGCTGAGGGGGAGATACAAGGAGGGTGAGGGCAGGAAAGCTGATGGGGAGGGTGAGGGCAGGGACGCTGAGGGGGAGATACAGGGAGGGTGAGGGCAGGAAAGCTGACGGGGCGGGTGAGGGCAGGGACGCTGACGGGGAGTTAGAGGGCAAGTGAGGGTAGGGATGCTGAGAGGGAGTTACAGGGAGGTGCGGGCATGGACACTCATGGGGTGTTATAGGGAGAGTGAGTGTATGTACGCTGACAGGGAGTTAGAGGAAGGGTGAGGGTAGGGACGCTGACAGGGAGTTAGAGGGATCATGAGGGGTGAGTTATAGGGAGGGTAAGGGCAGCAGTACTGAAGAGGGAGTTACAGGGAGGGTGAGGACAGGGGCCTAAAAAATAGATTAGAATAAACAAATGCTCTATATCCCCCCAACCGTCACTTACCAGATATGTGCAGTGCCTCCTCACTTCTTCAGTCTGTCACACGTGGGTCTCTATCAGTGATTGTGCGGGACAGGACTCGGAGCTGATGGTGTGGTTTCCACTCACCACTGGCAAAGCTCTTGACTGTGGGCTGGGTCTGGATCCCATCTTTATGTGCCTGGGCGTCTCCTTCCAGATCAGTCCTGTGTGCCGCCACTCCACTCAAATGGCTGTCGAGCTGTCACCGTCTTGCGGGCACATGGTGATATACACACAGGGGCCTGAAAGGGATATAGTGACACATACTGGGGCTTGGGACGGTACAAGAGGAGACACACAATCTTTAGCTTGGAGGATTAGGGGGGAGACATGGCACACACTTTAGCTAGGAGGGCAAGAGGAGACACACAATCTTTAGCTTGGAGGATTAGGGGGGAGACATGGCACACACTTTAGCTAGGAGGGGGGGGGGGACATGGCATACACACACTTCAGCTTGGAGGGGGGGGACATGGCATACACACACTTCAGCTTGGAGGGGGGGACATGGCATACACACACTTCAGCTACGAAGGGGAGGGGGGGAAATGACACACACTTTAGCTAGGAGGGGGGACATGGCACACACTTTAGCAAGGAGGGGGAGGGGGGACACGGCACACACTTTAGCAAGGAGGGGGAGGGGGGACATGGCACACACTTTAGTTAGTAGGGGGTGGGGGACATGGCACACACTTTAGTTAGTAGGGGGGTGGGGGACATGGCACACACTTTAGTTAGTAGGGGGGTGGGGGACATGGCACACACTTTAGTTAGTAGGGGGAGGGGGGACATGGCACACACTTTAGTTAGTAGGGGGAGGGGGGACATGGCACACACTTTAGTTAGTAGGGAGGTGGGGGACATGGCACACACTTTAGTTAGTAGGGGGGTGGGGAACATGGCACACACTTTAGTTAGTAGGGGGGTGGGGGACATGGCACACACTTTAGTTAGTAGTAGAGATGAGCGGGTTCGGTTTCTCTGAATCCGAACCCGCCAGAACTTCATGTTTTTTTTCACGGGTCCGAGCGACTCGGATCTTCCCGCCTTGCTCGGTTAACCCGAGCGCGCCCGAACGTCATCATGACGCTGTCGGATTCTCGCGAGGCTCGGATTCTATCGCGAGACTCGGATTCTATATAAGGAGCCGCGCGTCGCCGCCATTTTCACACGTGCATTGAGATTGATAGGGAGAGGACGTGGCTGGCGTCCTCTCCGTTTAGACACTTGATTTACTAATTTTGGGGAGCATTAGGAGTACTCAGTAGTGTACAGTGCAGAGTTTTGCTGATAGTGACCAGTGACCACCACTTTTATTTATAATCCGTTCTCTGCCTGAAAAAAGCGATACACAGCACACAGTGACTCAGTCACATACCATATCTGTGTGCACTGCTCAGGCTCAGGCCAGTGTGCTGCATCATCTATATATATTATATATCTGTCTGACTGCTCAGCTCACACAGCTTATAATTGTGGGGGAGACTGGGGAGCACTACTGCAGTGCCAGTTATAGGTTATAGCAGGAGCCAGGAGTACATAATATTATATTAAAATTAAACAGTGCACACTTTTGCTGCAGGAGTGCCACTGCCAGTGTAACTAGTGACCAGTGACCTGACCACCAGTATATAATATTAGTAGTATACTATCTCTTTATCAACCAGTCTATATTAGCAGCAGACACAGTACAGTGCGGTAGTTCACGGCTGTGGCTACCTCTGTGTCGGCACTCGGCAGCCCGTCCATAATTGTATATACCAGTGACCTAACCGTGGTTTTTTTTTCTTTCTTTATACATACATACTAGTTACGAGTATACTATCTCTTTATCAACCAGTCTATATATTAGCAGCAGACACAGTACAGTGCGGTAGTTCACGGCTGTGGCTACCTCTGTGTCGGCACTCGGCAGCCCGTCCATAATTGTATATACCACCTAACCGTGTTTTTTTTTTCTTTCTTTATACATACATACTAGTTACGAGTATACTATCTCTTTATCAACCAGTCTATATATTAGCAGCAGACACAGTACAGTGCGGTAGTTCACGGCTGTGGCTACCTCTGTGTCGGCACTCGGCAGCCCGTCCATAATTGTATATACCACCTAACCGTGGTTTTTTTTTCTTTCTTTATACATACATACTAGTTACGAGTATACTATCTCTTTATCAACCAGTCTATATATTAGCAGCAGACACAGTACAGTGCGGTAGTTCACGGCTGTGGCTACCTCTGTGTCGGCACTCGGCAGCCCGTCCATAATTGTATATACCAGTGACCTAACCGTGGTTTTTTTTTCTTTCTTTATACATACATACTAGTTACGAGTATACTATCTCTTTATCAACCAGTCTATATATTAGCAGCAGACACAGTACAGTGCGGTAGTTCACGGCTGTGGCTACCTCTGTGTCGGCACTCGGCAGCCCGTCCATAATTGTATATACCACCTAACCGTGGTTTTTTTTTCTTTCTTTATACATACATACTAGTTACGAGTATACTATCTCTTTATCAACCAGTCTATATATTAGCAGCAGACACAGTACAGTGCGGTAGTTCACGGCTGTGGCTACCTCTGTGTCGGCACTCGGCAGCCCGTCCATAATTGTATACTAGTATCCAATCCATCCATCTCCATTGTTTACCTGAGGTGCCTTTTAGTTGTGCCTATTAAAATATGGAGAACAAAAATGTTGAGGTTCCAAAATTAGGGAAAGATCAAGATCCACTTCCACCTCGTGCTGAAGCTGCTGCCACTAGTCATGGCCGAGACGATGAAATGCCAGCAACGTCGTCTGCCAAGGCCGATGCCCAATGGCATAGTACAGAGCATGTCAAAACCAAAACACCAAATATCAGTAAAAAAAGGACTCCAAAACCTAAAATAAAATTGTCGGAGGAGAAGCGTAAACTTGCCAATATGCCATTTACCACACGGAGTGGCAAGGAACGGCTGAGGCCCTGGCCTATGTTCATGGCTAGTGGTTCAGCTTCACATGAGGATGGAAGCACTCAGCCTCTCGCTAGAAAACTGAAAAGACTCAAGCTGGCAAAAGCACCGCAAAGAACTGTGCGTTCTTTGAAATCCCAAATCCACAAGGAGAGTCCAATTGTGTCGGTTGCGATGCCTGACCTTCCCAACACTGGACGTGAAGAGCATGCGCCTTCCACCATTTGCACGCCCCCTGCAAGTGCTGGAAGGAGCACCCGCAGTCCAGTTCCTGATAGTCAGATTGAAGATGTCAGTGTTGAAGTACACCAGGATGAGGAGGATATGGGTGTTGCTGGCGCTGGGGAGGAAATTGACCAGGAGGATTCTGATGGTGAGGTGGTTTGTTTAAGTCAGGCACCCGGGGAGACACCTGTTGTCCGTGGGAGGAATATGGCCGTTGACATGCCAGGTGAAAATACCAAAAAAATCAGCTCTTCGGTGTGGAGGTATTTCACCAGAAATGCGGACAACAGGTGTCAAGCCGTGTGTTCCCTTTGTCAAGCTGTAATAAGTAGGGGTAAGGACGTTAACCACCTCGGAACATCCTCCCTTATACGTCACCTGCAGCGCATTCATAATAAGTCAGTGACAAGTTCAAAAACTTTGGGTGACAGCGGAAGCAGTCCACTGACCAGTAAATCCCTTCCTCTTGTAACCAAGCTCACGCAAACCACCCCACCAACTCCCTCAGTGTCAATTTCCTCCTTCCCCAGGAATGCCAATAGTCCTGCAGGCCATGTCACTGGCAAGTCTGACGAGTCCTCTCCTGCCTGGGATTCCTCCGATGCATCCTTGCGTGTAACGCCTACTGCTGCTGGCGCTGCTGTTGTTGCCGCTGGGAGTCGATGGTCATCCCAGAGGGGAAGTCGTAAGCCCACTTGTACTACTTCCAGTAAGCAATTGACTGTTCAACAGTCCTTTGCGAGGAAGATGAAATATCACAGCAGTCATCCTACTGCAAAGCGGATAACTGAGTCCTTGACAACTATGTTGGTGTTAGACGTGCGTCCGGTATCCGCCGTTAGTTCACAGGGAACTAGACAATTTATTGAGGCAGTGTGCCCCCGTTACCAAATACCATCTAGGTTCCACTTCTCTAGGCAGGCGATACCGAGAATGTACACGGACGTCAGAAAAAGACTCACCAGTCTCCTAAAAAATGCAGTTGTACCCAATGTCCACTTAACCACGGACATGTGGACAAGTGGAGCAGGGCAGGGTCAGGACTATATGACTGTGACTGGGTAGATGTATGGACTCCCGCCGCAAGAACAGCAGCGGCGGCACCAGTAGCAGCATCTCGCAAACGCCAACTCTTTCCTAGGCAGGCTACGCTTTGTATCACCGCTTTCCAGAATACGCACACAGCTGAAAACCTCTTACGGCAACTGAGGAAGATCATCGCGGAATGGCTTACCCCAATTGGACTCTCCTGTGGATTTGTGGCATCGGACAACGCCAGCAATATTGTGTGTGCATTAAATATGGGCAAATTCCAGCACGTCCCATGTTTTGCACATACCTTGAATTTGGTGGTGCAGAATTTTTTAAAAAACGACAGGGGCGTGCAAGAGATGCTGTCGGTGGCCAGAAAAATTGCGGGATACTTTCGGCGTACAGGCACCACGTACAGAAGACTGGAGCACCACCAAAAACTACTGAACCTGCCCTGCCATCATCTGAAGCAAGAAGTGGTAACGAGGTGGAATTCAACCCTCTATATGCTTCAGAGGTTGGAGGAGCAGCAAAAGGCCATTCAAGCCTATACAATTGAGCACGATATAGGAGATGGAATGCACCTGTCTCAAGTGCAGTGGAGAATGATTTCAACGTTGTGCAAGGTTCTGATGCCCTTTGAACTTGCCACACGTGAAGTCAGTTCAGACACTGCCAGCCTGAGTCAGGTCATTCCCCTCATCAGGCTTTTGCAGAAGAAGCTGGAGGCATTGAAGAAGGAGCTAAAAGGGAGCGATTCCGCTAGGCATGTGGGACTTGTGGATGCAGCCCTTAATTCGCTTAACAAGGATTCACGGGTGGTCAATCTGTTGAAATCAGAGCACTACATTTTGGCCACCGTGCTCGATCCTAGATTTAAAGCCTACCTTGGATCTCTCTTTCCGGCAGACACAGGTCTGCTGGGGTTGAAAGACCTGCTGGTGACAAAATTGTCAAGTCAAGCGGAACGCGACCTGTCAACATCTCCTCCTTCACATTCTCCCGCAACTGGGGGTGCGAGGAAAAGGCTCAGAATTCCGAGCCCACCCGCTGGCGGTGATGCAGGGCAGTCTGGAGCGACTGCTGATGCTGACATCTGGTCCGGACTGAAGGACCTGACAACGATTACGGACATGTCGTCTACTGTCACTGCATATGATTCTCTCAACATTGATAGAATGGTGGAGGATTATATGAGTGACCGCATCCAAGTAGGCACGTCACACAGTCCGTACTTATACTGGCAGGAAAAAGAGGCAATTTGGAGGCCCTTGCACAAACTGGCTTTATTCTACCTAAGTTGCCCTCCCACAAGTGTGTACTCCGAAAGAGTGTTTAGTGCCGCCGCTCACCTTGTCAGCAATCGGCGTACGAGGTTACATCCAGAAAATGTGGAGAAGATGATGTTCATTAAAATGAATTATAATCAATTCCTCCGCGGAGACATTGACCAGCAGCAATTGCCTCCACAAAGTACACAGGGAGCTGAGATGGTGGATTCCAGTGGGGACGAATTGATAATCTGTGAGGAGGGGGATGTACACGGTGATATATCGGAGGGTGAAGATGAGGTGGACATCTTGCCTCTGTAGAGCCAGTTTGTGCAAGGAGAGATTAATTGCTTCTTTTTTGGGGGGGGTCCAAACCAACCCGTCATATCAGTCACAGTCGTGTGGCAGACCCTGTCACTGAAATGATGGGTTGGTTAAAGTGTGCATGTCCTGTTTTGTTTATACAACATAAGGGTGGGTGGGAGGGCCCAAGGACAATTCCATCTTGCACCTCTTTTTTCTTTTCTTTTTCTTTGCATCATGTGCTGTTTGGGGAGGGTTTTTTTGGAAGGGACATCCTGCGTGACACTGCAGTGCCACTCCTAGATGGGCCCGGTGTTTGTGTCGGCCACTAGGGTCGCTAATCTTACTCACACAGCTACCTCATTGCGCCTCTTTTTTTCTTTGCGTCATGTGCTGTTTGGGGAGGGTTTTTTGGAAGGGCCATCCTGCGTGACACTGCAGTGCCACTCCTAGATGGGCCCGGTGTTTGTGTCGGCCACTAGGGTCGCTAATCTTACTCACACAGCTACCTCATTGCGCCTCTTTTTTTCTTTGCGTCATGTGCTGTTTGGGGAGGGTTTTTTGGAAGGGACATCCTGCGTGACACTGCAGTGCCACTCCTAGATGGGCCCGGTGTTTGTGTCGGCCACTAGGGTCGCTTATCTTACTCACACAGCGACCTCGGTGCAAATTTTAGGACTAAAAATAATATTGTGAGGTGTGAGGTATTCAGAATAGACTGAAAATGAGTGTAAATTATGGTTTTTGAGGTTAATAATACTTTGGGATCAAAATGACCCCCAAATTCTATGATTTAAGCTGTTTTTTAGTGTTTTTGGAAAAAAACACCCGAATCCAAAACACACCCGAATCCGACAAAAAAAATTCGGTGAGGTTTTGCCAAAACGCGTTCGAACCCAAAACACGGCCGCGGAACCGAACCCAAAACCAAAACACAAAACCCGAAAAATTTCAGGCGCTCATCTCTAGTTAGTAGGGGGAGGGGGGACATGGCACACACTTTAGTTAGTAGGGGGAGGGGGGACATGGCACACACTTTAGTTAGTAGGGGGAGGGGGGACATGGCACACACTTTAGTTAGTAGGGGGGTGGGGGACATGGCACACACTTTAGTTAGTAGAGGGGTGGGGGACATGGCACACACTTTAGTTAGTAGGGGGAGGGGGACATGGCACACACTTTAGTTAGTAGGGGGAGGGGGGGACATGGTACACACTTTAGTTAATAGGGGGAGGGGGGGACATGGCACACACTTTAGTTAATAGGGGGAGGGGGGGACATGGCACACACTTACACACTTTAGTTAGTAGGGGGAGGGGGGACATGCCACACACTTTAGTTAGTAGGAAGAGGGGGACGGGGCATGGCACACACTCCTCCACGTACCCAGATCACAGTAGACACAGATCTGCCGTTCCGCTCTCCTCCTCCCTGTACCGCTGCTGGTGCGCTCCTGAGTCCTGTCTTCCGCTCTCCCCCCTCCTCCATGTTACCGCTGCTGCTGCACTGTGTCTTCCGGCTCTGCCTGTGTGTGACAGGCGCCGGACTGGCAGCGGCAGCAAGGACAGTGGTGCACTAGTCTGCACCGTGAGTAAGGAGGCAGGGAGGGGGGAGCCGCTGTTAATGAAGTCAGCGCCGCATCCTGGGCATCCCGGTGCCGCCGCAGCTGGAGCAGTACTTGACGGGTCCCGCCGCCGCTTCTCCGGGCCGCGTCTATGTGATTGGACCAGCGGATCCAGCACTGGATCCGCTGTCCAATCACTGGTGCCTCGCTAGCAGGGGCGTGCTTTCCCTGCCAGCGAGGCACTTGTATAAGTGCCGCTTTCCACTGTTTTTGTAATGGGCTTTTACAGCCCAGCGCATGGCCCCGCCCCCCGCTTTGTCCCGTTCCCACTGGCTACGGGAGGCACTAGCTGTCAGTGCCTCCCAAACGTATTACAATGGACTACAATGATTATAATAATATAAAGAGGATACATATGACACAGAATATGTGTCTTATGTATCTACTTTGTATTATTTTAATAATTAATGACAGGGGAGGCACTGCCTCCCCTGCCTCCCCTGACTGCACGTCCCTGATAGATATATATATATATATATAGAATTGGAGACTACGGCGCTCGGGTGCAGTTTATGTGATAATTATACCCAGAGTATGAGGTAGAGATTTTTAACATATGATTAAAAGAATTTATATATAGTGAATATAATAAAGTAGAAAAGTAAAGTAAAACCCCTATTTCATATGTAAACACTTCTCAATAGGTTATCTGAGCGGCAGCTTGTAATGCATATAAATATGCTTGGCGTGCATATAAAATTTGTTGAAAGTATTGGTGAAGACAAGCGCCCAAGAGTGTGATGATTAAAATTAGGGGGAATGAAGGTGTAGGGGAACGGATGATAAGGATCGGTTTAAAACACTTATCTGGTAGGTAGGAACTCGGCTCAAGCAGTACTCTTTTTGTGGCTTAAGAACATGCGGATAAAACAGAAGAAAACTAACATAGGCCCTCATTCCGAGTTGTTCGCTCGGTATTTTTCATCGCATCGCAGTGAAAATCCGCTTAGTACGCATGCGCAATGTTCGCACTGCGACTGCGCCAAGTAACTTTACTATGATGAAAGTATTTTTACTCACGGCTTTTTCTTCGCTCCGGCGATCGTAATGTGATTGACAGGAAATGGGTGTTACTGGGCGGAAACACGGCGTTTCAGGGGCGTGTGGCTGAAAACGCTACCGTTTCCGGAAAAAACGCAGGAGTGGCCGGGGAAACGGTGGGAGTGCCTTGGCGAACGCTGGGTGTGTTTGTGACGTCAACCAGGAACGACAAGCACTGAACTGATCGCACAGGCAGAGTAAGTCTGGAGCTACTCTGAAACTGCTAAGTAGTTAGTAATCGCAATATTGCGAATACATCGGTCGCAATTTTAAGAAGCTAAGATTCACTCCCAGTAGGCGGCGGCTTAGCGTGTGTAACTCTGCTAAAATCGCCTTGCGACCGATCAACTCGGAATGAGGGCCATAGTGTGTACCATTTATGTTACGTATTATGTTACTGCTTAATTTCACAGGCCTAATTAGGGAACTAGCTTATTCCCACAGAATATAAATGTACAGCCTGAGCAATGTATATATTAAAAATACAAAGAATTTAATAACATAATCACATAAAAACACACATAAAATAGCTGTATAGCATGCGTACAGAATAAAAAATTATATCTGGCTTATTTGTCCATAATAATGACTGAAATGCATGCGTACAGAATTTAAAATTGTTTGAGGCTTATCAGTCCATAAAAAGGAGATGTCTGCAGGTATACCCAACGCGTTTCGTCCGTCAGCAACAGGACTTCATCAAGTCCTGTTGCTGACGGACGAAACGCGTTGGGAATACCTGCAGACATCTCCTTTTTATGGACAGATAAGCCTCAAACAATTTTAAATTCTGTACGCATGCATTTCAGTCATTATTATGGACAGATAAGCCAGATATAATTTTTTATTCTGTACGCATGCTATACAGCTATTTTATGTGTGTTTTTATGTGATTATGTTATTAAATTCTTTGTATTTTTAATATATACATTGCTCAGGCTGTACATTTATATTCTGTGGGAATAAGCTAGTTCCCTAATTAGGCCTGTGAAATTAAGCAGTAACATAATACGTAACATAAATGGTACACACTATGTTAGTTTTCTTCTGTTTTATCCGCATGTTCTTAAGCCACAAAAAGAGTACTGCTTGAGCCGAGTTCCTACCTACCAGATAAGTGTTTTAAACCGATCCTTATCATCCGTTCCCCTACACCTTCATTCCCCCTAATTTTAATCATCACACTCTTGGGCGCTTGTCTTCACCAATACTTTCAATATATATATATATATATATATATATATATATATATACATACAGAGCTTTTCTGGTAAAAGTTTATCATAGAGTTTGTTTTTTTTACAGGAGGCTGCTGGCAACAGCCTGCCTGCATCAAGTGACTGAGGGGGGAAGCAGTGTCATCCCTGCGGGGTCTGAGCCACTGACTCCACTGACTGGACATTGAGCTCCAGAGGGGACAGATCGTGCCCCGCCACAGGGGAACACTCACCCCGGCAGCCAGCCGCCACCCCCTTGCATTGCTGAAAGTGGTGAGTGAGTCACTGTCCCCCCTTACAAGAGGGGGGTCAGTGTGAAGAGGGCGGCTTTATGGGTAAGTTAGTACCGCACGCCTGGACGGCTCAGCAGTACTGTGGTGCGGTGCTGTGAGGGGCACCCTGAGCCAGCACCTGACCCTACACTATCGGGGTCCTCAGATCTCAGCCAGCAAACAAATCCTCAGGCCAGTATAATCTCACAGGAGCGGGAAGACAGCACCATTAAGGAAGCGGAGCTTCTCCTCAGCGCCCTTTTCCCGCCTGCAGCTCACTGCCAGTGGATGAACAGGTCCCTCCAGAGCACCTCCAGCTATCTGTACGGTACCAGGGGATTGTAGAAGGGAGGGGAGGCTGTGTAAAGGCTGTGTCACCTATTAAGGGACACAGTCAGCGCTTGTTAGGGTCTCCCTATACCTATAATAGCGCTGTGTTGGTTGGCTCCAATCTCTGTGTCTCTTTGCCATTCTTGGGGAAACTCTGTCTACCCAGTACCCTGTGTGTTTATGGGGTGTTTGGTGTGTAT
Source organism: Pseudophryne corroboree (assembly GCF_028390025.1). Lineage (NCBI taxonomy): Eukaryota > Metazoa > Chordata > Amphibia > Anura > Myobatrachidae > Pseudophryne > Pseudophryne corroboree. The sequence continues at coordinate 158,193,972 of NC_086451.1, read as the reverse complement.
GTGACAACATGTCTAGGGACACTGTTTCATATGCTGCAGAGGATTTATCTTCCTAGAAAGACTCCATACCATGTAATCAGGATTGCACTGTTGTAGCGCAGATCCCAACTAGAGAGCCAGAATGGTTAGTCTCTCTGAGGGGAGTCTATTTCTCAGATATCTGATAGGGTTGCTACGACTGAGCATGTCACTCAAGTTCTGCAATCCTCTATGGTTGTGATACTGCTTCCTCGGGGTCCCCTGCGGTACATTCTCACAAACGTGCACTTGCCAATCTTATGCAGGATGACACGGACACCGATTCTGACACTGCAGACGGTGTCGGGGATGTGTTGAGGGGGACGGCATAACTTGCTATAGGGGTGCAGTTGATGATTGAAGCTGGAAGGGATGTGTTACACATTACTGACACAGCTCTCGAGCAGGTAGAGGAGGCCTTTTTCACAGACAATGAGAAGTTCCCGCCCCCCCCCCCCCCCCCCCACACCTTCCCGGCATCCAAAGACTTAAATGCTATCTTTTAAAAAGCCCGGGAAAATCCAGAAAATAAATTACAGATCCCTAAGAAGGTCTTGGTTGCTTCTCCCTTCCCAGAGGAAGATAGGAAAAAATGGGAGTCCCCGCCGATAGTCGACGCCTCTGTCTCTAGGCTGTTCAAACAGATGGTGCTGCCGGTCCGGGATAGACCGCGTTCAATGATCAAAAGGTGGATGCTACGCTAAAATCCATTTACACGGCTTCAGGGGCTATATTGCGGCCTACAATAGCCTGTGCTTGGATTGCAAACGCTATTGACAGGTGGTCAATCACTCTGCAGGAGGAATCGACTACGCATAATAAAGGTGACGTTGATTTATTTTTACGTAATATTCAGGATTCTGCAGGGTTCCTGGTAGATTCCATGAAGGACCTGGGCTCCATGTCCGTATCGGCTCACAAAGGTCTCTGGCTGCGCCAATGGTCTGCGGACGCGGAATCCAGGAAAAGTGTGGAGGGTCAACCTTATATATGTCAGGCTCTCTTTGGGGAGGCGCTAGATGCGTGGATTGCCACAGCTACAGCGGGTAAGTCTCCTTTTCTCCCCTCAGCTGCACCAGCTACGAAGAAGCCTTTTACACCAGCCACGTCACAGTCCTTTCGGAGCGCAAGGTCTAGAAAGAACAAGCCTTCGAACACCTTCTTCAGAGATGGTCATGCTAAAGGAAAGAAGCCTGCTCCCGCTGGCTCCCAGAACCAGAAGCCTGCTTCTGATACCCCAAAGTCCTCCGGATGACGGTGGACAGCTAGGCCTGGAGGAAGGTCAGGTGGGGGCAAGACTCCGGCATTTCAGCCACGTATGGGTATCGTCAGGCCTGGACCCCTGGGTACTGGATATTGTGTCCAGAGGGTACAGGCTGGAGTTTCAAGATCTCCCACCTCCCCGTTTCTTTAAGTCATGCTTGCCAGCTCTACTGGCAGACAGAACAATCCTTCTGGAAGCTATCCAAAAATTGGTGGTGTCCAGGGTCATTGTTCCAGTTCTACCTCACCTTTTCGTGGTACCGAAGACGGATGGTTCGGTACGACCAATTCTGAACTTAAAATCTTTGAACCCCTACCTCAGGGAGATCAAATTAAAAATGGAGTCTCTGAGAGCTGTCATCTCAGGTCTGACGGAGGGGGAGTTCCTGGTGTCCCTGGCCATCAACGATGCATACCTCCACATTCCCATCTGGTCTCTGCATCAGGCATATCTCTGGTTTGCACTGTTGGATGATCACTATCAGTTTCAGGCGCTGCCGTTTGGCCTCTCCACAGCACAGAGGGTCTTCACCTAGGTGATGGCGGAGATGACGGTTCTCCTGCGCAAGCAGGGGGTGAACATAATTCCATATCTGGACGATCTTCTGATCAAGGCGTCATCCAGGGAGAAGTTGTTGCGATCCACTGCAATCCATTGCTCTCACGACACATCTGCTCAAGGAGCACAGTTGGATCCTGAATCTTCCAAAGTATCATCTGGAGCTGGAGCCGACAAGGAGGCTGTCGTTCCTGGGAATTATCCTAGACACAGAAGTGCAGAGGGTGTTTCTGCCGGTGGAGAAAGCATTGGTGATTCAATCAATAGTCCGGGATGTCTTAAAGCCTACCCGGGTCTCGGCTCATCAGTGCATCTGCCTTCTGGGGAAGATGGTTGCCTTCTACGAGACTCTACAATACGGAAGGTTTCATGCTCAATCCTTTCAGCTGGATCTCCTGGACCAGTGGTCAGGATCTCACCTACATATGCACCAGAGGATCCGTCTGTCTCCGAAAGCCAGGATTTCACTCCTCTGGTGGATACAACTGCCTCACCTTCTGGAAGGCTGAAGGTTCGGAGTTCAGGACTGGATCCTACTAACCACAGATTCAAGTCTAAGAGGTTGGGGAGCAGTCGCTCAGGGGGAAACCTTCCAAGAACGGTGGGCGGATCAAGAATCCCTTCTCCCGATAAGCATTCTGGAGCTAAGAGCCGTGTATAATGGCCTTTTGCAAGCAACACACCTTCTACAGGATCGGGCTGTTTAGGTGCAGTCGGACAACGTGACCAAAGTGGCCTACATAAACCGACAAGACGGAACAAAAAGCAGGGCTGCCATGTCAGAGGTGTCAAATATCCTCCTCTGGGTAGAGAGGCACGCGGTAGTGATGTCAGCAATCTTTATAGACAACTGGGAAGCAGACTTCCTCAGCAGACACGATCTCCATCCAGGAGAGTGGGTACTGCCTGGTTCCTAGGTAAGTTCTGCGTTATTTACTGTTTCAGCTGCTGCTGCTGAGTTGTTCTGGCATGTTGACCGGATTTGCCTGTTTGTGTGAGCTGGTATGAATCTCGCCACTATCTGTGTATTTCCTTCTCTCGAAGTATATCGTCTCCTCGAGCACAGTTTCTAGACTGAGTCTGGTAGGAGGGGCAAAGAGGGAGGAACCAGCCCACACTATTAAACTCTTAAAGTGCCAATGGCTCCTGGTGGACCCGTCTATACCCATGGTACTAATATGGACCCCAGCAACCTCTACGGACTACGAGAAAAGGATTTACCGGTAGGTAACCAAAATCCTATTTTTTAATGTAATGTTCCTCTTTGTTTCTTTGTCTTTTTTTTTCTTCTTTCTTTCTTTTTTTTTGGGGGGAGGGGGTGCTAAATGACTCCCTTGCCCCGGGTGCCGAAAATCCTAGTTTAGGTCCTGGTGACAGGGCCGGATTAAGGGAGGGGCAACAGAGGCGGTTGTCCCGGGGCCCCCACACATTAGGGGCCCCCTCATACTGCTGTGTTCAGCAGAGTAGTCCCCTTCAGCGGCCCAGCTGTCCATTCACACTGCATCCAGAGTGAGTGAGTATGTGTGCGCGCATGTGTGTGTGTGTAGCTTGTAAAACATTGTTGACAGGGCTGGATTAAGGGAGGGGCCACAGGGGCAATTGTCCCGGGGCTCCCACACATTAGGGGCTCCACACAGGACTGCCATCAAAAATTGTGGGGCCCAGGACTGACAAAATAGACAGGGCCCCCCACTAAAACACTCCTCCCCTATGTGATGTCACACATCATGATGTTACATATGGGTGGAGCATTGTGAACCTGCACAAACAATTCATAGAGCTGATGCGCTAGGTAGGCTTGTTTTAAGTCCTCCAAACCCATTAGCCCACTGCTGTTGTGCGTTTGCCCATGCACATCAGAAATTGTGGGGCCCAGGACTGACAAAATAGACCTCCATGTCCATTAGCCCACTGTTGCTGTGCAGCCTGTGTAGCTCTCCAGGTATTTGTGGTAGGAGCTAGGGGTAGGCCCCTCTCTATAAGGGCGCAGGAATCCAGTCCCCGCAGTCCCCCCCTGATGGCTGTCCTGGCCCCACATACTGCTGTGTTCAGTGGAGGATTCCCCTCTAGCAGCTCAGCCAGGGCCGGCGTTACCATTAGGCATCTTTAGTCCGCTGCCTAGAGCGCCAGCCACTGGAGGGCCGCACTGATCCTCTAACAAAAATCACAGAAGGATGTCCACGTGGTCTAATGCAAAGACTCCAAACTAAGAAACACTAATCTGACTGTGGGGTAATTCTCGTGTCTTTTATACAAGCAGTGGTTTAACCGCCTTTTATGGTACGGGCTCTCATTTGCTGTATCGTTGTGGAAGTTTGAATAAAATTGTCAAACACTTTTAATGCGCTATTGGCGCTCCCTGCATTTCATTTCTGTGACAGAATTACTACCCGTCCGGAATCGGGTGTTACTGGGGAAGCGACAGCTGGAAGTTCCAGACGTGCACATTGACAAAACTTAATTTGCCAGTAATATTGGGTGTCAGTGACTGTGAGGAATACTTTTCCACTAAAACCTTGGACTTGTAGTTCCACAGGAGTTCATTCTACCCTGTCTATGTGCTCATACTTTTTCTTCTATATATATATATATATATATATATATATATATACACATATATTTCATACAGTACATACACAAGCACTAACAAACCCTGCATGTAGAGGGTCACTTCAGTCTCTGTATCCCCCCATGTTTGGGGCTCCAACACACCTTTGGAAACAGCCATGCATAAATCCTGCGTTTGCCAATGCACATAGGTCTGGCTGGCCAATTACGCCAGGTACGCAGCTGGATATGGTGTCAAGCTTCAAGGGCAGACTGCACTGACAATTTAAGCTGCAGCTGCCTGCCCATCAGTGCTTACTGGCTCTCAGTCACCGCTGATGTATCCGGTCTTCCTCCTTGCAGCTCTCTCACAAAGCAGCAGCATTTGCGCATGAGGAGCTCTAGGCACAGGGACTCCGGCAGGCTCAGCCACAGTACGCCCGCGTCCCTGCACAGGGTAATAGGGGAGAATGAGGAGCAGCGGTGCCACCAACTGCCATGTGTCTGCTCTAGGACCCAGGGGAAAAACAGACTATAGAGTAGGGGTGGGCAACATGCGGCCCGCGGGCCGGATGCAGCCCGCGGACCGATCCTGCCTGGCCCGCTGTGCCCCACCAGAGTGCAATGACAAGAGGCCCGACAGGCCTCTTGAGGCCTCGGAGGGTAAGGACTGCTATATATTTTTAGGGTAGGGTGGGGAAAGGGGGGTAGGGACTGTCTGCCGTAATGTGTAAAAACGGGGGCGCTGTCTGCCATAATGCGTAAAAAGGGGATGCTGCCTGCCGTAATGTGTAAAAACGGGGGCACTGTCTGCCGTAATGTGTAAAAATGGGGGTGCTGTCTGCCGTAATGTGTAAAAACGGGGGCACTGTCTGCCGTAATGTATAAAAACGGGGACGCTGTCTGCCGTAATGTATAAAAACGGGGGCGCTGTCTGCCGTAATGTATAAAAACGGGGGCGCTGTCTGCCGTAATTATAAAAATGGGGGTGCTGTCTGTCATAATCTGTAAAAAGGGGACGCTGTCTGTCGTAATGTGTAAAAAGGGGGACGCTGTCTGCCGTAATGTGTAAAAAGGGCACGCTGTCTGCCGTAATGTGTAAAAAGGGATCTCTTTTTGAGTATTTTGTGTGTGGCCCTCGAATATTCACTGGAAGTGTTAAGCGGCCCCCCAGCTGAAATAATTGCCCACCCCTGCTATAGAGGATGAGGTGAGCGGCCTGGGTACACTGCACCGCGGCATATACCTCTCATGCTGAGCATGAGGGACATTACTGGCGCCTCGGGACAACGAGAAGAAGGGCCGCACAACTTGGCCTCTCATCTGTCAGTCACAGCACCCCCCCCCCCACACCACAGTGAGATGGTATTTGATCTGCGCTGCAACCACTGTACACTGCTGCGGTATAGTCATGTGCAGTCAGGGTTTAAATTAATGACACAGTGACACACGTCTCTGTGTAGCTGGGCAGAGGGAAGCAGAGGAGGGGGTAACATTAGCACAATATCCCACCCCCCCTCCCCCCTTTGTGTACATCGCATGACTAAGGCTCTGATGGGAGAGTTATGCAGAATCAGAGAGCTTAGGGGGTAATTCAGATCTGATCACTGGGCTGCTATTTTTGCTGTCCTACGTTCAGATAGTCGCCGCCCCCAGGGGGAGTGTAAATTCACCGTTCAAGTGTACAATCGCATGTGTACGCCGAGCTGCAAAAATCTACTTTGTGCAGTCAGCACAGCAGCGATCAGATATGAATCACCCCCTTAGTAACATGGTCACCAATAGGGATGGTACATTAGTTGTTTGCACCTTGTTATTCAGTGAGAGTTAGCTGCCCAGTTATGCCATGTACTCAGTCACGTGCAGCACAAATCTGCAAGGGTGCCATCTTCCAGTGCTGCACTGACAACGACCACCGGCGCTGTTAGCTTCACCTGTAGCTGCCTGCTCGGCAGTGCCTCCCAGCTCCTGGTCCCCACTGACTGATATAGCCTTCCTCCCTTCATTGCCTGTGCATCCATCACCCCATCGTGGCTGCCCGCCCGTCTGCGCCTACCAGTACCGTGCCCACACACGGTTTTGTCAAAGTATGTAGAAAGTTTGGTGTGTAATATTTTTCTTGTTAGCAAATATGTGGGATCAAGTGGCAAATGTGAATAGAGTATATATAGCTACAGACTGAAGTTGGATTAATTTGTTAATGAGGAATAACATAGGCAGGCATTTCTGTTTTTGTGCCAAACAAATTGACTAACATTTACCAAAGGTTCTTACTGAATTATTCTAAGTAGAATTAATTAAAAAAAAATATTTAGTTGAACTTGGATTACATGTGCATCATTGTCTATCTACAGGACATTGTAAAATACTGTAGGTCTGGATTTATATACTATACCAGTGGTTCTCAAACTCGGTCCTCAGGACCCCACACAGTGCATGTTTTGCAGGTAACCCAGCAAGTGCACAGGTGTATAAATTACTCACTGACACATTTTAAAAGGTCTGCAGGTGGAGCTAATTATGTCACTGGTGATTCTGTGAGGAGACCTGCAAAACATGCACTGTGTGGGGTCCTGAGGACCGAGTTTGAGAACCTGTGTACTATACAAATGCAGTTTGTGTTTGGCATGTACAGTATTGAGTATACTCTAGTGCGTTTCATTATTTTCATGTGGAGGCTAATGTTCAGTATGTGGTTTTTTTTTTTTTATGTGGGGTATATGTGTATGTTTTTTTTATCATGGAGGTTAGTGTGTGTTTTTTTTTTCACACATCGAGCAAATGACAGTTACAGACAGCTACGCTTGCATGAATGGGTGCACCTAGACACGCCGAGAGTGCTCGTTAAGCGCAGATGTAGCCATGATGAGCATGGCTACATCTGTATGTAAAAATAAGGATTTATTCTAGGGATGTGCACTTGCAATTTTTCGGGTTTTGTGTTTTGGTTTTGGGTTCGGTTCCGCGGCCGTGTTTTGGGTTCGACCGCGTTTTGGCAAAACCTCACCGAATTTTTTTTGTCGGATTCGGGTGTGTTTTGGATTCGGGTGTTTTTTTCAAAAAACTCTAAAAAACAGCTTAAATCATAGAATTTGGGGGTCATTTTGATCCCAAAGTATTATTAACCTCAAAAACCATAATTTCCACTAATTTTCAGTCTATTCTGAATACCTCACACCTCACAATATTATTTTTAGTCCTAAAATTTGCACCGAGGTTGCTGGATGACTAAGCTAAGCGACCCTAGTGGCCGACACAAACACCTGGCCCATCTAGGAGTGGCACTGCAGTGTCACGCAGGATGGCCCTTCCAAAAAACACTCCCCAAACAGCACATGACGCAAAGAAGAAAAAAAGAGGCGCAATGAGGTAGCTGTGTGAGTAAGATAAGCGACCCTAGTGGCCGACACAAACACCTGGCCCATCTAGGAGTGGCACTGCAGTGTCACGCAGGATGGCCCATCCAAAAAACACTCCCCAAACAGCACATGACGCAAAGAAGAAAAAAAGAGGCGCAATGAGGTAGCTGTGTGAGTAAGATAAGCGACCCTAGTGGCCGACACAAACACCTGGCCCATCTAGGAGTGGCACTGCAGTGTCACGCAGGATGGCCCTTCCAAAAAACACTCCCCAAACAGCACATGACGCAAAGAAGAAAAAAAGAGGCGCAATGAGGTAGCTGTGTGAGTAAGATAAGCGACCCTAGTGGCCGACACAAACACCTGGCCCATCTAGGAGTGGCACTGCAGTGTCACGCAGGATGGCCCTTCCAAAAAACACTCCCCAAACAGCACATGACGCAAATAAAAATGAAAGAAAAAAGAGGTGCAAGATGGAATTGTCCTTGGGCCCTCCCACCCACCCTTATGTTGTATAAACAGGACATGCACACTTTAACCAACCCATCATTTCAGTGACAGGGTCTGCCACACGACTGTGACTGAAATGACGGGTTGGTTTGGACCCCCACCGAAAAAGAAGCAATTAATCTCTCCTTGCACAAACTGGCACTACAGATGCAAGATGTCCACCTCATCATCATCCTCCGATATATCACCGTGTACATCCCGCTCCTCACAGATTATCAATTCGTCCCCACTGGAATCCACCATCTCAGCTCCCTGTGTACTTTGTGGAGGCAATTACTGCTGGTCAATGTCTCCACGGAGGAATTGATTATAATTCATTTTAATGAACATCATCTTCTCCACATTTTCTGGAAGTAACCTCGTACGCAGATTGCTGACAAGGTGAGCGGCGGCACTAAACACTCTTTCGGAGTACACACTTGTGGGAGGGCAACTTAGGTAGAATAAAGCCAGTTTGTGCAAGGGCCTCCAAATTGCCTCTTTTTCCTGCCAGTATAAGTACGGACTGTCTGACGTGCCTACTTGGATGCGGTCACTCATATAATCCTCCACCATTCTTTCAATGGGGAGAGAATCATATGCAGTGACAGTAGACGACATGTCCGTAATCGTTGGCAGGTCCTTCAGTCCGGACCAGATGTCAGCATCAGCAGTCGCTCCAGACTGCCCTGCATCACCGCCAGCGGGTGGGCTCGGAATTCTGAGCCTTTTCCTCGCACCCCCAGTTGCGGGAGAATGTGAAGGAGGAGATGTTGACAGGTCGCGTTCCGCTTGACTTGACAATTTTGTCACCAGCAGGTCTTTGAACCCCTGCAGACTTGTGTCTGCCGGAAAGAGAGATCCAAGGTAGGTTTTAAATCTAGGATCGAGCACGGTGGCCAAAATGTAGTGCTCTGATTTCAACAGATTGACCACCCGTGAATCCTTGTTAAGCGAATTAAGGGCTCCATCCACAAGTCCCACATGCCTAGCGGAATCGCTCCCTTTTAGCTCCTCCTTCAATGCCTCCAGCTTCTTCTGCAAAAGCCTGATGAGGGGAATGACCTGACTCAGGCTGGCAGTGTCTGAACTGACTTCACGTGTGGCAAGTTCAAAAGGTTGCAGAACCTTGCACAACGTTGAAATCATTCTCCACTGCGCTTGAGACAGGTACATTCCACCTCCTATATCGTGCTCAATTGTATAGGCTTGAATGGCCTTTTGCTGCTCCTCCAACCTCTGAAGCATATAGAGGGTTGAATTCCACCTCGTTACCACTTCTTGCTTCAGATGATGGCAGGGCAGGTTCAGGCGTTTTTGGTGGTGCTCCAGTCTTCTGTACGTGGTGCCTGTACGCCGAAAGTGTCCCGCAATTCTTCTGGCCACCGACAGCATCTCTTGCACGCCCCTGTCGTTTTTTAAAAAATTCTGCACCACCAAATTCAAGGTATGTGCAAAACATGGGACGTGCTGGAATTTGCCCATATTTAATGCACACACAATATTGCTGGCGTTGTCCGATGCCACAAATCCACAGGAGAGTCCAATTGGGGTAAGCCATTCCGCGATGATCTTCCTCAGTTGCCGTAAGAGGTTTTCAGCTGTGTGCGTATTCTGGAAACCGGTGATACAAAGCGTAGCCTGCCTAGGAAAGAGTTGGCGTTTGCGAGATGCTGCTATTGGTGCCGCCGCTGCTGTTCTTGCGGCGGGAGTCCATACATCTACCCAGTGGGCTGTCACAGTCATATAGTCCTGACCCTGCCCTGCTCCACTTGTCCACATGTCCGTGGTTAAGTGGACATTGGGTACAACTGCATTTTTTAGGACACTGGTGAGTCTTTTTCTGACGTCCGTGTACATTCTCGGTATCGCCTGCCTAGAGAAGTGGAACCTAGATGGTATTTGGTAACGGGGGCACACTGCCTCAAGAAATTGTCTAGTTCCCTGTGAACTAACGGCGGATACCGGACGCACGTCTAACACCAACATAGTTGTCAAGGCCTCAGTTATCCGCTTTGCAACAGGATGACTGCTGTGATATTTCATCTTCCTCGCAAAGGACTGTTGGACAGTCAATTGCTTGGTGGAAGTAGTAAAAGTGGGCTTACGACTTCCCCTCTGGGATGACCATCGACTCCCAGCAGCAACAACAGCAGCGCCAGCAGCAGTAGGCGTTACACGCAAGGATGCATCGGAGGAATCCCAGGCAGGAGAGGACTCGTCAGAATTGCCAGTGACATGGCCTGCAGGACTATTGGCATTCCTGGGGAAGGAGGAAATTGACACTGAGGGAGTTGGTGGGGTGGTTTGCGTGAGCTTGGTTACAAGAGGAAGGGATTTACTGGTCAGTGGACTGCTTCCGCTGTCGCCCAAAGTTTTTGAACTTGTCACTGACTTATTATGAATGCGCTGCAGGTGACGTATAAGGGAGGATGTTCCGAGGTGGTTAACGTCCTTACCCCTACTTATTACAGCTTGACAAAGGCAACACACGGCTTGACAAATGTCCGCATTTCTGGTGAAATACTTCCACACCGAAGAGCTGATTTTTTTGGTATTTTCACCAGGCATGTCAACGGCCCTATTCCTCCCACGGACAACAGGTGTCTCCCCGGGTGCCTGACTTAAACAAACCACCTCACCATCAGAATCCTCCTTGTCAATTTCCTCCCCAGCGCCAGCAACACCCATATCCTCCTCATCCTGGTGTACTTCAACACTGACATCTTCAATCTGACTATCAGGAACTGGACTGCGGGTGCTCCTTCCAGCACTTGCAGGGGGCGTGCAAATGGTGGAAGGCGCATGCTCTTCACGTCCAGTGTTGGGAAGGTCAGGCATCGCAACCGACACAATTGGACTCTCCTTGTGGATTTGGGATTTCGAAGAACGCACAGTTCTTTGCTGTGCTTTTGCCAGCTTGAGTCTTTTCAGTTTTCTAGCGAGAGGCTGAGTGCTTCCATCCTCATGTGAAGCTGAACCACTAGCCATGAACATAGGCCAGGGCCTCAGCCGTTCCTTGCCACTCCGTGTGGTAAATGGCATATTGGCAAGTTTACGCTTCTCCTCCGACAATTTTATTTTAGATTTTGGAGTCCTTTTTTTACTGATATTTGGTGTTTTGGATTTTACACGCTCTGTACTATGACATTGGGCATCGGCCTTGGCAGACGACGTTGCTGGCATTTCATCGTCTCGGCCATGACTAGTGGCAGCAGCTTCAGCACGAGGTGGAAGTGGATCTTGATCTTTCCCTAATTTTGGAACCTCAACATTTTTGTTCTCCATATTTTAATAGGCACAACTAAAAGGCACCTCAGGTAAACAATGGAGATGGATGGATACTAGTATACTTATGGATGGACGAGCGACTGCCGACACAGAGGTAGCTACAGCCGTGGACTACCGTACTGTGTCTGCTGCTAATATAGACTGGATGATAATGAGATGAAATCAATATATATATATATATAATATCACTAGTACTGCAGCCGGACAGGTATATATATTTATTATGTAATGACTGATGACGGACCTGCTGGACACTGTCAGCTCAGCAGCACCGCAGACTGCTACAGTAAGCTACTATAGTAGTATGTATAAAGAAGAAGAAAGAAAAAAAAAAAAAACACGGGTAGGTGGTATACAATTATGGATGGACCAGCGACTGCCGACACAGAGGTAGCTACAGCCGTGGACTACCGTACTGTGTCTGCTGCTAATATAGACTGGATGATAATGAGATGAAATCAATATATATATATATAATATCACTAGTACTGCAGCCGGACAGGTATATATATTTATTATGTAATGACTGATGACGGACCTGCTGGACACTGTCAGCTCAGCAGCACCGCAGACTGCTACAGTAAGCTACTATAGTAGTATGTATAAAGAAGAAGAAAGAAAAAAAAAAAAAACACGGGTAGGTGGTATACAATTATGGATGGACCAGCGACTGCAGACACAGAGGTAGCTACAGCCGTGGACTACCGTACTGTGTCTGCTGCTAATATAGACTGGATGATAATGAGATGAAATCAATATATATATATATATATAATATCACTAGTACTGCAGCCGGACAGGTATATATATTTATTATGTAATGACTGATGACGGACCTGCTGGACACTGTCAGCTCAGCAGCACCGCAGACTGCTACAGTAAGCTACTATAGTAGTATGTATAAAGAAGAAGAAAGAAAAAAAAAAAACACGGGTAGGTGGTATACAATTATGGATGGACCAGCGACTGCCGACACAGAGGTAGCTACAGCCGTGGACTACCGTACTGTGTCTGCTGCTAATATAGACTGGATGATAATGAGATGAAATCAATATATATATATATAATATCACTAGTACTGCAGCCGGACAGGTATATATATTTATTATGTAATGACTGATGACGGACCTGCTGGACACTGTCAGCTCAGCAGCACCGCAGACTGCTACAGTAAGCTACTATAGTAGTATGTATAAAGAAGAAAGAAAAAAAAAAAAACCACGGGTAGGTGGTATACAATTATGGATGGACCAGCGACTGCCGACACAGAGGTAGCTACAGCCGTGGACTACCGTTCTGTGTCTGCTGCTAATATAGACTAGATGATAATGAGATGAAATCAATATATATATATATAATATCACTAGTACTGCAGCCGGACAGGTATATATATTTATTATGTAATGACTGATGACGGACCTGCTGGACACAGTCAGCTCAGCAGCACCGCAGACTGCTACAGTAAGCTACTATAGTAGTATGTATAAAGAAGAAAGAAAAAAAAAACCACGGGTAGGTGGTATACAATATTAAATATATATATTATATACAATTATATATATATATATTAAACTGGTGGTGACTGGTGGTCAGGTCACTGGTCACACTATCAGAAACTTGCAAGTAGTACTCCTAAGCAGACAATCACAATATATATTATACTGGTGGTCAGTGTGGTCACAATGGCAGTGTGGCACTCTGGCAGCAAAAGTGTGCACTGTACGTTATATGTACTCCTGAGTCCTGCTCTCAGACTCTAACTGCTCCCCACTGTCAGTGTCTCCCCCACAAGTCAGATAATATACAGTCACACTATCTATCACTTCAGCAAGTAACTAGTACTCCTCCTAATGCTCCCCAAAATTACTACTGTGTCTCTCTCTACTGTCTCACTCTCTTCTCTATAAACGGAGAGGACGCCAGCCACGTCCTCTCCCTATGAATCTCAATGCACGTGTGAAAATGGCGGCGACGCGCGGCTCCTTATATAGAATCCGAGTCTCGCGATAGAATCCGAGCCTCGCGAGAATCCGACAGCGGGATGATGACGTTCGGGCGCGCTCGGGTTAACCGAGCAAGGCGGGAAGATCCAAGTCGCTCGGCCCTGTGTAAAAAAACATGAAGTTCGGGCGGGTTCGGATTCCGAGGAACCGAACCCGCTCATCCCTAATTTATTCCACCAAGGGGTGCCAAAATCTATATCCGCTTACCAAAAAAATTAGGCTCGGGCGGTGCCTGCCTGCACATATGACTAAACTGTCAGCATGGCTCTAAAGGTCTACACACTAGACGACGATGCTCTATGAGCGGGGTTGTCTAGTGATCCACTCCCGGGCCGAGCGGTCGGCAGCCGCCCATACACACTAAGCTATATGACTGTTCATATCGCTCAGTGACGTCACGCAGCCGCCGGCCATGCATGCACTGCCGACAGTCCAGATAGAGCATGCATGCACTGCCGACAGCGACGATCGTTGCCGACCTGCGGGACCGCGCATCGGTCGTCGCTGGCGGCATACACAGTTGACGAGAAAATGAGCAACGTCGCTCAGGAAGGGGAAAATGAACAACATCGCTAATTTTCTCGGCAAGTGTGTATGGGCCTTAAGTGCTGGTCTCAGTGTGGCTACAACATCAGCACTGACAGTCACATGACTGTCATGTGCCGTGATGTCGCCTGCCTGTGCAGCACCTGCTCTCGGGTGGCTCTTCCCTGGCTGTAGTCTTTCCATTCCCTCCTGGTCAGCAATTAATTATCCCACTCCTTTTGTTTCTGGTGCATGTCACCACATTTGGCAACTGCAGCTATGGATCATGGGAGTTTTGTGAGTCTTGTATTAATCCATGTAACTGACTGACATGACTATGCCCAGCTAGCAGAGGGGCCACAAGTATCCAGCAATAGAGGTACTACAAGTCCCAGCACACCCTGTGCTCAGTGTACTGTATTGCAATCCCAAAGGTGTTGTCTGTATGCTTTGGTGGTCATTAGTGATGAGCGGGTTCGGTTTCTCGGAAACCGAACCCCCCCGAACTTCACCCATTTTACACGGGTCCGAGGCAGGTTTGAACCTTCCCGCCTTGCTCGGCTAACCCGAGCGCGCCCGAACGTCATCATCCCGCTGTCGGATTCTCGCGAGATTCGGATTCTATATAAGCAGCCGCGCGTCGCCGCCATTTTCACTCGTGCATTGGAGATGATAGGGAGAGGACGTGGCTGGCGTCCTCTCCGTTTATTGTAGAAGTTGATTGGTTTATTGCTTAATTGTGGGGAGGACTGGGGAGCAGCTGTTAGAAGGAGTACAGTGCAGAGTTTTGCTGATAAGTGACCACCAGTTTTTATCCGTTCTCTGCCTGAAAAAAACGCTCCATACCATATCTGTGCTCAGTGTGCTGCATAATATATCTGTGCTGAGTGCTCACACTGCTTAATTGTGGGGACTGGGGAGCAGCTATAGCAGGAGTACAGTGCAGAGTTTTGCTGACAGTGACCACCAGTATACGTTGTCTGCCTGAAAAACACTCCATATCTGTGCTCAGTGTGCTACTTTCAGTGCCGTAACTAGACATTTTAGCGCTGTGTGCAAGAAACGATAGTGGCGCCCCCCCATGTAAGATAGAGGCAAAAAAAATTATAGGGGCGTGGCTTCACGGGGAAGGGGCGTGGCCACAAAATAATAGCAATTCATACTACGGTGCACAGTAGTCTACATTATTCAAATTACGCTGCACAGTAGCGCCACTACACCAGGTAGAGCCCCTTTTATACATTACAATAGACAGCATCCCCCTTTTTACACATTACAGCAGACAGTCTCCCTTTTTACACATTGCGGCAGCCAGGACCCCATTTTACACATTGCAGCAGCCAGGCCCCCTTTTTACACATTGCGGCAGCTAGTCCCCCTTTTTACACATTACGGCAGCCAGTCCCCCTTTTTTTACACATTGCAGTAGCCAGGCCCCCTTTTTACACATTGCGGCAGTCGTGACCCCTTTTTACACATTACGGCAGCCAGTCCCCCATTTTACACATTGCAGCAGCCAGGCCCCCTTTTTACACATTACGGCAGCCAGTCCCCCATTTTACACATTGCAGCAGCCAGGACCCCATTTTACACATTGCGGCAGCCGGGACCCCTTTTTACACATTGCGGCAGCCAGGACCCCATTTTACACATTGCAGCAGCCAGGCCCCCTTTTTACACATTGCGGCAGCTAGTCCCCCTTTTTACACATTACGGCAGCCAGTCCCCCTTTTTACACATTGCAGCAGCCAGGCCCCCTTTTTACACATTGCGGCAGCCGGGACCCCTTTTTACACATTACGGCAGCCAGTCCCCCATTTTACACATTGCAGCAGCCAGGACCCCATTTTACACATTGCGGCAGCCGGGACCCCTTTTTACACATTGCGGCAGCCGGGACCCCATTTTACACATTGCGGCAGCCGGGACCCCATTTTACACATTGCGGCAGCCGGGACCCCAGTTTACACATTGCGGCAGACGGTGTGTGAGAGAGAGAGAGGGAGAGAGAGAGAGAGAGAGAGAGAGAGAGAGAGATACTTACCTTCTCCCCGCTGACAGGCTCCTCGAGTCTCCTGATGCAGGCAGTGAGGTGAGAAGGAGGAGGAGGGAGGGGGAGCAGGGAGCCGCAGCAGCGCTATTTGATTGGTAGTAAGCGCCGCTACAGCATCCCCCTCTCCTCCTGTATTGGCTGCCCGGCGCTGCTAAGGATGCTGGGATGCGGTTCCCCAGCATCCACAGCAGCGCCGGGCAGCCAATACAGGAGGAGAGGGGGATGCTGCAGCGGCGCTTACTACCAATCAAATAGCGCTGCTGCGGCTCCCTGCTCCCCCTCACTCCTCCTCCTTCTCTCTGCTGCCCGGCGCTGGTTTCTCCTCACCCTCCAGCGCGGCGCACGGCGCAGACTTCGGCGGCATGTAATGAGTCAATTTGACTCATTACATGCCGCTGGCCGTGCACCCTCAGGGCAACTGCGCTGTGTGCCAAGCCCCCTTGGCACACACGTAGTTACGGCCCTGGCTGCTTTATTATTGTGGGGACTGGGGAACACCAGTAATTAATATTATAGAGGAGGAATACAGTGCAGAGTGCACTGCTGTACCTACCTCTGTGTCGTCATCCATTAAGTATACTATCCATCTACATTCTATACCTGTGGTCAGAGCCGGCCCTAACCAATATGATGCCCTAGGCAAGATTTTGGCTGGTGCCCCCTAGCACCACCGCTGGTTCTGCCTCTCACCTTGCACCTCTTTCTCAGCACCCTCACCCATAGCAGTCCTTGTACCCCCAATATTTTAAATAGGAACAGTTCGCACATTTGACGCACAGCCCAAAATGGGGCATCTTCTTGCTGGGAAGGGGCATGGCCACACAATAGTAACCCCAATTCCAATTAGTACTGCAACTTTATTCACATTTTATCTTGCGATAGTGTCCATAATTCATATTACATCCCACAGTAGTATCACTTTACCTTATAAACGTTACTCCTCACAGTAGAGCCCCTTGTTCACATTACATTACACTGAATTGCTCCTTATTCACATTACACCACACCTTATTGCTCTTTATTCACATTAGACGACACAGTAGTGCCCTTTCTATATGCAACGCCACATAGTAGAGCACCTTATACACATAATGCCACACATTAGTAATGCATTTATACACAATTCCACACAGTAATGCCCCTTACACATATGAGACACATTAATGTCCTTATAAACATAATGCGCCTTACACATTATGACAACCTTTATTAATGCCCTTATACACATAATGTCCCTTACACATATGCCGCACATTATTAATGCCCTTATACACATAATGACACACATAGTGCCCTCTACACATTTGCTGCACATTATTAGTGTCCCTATACACATAATGACACACATACAGTAGTACCCTGTTACACATATGCCGCACATTATTAATGCCCTTATACACATAATGACACACATAGTGGCCCTTTACACATATGTTGCACATTACTAATGCATTTTTACATGACACACATAATGCTCCTTACACATAGGCCCTCATTCCGAGTTGATCGGTCGCAAGGCGATTTTAGCAGAGTTACACACGCTAAGCCGTCGCCTACTGGGAGTGAATCTTAGCTTCTTAAAATTGCGACCGATGTATTCGCAATATTGCGATTACTAACTACTTAGCAGTTTCAGAGTAGCTCCAGACTTACTCTGCCTGTGCGATCATTTCAGTGCTTGTCGTTCCTGGTTGACGTCACAAACACACCCAGCGTTCGCCCAGGCACTCCCACCGTTTCTCCGGCCACTCCTGCGTTTTTTCCGGAAACGGTAGCGTTTTCAGCCACACGCCCCTGAAACGCCGTGTTTCCGCCCAGTAACACCCATTTCCTGTCAATCACATTACGTTCGCCGGAGCGAAGAAAAAGCCGTGAGTAAAAATACTTTCGTCATAGTAAAGTTACTTGGCGCAGTCGCAGTGCGAACTTTGCGCATGCGTACTAAGCGGATTTTCACTGCGATGCGATGAAAAATACCGAGCGAACAACTCGGAATGAGGGCCATATTCCGAACACTACTGCACAACCAACCCACTCACATGCACACAGCACTCACACTTCCACTAACACTGTGACCTCTGCCTCTGCTTGGATACAGATGTGTCCTCTCAAAACTTGCATCAATGCTAACGTTAGGCACCTTTTTTTTATGAAAATGCATCTTGTGGAGTAATTCCAAGTTGATCGCAGCAGGAAATTTTTTAGCAATTGGGCAAAACCATGTGCACTGCAGGGGGGGCAGATATAACATTTGCAGAGAGAGTTAGATTTGGGTGTGGTGTGTTCAATCTGCAATCTAATTTGCAGTGTAATAATAAAGCAGCCAGTATTGACCCTGCACAGAAATAAAATAACCCACCCAAATTTAACTCTCTCTGCAAATGTTATATCTGCCACACCTGCAGTGCACATGGGCCCTCATTCCGAGTTGTTCGCTCGGTATTTTTCATCGCATCGCAATGAAAATCCGCTTAGTACGCATGCGCAATGTTCGCACTGCGACTGCGCCAAGTAACTTTGCTATGTAGAAAGTAATTTTACTCACGGCTTTTTCATCGCTCCGGTGATCGTAATGTGATTGACAGGAAATGGGTGTTACTGGGCGGAAACACGGCGTTTCAGGGGCGTGTGGCTGAAAACGCTACCGTTTCCGGAAAAAACGCAGGAGTGGCCGGAGAAACGGTGGGAGTGCCTGGGCGAACGCTGGGTGTGTTTGTGACGTCAAACAGGAACGACAAGCACTGAACTGATCGCACAGGCAGAGTAAGTCTGAAGCTACTCTGAAACTGCTAAGTAGTTAGTAATCGCAATATTGCGAATACATCGGTCGCAATTTTAAGAAGCTAAGATTCACTCCCAGTAGGCGGCGGCTTAGCGTGTGTAACTCTGCTAAATTCGCCTTGCGACCGATCAACTCGGAATGAGGGCCATGGTTTTGCCCAATTGCTAACTTTCTTGCTGCTGCGATCAACTCAGAATTACCCCCCTTATTTGCATTGCTATGTGGCTAGGATGCACAAGCAGCTTCTGCTGATTAAACTGATATGCAGCATGCCTATATACTGTGTGAGACTGTGGCTGTATCTGCATATGAAATGCTACATGCAGAATATAGGCATGCCGCATATCATTTTAATCAGCAGAAGCTGCTGATGCCCCTAGGCATATCAAATGCCCTAGGCAATTGCCTAGTTTGCCTATGCCTATGGCCGGCTCTGCCTGTGGTGCATTTTAGTTTTGCAGTTTGCCGACACAGTGTCCACCAGTATACTATATATAGCAGTACGATACGGAAGGCCACTGCTGTGCCTACCTCTGTGTCGTCATTAAGTATACTATCCATCTACATTCTATACCTGTGGTGCATTTTAGTTTTGCAGTTTGCCGACACAGTGTCCACCAGTATACTATATATAGCAGTACGATACGGAAGGCCACTGCTGTGCCTACCTCTGTGTCGTCATTAAGTATACTATCCATCTACATTCTATACCTGTGGTGCATTTTAGTTTTGCAGTTTGCCGACACAGTGTCCACCAGTATACTATATATAGCAGTACGATACGGAAGGCCACTGCTGTGCCTACCTCTGTGTCGTCATTAAGTATACTATCCATCTACATTCTATACCTGTGGTGCATTTTAGTTTTGTAGTTTGCCGACACAGTGACCACCAGTATACTATATATAGCAGTACGGTACGGAAGGCCACTGCTGTACCTACCTCTGTGTCGTCATTAAGTATACTATCCATCTACATTCTATACCTGTGGTGCGCCTCTTTTTTTCTTTGCATCATGTGCTGTTTGGGGACTATTTTTTTGAAGGGCCATCCTGCCTGACACTGCAGTGCCACTCCTAGATGGGCCAGGTGTTTGTGTCGGCCACTTGTGTCGCTTAGCTTAGCCATCCAGCGACGACGGTGCAAATTTTAGGACTAAAAATAATATTGTGAGGTGTGAGGTGTTCAGAATAGACTGGAAATGAGTGGAAATTATGGTTATTGAGGTTAATAATACTATGGGATCAAAATGACCCCCAAATTCTATGATTTAAGCTGTTTTTTAGGGTTTTTTGAAAAGAACACCCGAATCCAAAACACACCCGAATCCGACAAAAAAATTTCGGTGAGGTTTTGCCAAAACGCGTCCGAATCCAAAACACGGCCGCGGAACCGAACACAAAACCAAAACACAAAACCCGAAAAATTTCCGGTGCACATCACTAGTGGTCATACCTGCCAACATGACCCTCTCCAGGAGGGACAGAATGCTCTGCTCCTGGACTTCCCTCTTAATTTATGATTGCCATCACCTGTGGTGAAACACCTTTCTTATCCATTAACCTGTTCAATACAGGTGCTGCCAATCACAAATTAAGAGAGAAGTGGTGGTCACTGTTACTGTGTGCTGTCTGTGCAATACGGCAGATGATAGGATGCTCCTCTGTGCGGTGCGGCATTTACTGGCATGCTGTCTATGTGGACAGTGAATGTGCAGCATTGCGATAACTGCAGTGATGTCATTATTGTATGGTCTGTCACTGCATTGATGCTTATAATAATGGGTGTAACTATTGTGGGTGCAAGAAGTGCCATTGTTATGGGGCCCAGAGGCTTAGGTGGCCTGGACCCAAGTTATAAAGTTGCATAGCAATTTCCCTAGTTTTGGCTGCTAAGCAATTGGATCTGATCCATTCCCAGCATGTGCTGTGTGACATTACATTGTCCGTAAGAGGAGTGTGTAGTGGATGTTATAATGGTAGGGGGGCATTGTAATTAGAGATGTGCACCGGAAATTTTTCGGGATTTTTGTGTTTTGGTTTTGGGTTCGGTTCCGCGGCCGTGTTTTGGGTTCGAACGCGTTTTGGCAAAACCTCACCGAATTTTTTTTGTCGGATTAGGGTGTGTTTTGGATTCGGGTGTTTTTTTCAAAAAACCCTAAAAAACAGCTTAAATCATAGAATTTGGGGGTCATTTTGATCCCAAAGTATTATTAACCTCAATAACCATAATTTCCACTCATTTTCAGTCTATTCTGAACACCTCACACCTCACAATATTATTTTTAGTCCTAAAATTTGCACCGAGGTCGCTGGATGACTAAGCTCAGCGACCCAAGTGGCCGACACAAACACCTGGCCCATCTAGGAGTGGCACTGCAGTGTCACGCAGGATGGCCCTTCCAAAAAACACTCCCCAAATAGCACATGACGCAAAGAAAAAAAGAGGCGCAATGAGGTAGCTGTGTGACTAAGCTCAGCGACCCAAGTGGCCGACACAAACACCTGGCCCATCTAGGAGTGGCACTGCAGTGTCAGGCAGGACGGCCCTTCCAAAAAATACTCCCCAAACAGCACATGACGCAAAGAAGAAAAAAAAGAGGCGCAATGAGGTAGCTGTGTGACTAAGCTCAGCGACCCTAGTGGCCGACACAAACACCTGGCCCATCTAGGAGTGGCACTGCAGTGTCAGGCAGGATGGCCCTTCCAAAAAACACTCCCCAAACAGCACATGACGCAAAGAAAAAAAGAGGTGCAATGAGGTAGCTGTGTGAGTAAGCTCAGCGACCCTAGTGGCCGACACAAACACCTGGCCCATCTAGGAGTGGCACTGCAGTGTCACGCAGGATGGCCCTTCCAAAAAATACTCCCCAAACAGCACATGACGCAAAGAAGAGAAAAAAGAGGCGCAATGAGGTAGCTGTGTGACTAAGCTCAGCGACCCTAGTGGCCGACACAAACTCCTGGCCCATCTAGGAGTGGCACTGCAGTGTCAGGCAGGATGGCCCTTCCAAAAAACACTCCCCAAACAGCACATGACGCAAAGAAAAAAAGAGGCGCAATGAGGTAGCTGTGTGAGTAAGCTCAGCGACCCTAGTGGCCGACACAAACACCTGGCCCATCTAGGAGTGGCACTGCAGTGTCACGCAGGCTGGCCCTTCCAAAAAACTCTCCCCAAACAGCACATGACGCAAAGAAAAATGAAAGAAAAAAGAGGTGCAAGATGGAATTGTCCTTGGGCCCTCCCACCTACCCTTATGTTGTATAAACAGGACATGCACACTTTAACCAACCCATCATTTCAGTGACAGGGTCTGCCACACGACTGTGACTGAAATGACGGGTTGGTTTGGACCCCCACCAAAAAAGAAGCAATTAATCTCTCCTTGCACAAACTGGCTCTACAGAGGCAAGATGTCCACCTCATCATCATCCTCCGATTCATCACCGTGTACATCCCCCTCCTCACAGATTATCAATTCGTCCCCACTGGAATCCACCATCACAGCTCCCTGTGTACTTTGTGGAGGCAATTGCTGCTGGTGAATGTCTCCATGGAGGAATTGATTATAATTCATTTTAATGAACATCATCTTCTCCACATTTTCTGGAAGTAACCTCGTACGCCGATTGCTGACAAGGTGAGCGGCGGCACTAAACACTCTTTCGGAGTACACACTTGTGGGAGGGCAACTTAGGTAGAATAAAGCCAGTTTGTGCAAGGGCCTCCAAATTGCCTCTTTTTCCTGCCAGTATACGTACGGACTGTCTGACGTGCCTACTTGGATGCGGTCACTCATATAATCCTCCACCATTCTTTCAATGGGGAGAGAATCATATGCAGTGACAGTAGACAACATGTCCGTAATCGTTGGCAGGTCCTTCAGTCCGGACCAGATGTCAGCATCAGCTGTCGCTCCAGACTGCCCTGCATCACCGCCAGCGGGTGGGCTCGGAATTCTGAGCCTTTTCCTCGCACCCCCAGTTGCGGGAGAATGTGAAGGAGGAGATGTTGACAGGTCGCGTTCCGCTTGACTTGACAATTTTCTCACCAGCAGTTCTTTGAACCCCTGCAGACTTGTGTCTGCCGGAAAGAGAGATCCAAGGTAGGTTTTAAATCTAGGATCGAGCACGGTGGCCAAAATGTAGTGCTCTGATTTCAACAGATTGACCACCCGTGAATCCTTGTTAAGCGAATTAAGGGCTCCATCCACAAGTCCCACATGCCTAGCGGAATCGCTCTGTGTTAGCTCCTCCTTCAATGTCTCCAGCTTCTTCTGCAAAAGCCTGATGAGGGGAATGACCTGACTCAGGCTGGCAGTGTCTGAACTGACTTCACGTGTGGCAAGTTCAAAAGGTTGCAGAACCTTGCACAACGTTGAAATCATTTTCCACTGCGCTTGAGACAGGTGCATTCCACCTCCTATATCGTGCTCAGTTGTATAGGCTTGAATGGCCTTTTGCTGCTCCTCCAACCTCTGAAGCATATAGAGGGTTGAATTCCACCTCGTTACCACTTCTTGCTTCAGATGATGGCAGGGCAGGTTCAGGCGTTTTTGGTGTTGCTCCAGTCTTCTGTACATGGTGCCTGTACGCCGAAAGTGTCCCGCAATTCTTCTGGCCACCGACAGCATCTCTTGCACGCCCCTCTTGTTTTTTAAATAATTCTGCACCACCAAATTCAAGGTATGTGCAAAACATGGGACGTGCTGGAATTTGCCCATATTTAATGCACACACAATATTGCTGGCGTTGTCCGATGCCACAAATCCACAGGAGAGTCCAATTGGGGTAAGCCATTCTGCGATGATCTTCCTCAGTTGCCGTAAGAGGTTTTTAGCTGTGTGCGTATTCTGGAAAGCGGTGATACAAAGCGTAGCCTGCCTAGGAAAGAGTTGGCGTTTGCGAGATGCTGCTACTGGTGCCGCCGCTGCTGTTCTTGCGGCGGGAGTCCATACATCTACCCAGTGGGCTGTCACAGTCATATAGTCCTGAGTCTGCCCTGCTCCACTTGTCCACATGTCCGTGGTTAAGTGGACATTGGGTACAACTGCATTTTTTAGGACACTGGTGAGTCTTTTTCTGAGGTCTGTGTACATTTTCGGTATCGCCTGCCTAGAGAAATGGAACCTAGATGGTATTTGGTACCGGGGACACAGTACCTCAATCAAGTCTATAGTTGGCTCTGCAGTAATGATGGATACCGGAACCACGTTTCTCACCGCCCAGGATGCCAAGGCCTCAGTTATCCGCTTTGCAGCAGGATGACTGCTGTGATATTTCATCTTCCTCGCAAAGGACTATTGGACAGTCAATTGCTTGGTGGAAGTAGTAAAAGTCATCTTACGACTTCCCCTCTGGGATGACCATCGACTCCCAGCAGCAACAACAGCAGCGCCAGCAGCAGTAGGCGTTACACGCAAGGATGCATCGGAGTAATCCCAGGCAGGAGAGGACTCGTCAGAATTGCCAGTGACATGGCCTGCAGGACTATTGGCATTCCTGGGGAAGGAGGAAATTGACACTGAGGGAGTTGGTGGGGTGGTTTGCGTGAGCTTGGTTACAAGAGGAAGGGATTTACTGGTCAGTGGACTGCTTCCGCTGTCGCCCAAAGTTTTTGAACTTGTCACTGACTTATGATGAATGCGCTGCAGGTGACGTATAAGGGAGGATGTTCCGAGGTGGTTAACGTCCTTACCCCTACTTATTACAGCTTGACAAAGGCAACACACGGCTTGACAAATGTTGTCCGCATTTCTGTTGAAATACTTCCACACCGAAGAGCTGATTTTTTGGGTATTTTCACCAGGCATGTCAATGGCCATATTCCTCCCACGGACAACAGGTGTCTCCCCGGGTGCCTGACTTAAACAAACCACCTCACCATCAGAATCCTCCTGGTCAATTTCCTCCCCAGCGCCAGCAACACCCATATCCTCCTCATCCTGGTGTACTTCAACACTGACATCTTCAATCTGACTATCAGGAACTGGACTGCGGGTGCTCCTTCCAGCACTTGCAGGGGGCGTGCAAATGGTGGAAGGCGCATGCTCTTCACGTCCAGTGTTGGGAAGGTCAGGCATCGCAACCGACACATTTGGACTCTCCTTGTGGATTTGTGATTTCGAAGAACGCACAGTTCTTTGCTGTGCTTTTGCCAGCTTAAGTCTTTTCATTTTTCTAGCGAGAGGCTGAGTGCTTCCATCCTCATGTGAAGCTGAACCACTAGCCATGAACATAGGCCAGGGCCTCAGCCGTTCCTTGCCACTCCGTGTGGTAAATGGCATATTGGCAAGTTTACGCTTCTCCTCCGACGATTTTATTTTAGATTTTTGAGTCCTTTTTTTACTGATATTTGGTGTTTTGGATTTTACATGCTCTGTACTATGACATTGGGCATCGGCCTTGGCAGACGACGTTGATGGCATTTCATCGTCTCGGCCATGACTAGTGGCAGCAGCTTCAGCACGAGGTGGAAGTGGATCTTGATCTTTCCCTATTTTTGGAACCTCAACATTTTTGTTCTCCATATTTTAATAGGCACAACTAAAAGGCACCTCAGGTAAACAATGGAGATGGATGGATACTAGTATACTTATGGATGACGAGCGACTGCCGACACAAAGGTAGCTACAGCCGTGGACTACCGTACTGCGTCTGCTAGTATAGACTGGATGATAATGATATAAAAAATATATATATATATCACTACTGCAGGACAGGTATATATTGTATAATGACGGACCTGCTGGACACTGTCAGCACTGCAGACTCCTAAACTACTAGTATGAAGAAGATAGAAAAAAAAAAAAAACACCACAGGTAGGTATACAATTATGGACGAGCGACTGCCGACACAGAGGTAGCTACAGCCGTGGACTACCGTACTGCGTCTGCTAGTATAGACTGGATGATAATGATATAAAAAATATATATATATCACTACTGCAGGACAGGTATATATTGTATAATGACGGACCTGCTGGACACTGTCAGCACTGCAGACTCCTAAACTACTAGTATGAAGAAGATAGAAAAAAAAAAAACCACCACAGGTAGGTATACAATTATGGACGAGCGACTGCCGACACAGAGGTAGCTACAGCCGTGGACTACCGTACTGCGTCTGCTAGTATAGACTGGATGATAATGATATAAAAAATATATATATATCACTACTGCAGGACAGGTATATATTGTATAATGACGGACCTGCTGGACACTGTCAGCACTGCAGACTCCTAAACTACTAGTATGAAGAAGATAGAAAAAAAAAACCACCACAGGTAGGTATACAATTATGGACGAGCGACTGCCGACACAGAGGTAGCTACAGCCGTGGACTACCGTACTGCGTCTGCTAGTATAGACTGGATGATAATGATATAAAAAATATATATATATATCACTACTGCAGGACAGGTATATATTATATAATGACGGACCTGCTGGACACTGTCAGCACTGCAGACTCCTAAACTACTAGTATGAAGAAGATAGAAATATAATGAATGACGGACCTGCTGGACACTGTCAGCAGAATGCGTTTATAGAATAAAAAAAAAACACCACACGAGTGTTTAACTTTTTCAGGCAGACAATATACTGGTGGTCACTGCTGGTCAGTCACACTGGCACTCTGGCAGCAAAAGTGTGCACTGTTAAATATGTACTCCTGCTATAACTGCTCCCCAGTCTCCCCCACAATTAAGCTGTGTGAGCAGTGAGCACTACTCAGCACAGTCAGATATACATAGATGATATTATCATGCAGCACACTGAGGCTGAGCACAGATATGGTATGTGACTGTGTATTGTTTTTTTTCAAGCAGAGAACGGATTATATTAAATAATAAATAAAACTGGTGGTCACCACTAGTATAACTATCAGCAAAACTCTGCACTCTCTGAGCAGTGCCGTAACTAGACATTTTAGCGCTGTGTGCAAGAAACGATAGTGGCGCCCCCCCATGTAAGATAGAGGCAGTGCGCGCCATAGGCGCGCAAAATTTTTTATAGGGGCGTGGCTTCACGGGGAAGGGGCGTGGCCACAAAATAATAGCAATTCATACTACGGTGCACAGTAGTCTACATTATTCAAATTACGCTGCACAGTAGCGCCACTACACCAGGTAGAGCCCCTTTTATACATTACAATAGACAGCATCCCCCTTTTTACACATTACAGCAGACAGTCTCCCTTTTTACACATTGCGGCAGCCAGGACCCCATTTTACACATTGCAGCAGCCAGGCCCCCTTTTTACACATTGCGGCAGCTAGTCCCCCTTTTTACACATTACGGCAGCCAGTCCCCCTTTTTTTACACATTGCAGTAGCCAGGCCCCCTTTTTACACATTGCGGCAGTCGTGACCCCTTTTTACACATTACGGCAGCCAGTCCCCCATTTTACACATTGCAGCAGCCAGGCCCCCTTTTTACACATTACGGCAGCCAGTCCCCCATTTCTCTATCGTCCTAAGTGGATGCTGGGGTTCCTGAAAGGACCATGGGGAATAGCGGCTCCGCAGGAGACAGGGCACAAAAAAAGTAAAGCTTTACTAGGTCAGGTGGTGTGCACTGGCTCCTCCCCCTATGACCCTCCTCCAGACTCCAGTTAGATTTTGTGCCCGAACGAGAAGGGTGCAATCTAGGTGGCTCTCCTAAAGAGCTGCTTAGAGAAAGTTTAGTTTAGGTTTTTTTCTTTACAGTGAGTCCTGCTGGCAACAGGATCACTGCAACGTGGGACTTAGGGGGAAAGTAGTAAACTCACCTGCATGCAGAGTGGATTTGCTGCTTGGCTACTGGACACCATTAGCTCCAGAGGGATCGAACACAGGCCCAGCCGTGGAGTCCGGTCCCGGAGCCGCGCCGCCGACCCCCTTGCAGATGCTGAAGCGTGAAGAGGTCCGGAAACCGGCGGCTGAAGACTCCTCAGTCTTCATAAGGTAGCGCACAGCACTGCAGCTGTGCGCCATTTTCCTCTCAGCACACTTCACTGGGCAGTCACTGAGGGTGCAGAGCGCTGGGGGGGGGCGCTCTGAGAGGCAAATATAAACCTTATACAAGGCTAAAAATACCTCACATATAGCCCATAGGGGCTATATGGAGATATTTAACCCCTGCCTGACTGGAAAAATAGCGGGAGAAGAACCCGCCGAAAAAGGGGCGGGGCCTATCTCCTCAGCACACGGCGCCATTTTCTGTCACAGCTCCGCTGGTCAGAACGGCTCCCAGGTCTCTCCCCTGCACTGCACTACAGAAACAGGGTAAAACAGAGAGGGGGGGCACATTAATGGCTATATATATATATATATTAAAGCAGCTATAAGGGAGCACTTAATATAAGGATATCCCTTGTATATATAGCGCTTTGTGGTGTGTGCTGGCAGACTCTCCCTCTGTCTCCCCAAAAGGGCTAGTGGGTCCTGTCTTCATTAGAGCATTCCCTGTGAGTTTGCGGTGTGTGTCGGTACGTGGTGTCGACATGTATGAGGACGATATTGGTGTGGAGGCGGAGCAATTGCCAAATATGCAGAGGTCACCCCCCAGGGGGTCGACACCAGAATGGATGCCTTTATTTGTGGAATTACGTGATGGTTTATCTTCCCTTAAACAGTCAGTTGAGGACATGAGGCGGCCGGACAATCAATTAATGCCTGTCCAGGCGCCTCAAACACCGTCAGGGGCTGTAAAACGCCCTTTGCCTCAGTCGGTCGACACAGACCCAGACACGGGCACTGATTCCAGTGACGACGGTAGAAATTCAAACGTATTTTCCAGTAGGGCCACACGTTATATGATTTTGGCAATGAAGGAGACGTTACATTTAGCTGATACTACAGATACCGTAAAACAGGGTATTATGTATGGTGTGAAAAAACTACAAACAGTTTTTCCTGAATCAGAAGAATTAAATGACGTGTGTGATGAAGCGTGGGTTGCTCCTGATAAAAAGTTGATAATTTCAAAAAAGTTATTGGCATTATACCCTTTCCCGCCAGAGGTTAGGGCGCGCTGGGAAACACCCCCTAAGGTGGACAAGGCGCTCACACGCTTATCCAAACAAGTGGCGTTACCCTCTCCTGAGACGGCCGCACTTAAGGATCCATCAGATAGAAAGATGGAAGTTATTCAAAAGAATATATACACACATGCAGGTGTTATACTACGACCAGCTATAGCAACTGCCTGGATGTGCAGTGCTGGAGTAGTTTGGTCAGAATCCCTGATTGAAAATATTGATACCCTAGATAGGGACAATGTTTTACTGTCGTTAGAACAAATAAAGGATGCATTTATCTATATGCGTGATGCACAGAGGGATATTTGCACACTGGCATCTCGGGTGAGTGCTATGTCCATTTCAGCCAGAAGAGCCTTATGGACACGACAGTGGACAGGCGATGCGGATTCAAAACGTCACATGGAGGTTTTGCCGTATAAAGGGGAGGAGTTATTTGGAGTTGGTCTATCAGACTTGGTGGCCACGGCTACTGCCGGGAAATCCACTTTTTTACCTCAAGTCACTCCCCAACAGAGAAAGGCACCGACCTTTCAACCGCAGCCTTTTCGCTCCTACAAAAATAAGAGAGCAAAGGGCTTGTCGTACCTGCCACGAGGCAGAGGAAGAGGGAAGAGACACCAACAGGCAGCTCCTTCCCAGGAACAGAAGCCCTCCCCGGCTCCTGCAAAAACCTCAGCATGACGCTGGGGCCTCTCAAGCGGACTCGGGGACAGTGGGGGGCCGTCTCAAAAATTACAGCGCGCAGTGGGCTCACTCGCAGGTAGACCCCTGGATCCTGCAGATAATATCTCAGGGGTACAGGTTGGAATTAGAGACGGATCCTCCTCATCGTTTCCTGAAGTCTGCCTTACCAACCGTCTCTTCCGAAAGGGAGAGGGTGTTGGAAGCCATTCACAAGCTGTACGCTCAGCAGGTGATAGTCAAAGTACCCCTATTACAACAAGGAAAGGGGTATTATTCCACTCTATTTGTGGTACCGAAGCCGGATGGCTCGGTAAGGCCTATTCTAAATCTGAAGTCCTTGAACCTCTACATAAAAAAGTTCAAGTTCAAGATGGAGTCACTCAGAGCAGTGATAGCGAACCTGGAAGCCAGGGGTACCTCAGGTTCATTGTTCAAAACTGTCACTATCAGTTTCAGACGCTGCCGTTCGGATTGTCCACGGCGCCTCGGGTCTTTACCAAGGTAATGGCCGAGATGATGATTCTTCTTCGAAGAAAAGGCGTATTAGTTATCCCATACTTGGACGATCTCCTAATAAGGGCAAGGTCCAGAGAACAGCTGGAGACAGCTTTAGCACTATCTCAAGAGGTGCTAAGACAACACGGGTGGATTCTGAATATTCCAAAATCCCATTTAATCCCGACAACTCGTCTGCTGTTCCTAGGAATGATTCTGGACACGGTTCAGAAAAAGGTTTTCCTTCCAGAGGAAAAAGCCAAGGAGTTATCCGATCTGGTCAGGAACCTCCTAAAACCAGGAAAAGTGTCAGTACATCAATGCACAAGAGTCCTGGGAAAAATGGTGGCTTCTTACGAAGCAATTCCATTCGGCAGATTCCATGCAAGAATATTCCAAAGGGATCTGTTGGACAAATGGTCAGGGTCGCATCTGCAGATGCACCTGCGAATAACCCTGTCACCAAAGACAAGGGTGTCACTTCTGTGGTGGTTGCAGAAGGCTCACCTATTAGAAGGCCGCAGATTCGGCATTCAGGATTGGATCCTGGTGACCACGGACGCCAGCCTGAGAGGCTGGGGAGCAGTCACACAAGGAAGAAACTTCCAGGGAGTATGGACGAGTCTGGAAAAGTCTCTTCACATAAACATTCTGGAACTAAGAGCAATCTACAATGCTCTAAGCCAGGCGGAACTTCTCCTGCAAGGAAAGCCGGTGTTGATTCAGTCGGACAACATCACGGCGGTCGCCCATGTAAACAGGCAGGGCGGCACAAGAAGCAGGAGTGCAATGGCAGAAGCTGCCAAGATTCTTCGCTGGGCGGAGAATCACGTGATAGCACTGTCAGCAGTGTTCATCCCGGGCGTGGACAACTGGGAAGCAGACTTCCTCAGCAGACACGATCTTCATCCGGGAGAGTGGGGTCTACATCCAGAAGTCTTCAACATGTTAATAGACCGTTGGGAAAGACCAATTGTAGACATGATGGCGTCTCGCCTCAACAAGAAACTGGACAAATATTGCGCCAGGTCAAGAGATCCACAGGCAATAGCTGTGGACGCACTGGTAACTCCTTGGGTGTACCAGTCAGTGTATGTGTTTCCTCCTCTGCCGCTCATACCAAAGGTATTGAAGATCATACGGCAAAGAAGAGTAAGAACAATACTAGTGGTTCCGGATTGGCCGAGAAGGACTTGGTATCCGGAACTTCAAGAGATGCTCACGGACGAACCGTGGCCTCTACCTCTGAGAAGGGACCTGCTACAGCAGGGTCCCTGTCTTTTTCAAGACTTACCGCGGCTGCGTTTGACGGCATGGCGGTTGAACGCCAGATCCTAAAAGGGAAAGGCATTCCAGAAGAAGTCATTCCTACCTTGATTAAGGCACGGAAGGAAGTCACCGTGAAACATTATCACCGCATTTGGCGAAAATATGTAGCGTGGTGCGAGGATCGGAGGGTTCCGACGGAGGAATTCCAACTGGGTCGTTTCCTACATTTCCTGCAATCAGGATTATCTATGGGTCTCAAATTGGGATCCATTAAGGTTCAAATTTCGGCCCTGTCAATATTCTTCCAAAAAGAATTGGCCTCTGTCCCTGAGGTCCAGACTTTTGTCAAGGGAGTACTGCATATACAGCCTCCTGTGGTGCCTCCGGTGGCACCGTGGGATCTAAATGTAGTTTTAGATTTCCTCAAATCCCATTGGTTTGAACCATTGAAAAAGGTGGATTTGAAATATCTCACATTGAAAGTGACTATGTTACTAGCCCTGGCCTCTGCCAGGAGAGTATCTGAATTGGCGGCTTTATCTTATAAAAGTCCTTATCTAATCTTCCATTCGGATAGGGCAGAACTGCGGACTCGTCCGCATTTTCTCCCTAAAGTGGTATCAGCATTTCATCTGAACCAACCTATTGTGGTGCCTGCGGCCACTAGCGACTTGGAGGACTCCAAGTTGTTGGACGTTGTCAGAGCCTTAAAAATATACATTGCAAGGACGGCTGGAGTCAGAAAATCTGACTCGCTGTTTATATTGTATGCACCCAACAAGTTGGGCGCACCTGCTTCTAAGCAGTCGATTGCTCGTTGGATTTGTAACACAATTCAACTTGCACATTCTGTGGCAGGCCTGCCACAGCCTAAAACTGTAAAAGCCCACTCCACAAGGAAGGTGGGCTCATCTTGGGCGGCTGCCCGAGGGGTCTCGGCATTACAACTCTGCCGAGCAGCTACGTGGTCGGGGGAGAACACGTTTGTAAAATTTTACAAATTTGATACCCTGGCAAAGGAGGACCTGGAGTTCTCTCATTCGGTGCTGCAGAGTCATCCGCACTCTCCCGCCCGTTTGGGAGCTTTGGTATAATCCCCATGGTCCTTTCAGGAACCCCAGCATCCACTTAGGACGATAGAGAAAATAAGAATTTACTTACCGATAATTCTATTTCTCGGAGTCCGTAGTGGATGCTGGGCGCCCATCCCAAGTGCGGATTATCTGCAATACTTGTACATAGTTATTGTTAACTAATTCGGGTTATTGTTAAGGAGCCATCTTTAAGAGGCCCTTTCTGTTGTCATACTGTTAACTGGGTTTAGATCACAAGTTGTACGGTGTGATTGGTGTGGCTGGTATGAGTCTTACCCGGGATTCAAAATGCCTCCCTTATTGTGTATGCTCGTCCGGGCACAGTACCTAACTGGAGTCTGGAGGAGGGTCATAGGGGGAGGAGCCAGTGCACACCACCTGACCTAGTAAAGCTTTACTTTTTTTGTGCCCTGTCTCCTGCGGAGCCGCTATTCCCCATGGTCCTTTCAGGAACCCCAGCATCCACTACGGACTCCGAGAAATAGAATTATCGGTAAGTAAATTCTTATTTTTACACATTGCAGCAGCCAGGACCCCATTTTACACATTGCAGCAGCCGGGACCCCTTTTTACACATTGCGGCAGCCAGGACCCCATTTTACACATTGCAGCAGCCAGGCCCCCTTTTTACACATTGCGGCAGCTAGTCCCCCTTTTTACACATTACGGCAGCCAGTCCCCCTTTTTACACATTGCAGCAGCCAGGCCCCCTTTTTACACATTGCGGCAGCCGGGACCCCTTTTTACACATTACGGCAGCCAGTCCCCCATTTTACACATTGCAGCAGCCAGGACCCCATTTTACACATTGCGGCAGCCGGGACCCCTTTTTACACATTGCGGCAGCCGGGACCCCATTTTACACATTGCGGCAGCCGGGACCCCATTTTACACATTGCGGCAGCCGGGACCCCATTTTACACATTGCGGCAGACGGTGTGTGAGAGAGAGAGAGGGAGAGAGAGAGAGAGAGAGAGAGAGAGAGAGAGATACTTACCTTCTCCCCGCTGTCAGGCTCCTCGAGTCTCCTGATGCAGGCAGTGAGGTGAGAAGGAGGAGGAGGGAGGGGGAGCAGGGAGCCGCAGCAGCGCTATTTGATTGGTAGTAAGCGCCGCTGCAGCATCCCCCTCTCCTCCTGTATTGGCTGCCCGGCGCTGCTAAGGATGCTGGGATGCGGTTCCCCAGCATCCACAGCAGCGCCGGGCAGCCAATACAGGAGGAGAGGGGGATGCTGCAGCGGCGCTTACTACCAATCAAATAGCGCTGCTGCGGCTCCCTGCTCCCCCTCCCTCCTCCTCCTTCTCTCTGCTGCCCGGCGCTGGTTTCTCCTCACCCTCCAGCGCGGCGCACGGCGCAGACTTCGGCGGCATGAAATGAGTCAATTTGACTCATTACATGCCGCTGGCCGTGCGCCCTCAGGGCAACTGCGCTGTGTGCCAAGCCCCCTTGGCACACACGTAGTTACGGCCCTGTCTCTGAGTACTCCTAATGCTCCAGTAAATCAAGTGTCTCACTCTCTATCTAAACGGAGAGGACGCCAGCCACGTCCTCTCCCTATCAATCTCAATGCACGTGTGAAAATGGCGGCGACGCGCGGCTCCTTATATAGAATCCGAGTCTCGCGATAGAATACGAGCCTCGCGAGAATCCGACAGCGGGATGATGACGTTCGGGCGCGCTCGGGTTAGCCGAGCAAGGCGGGAAGATCCGAGTCTGCCTCGGACCCGTGTAAAAAGCGTGAAGTTCGGGGGGGTTCGGTTTCCGACAAACCAAA
The DNA here is from genome assembly GCF_028390025.1 of Pseudophryne corroboree. Classification (NCBI taxonomy): domain Eukaryota; kingdom Metazoa; phylum Chordata; class Amphibia; order Anura; family Myobatrachidae; genus Pseudophryne; species Pseudophryne corroboree. Next base: position 158,159,741 of record NC_086451.1, on the reverse strand, counting down.
CCCGCTCATCACTAATTGTAATGTGGCATAATATGAACTGAGGCTTTTGTAATGTGGCATAATTTGATCTACTCACTGTAATGAGCAAAGGGAATTGGTATGGGATCCCGGCAGTGGCGATCCCAGTGGCTAGGAGAGTGACACCAGGATCCTGACAGGCGGAATCCCGGCAGCGAGCGCAGCATGTACCCATGCAGGCTTGCTGCGCTCGCCACACATCGGCCCCCATGATGACCTTTGACCACCACAGAAGGGTGAATTCCGGGCTTGTGTCGGTATTCCGACTGCCGCCATTTTGCAGAGTGTCGGGATTCCGTCATCGGTATCCTGACCGCTGGGATCCTGACAGCCGGGATGTTAACTGCATACCGAGCAAAGAACCCTCCCTCACAACTATAGTACACTCCATATGCTGTGTATCTACATTGCTCAAAAAAAATAAAGGGAACACTTATCTGAATGAATGAAATATTCTTATTAAATACTTTGTTCTTTACATAGTTGAATGTGCTGACAACAAAATCACACAAAAATGATCAATGGAAATCAAATTTATTAACCCATGGAGGTCTGGATTTGGAGTCACACTCAAAATTAAAGTGGAAAAACACACTACAGGCTGATCCAACTTTGATGTAATGTCCTTAAAACAAGTCAAAATGAGGCTCAGTAGTGTGTGTGGCCTCCATGTGCCTGTATGACCTCCCTACAACGCCTGGGAATGCTCCTGATGAGGTGGCGGATGGTCTCCTGAGGGATCTCCTCCAAGACCTGGACTAAAGCATCTGCCAACTCCTGGACAGTCTGTGGTGCAACGTGGCGTTGGTGAATGGAGCGAGAAATGATGTCCCAGATGTGCTCAATTGGATTCAGGTCTGGGGAACGAGCGGGCCAGTCCATAGCATCAATGCCTTCGTCTTGCAGGAACTGCTGACACACTCCAGCCACATGAGGTCTAGCATTGTTTGCATTAGGAGGAACCCAGGGCCAACCGCACCAGCATATGGTCTCACAAAGGGTCTGAGGATCTCATCTTGGTACCTAATGGCAGTCAGGCTACCTCTGGCGAGCACATGGAGGGCTGTGCGGCCCCCCAAAGAAATGCCACCCCACACCATTACTGACCCACTGCCAAACCGGTCATGCTGGAGGATGTTGCAGGCAGCAGAACGTTCTCCTTGGCGTCTCCAGACTCTGTCACATGTGCTCAGTGAGAACCTGCTTTCATCTGTGAAGAGCACAGGGCGCCAGTGGCGAATCTGCCAATTTTGGTGTTCTCTGGCAAATGCCAAACGTCCTGCATGGTGTTGGGCTGTAAGCACAACCCCCACCTGTGGACGTTGGGCCCTCATACCACCCTCATGGAGTCTGTTTCTGATCGTTTAAGTAAACACATGCACATTTGTGGCTTGCTGGAGGTAATTTTGCAGGGCTCTGGCAGTGCTCCTCCTTGCACAAAGGCGGAGGTAGCGGTCCTGCTGCTGAGTTGCATACCTCCCAACATGACTCTCTTCAGGAGGGACAGAATGCTCTGCTCCTGCACTTCACTCTCAATTTATGATTGCCGGCACCTGTGTTGAACAGGTGAATGGATAAGAAAGAGGGTCATGTTGGGAGGTATGGAGTTGTTGCCCTCCTACGGCCTCCTCCACGTCTCCTGATGTACTGGCCTGTCTCCTGGAAGCGCCTCCATGCTCTGGACACTATGCTGACAGACACAGCAAACCTTCTTGCCACAGCTCGCATTGATGTGCCATCCTGGATGAGCTGCACTACCTGAGCCACTTGTGTGGGTTGTAGACTCCATCTCATGCTACCACTAGAGTGAAAGTACCGTCAGCTTTCAAAAGTGACTAAAACATCAGCCAGAAAGCATAGGAGCTGAGAAGTGGTCTGTGGTCACCACCTGCAGAACAACTCCTTTATTGGGGGTGTCTTGCTAATTGCCTATAATTTCCACCTGTTGTCTATTCCATTTGCACAACAGCATGTGAAATTGATTGTCAATCAGTGTTGCTTCCTAAATGGACAGTTTGATTTCACAGAAGTGTGATTGTTTTTGAGTTACATTGTGTTGTTTAAGTGTTCCCTTTATTTTTTTGAGCAGTGTATTTATATCTCCTGCCTGTGTTGTCCCCCTTCCCTACACTACAGCCTACCTGGGGTCCCTGCAAAAGTCGTGCTTAGCATTTTTTCTTTTTTTTTTTGTAGGTGGCATTCTCTATTTAGCAATATCGGCTGTGGAACTTCTAAGACACCACCTCCACATTTTCACCTGAGTGGGAGAGTGCGCAGAAGTTTTGCCTAGGGTGCCGAGAAACCTTGCACCGGCCCTGAGCTCAGCTGTTCATTAACACTGCGTCCAGAGTGAGTGTGTGTGTGCGTGTGTAGCAGGTAAGACACGGTTTCCAGAGTGAGTGAGTGAGAGTGAGTTTGTGTGTGTGTGTGTGTAGCAGGTACGACACTGCATCCAGAGTGAGTGTGTGTGTGTGTGTGTTTTGTGTGTGTGTGTAGCAGGTAAGACACTGTGTCCAGAGTGAGTGAGTGAGTGAGTGAGTGAGTGTGTCTGTAGCAGGTAAGACATTGCGTCCAGACAGTGTGTGTGTGTGTGTGTGTGTGTGTGTGTGTGTGTGTGTGTGTGTGTGTGTGTGTGTGTGTGAGGTATGGGGGGGTGGGGGAGGGGGGATGCACCAGACATGATTTGACATCACTCTGACAAGTGGGGGCCTTCACATATTCAATTCCCCTGAGCCCCTACAAGTCTTAATCTGGTCCTGTATTGTGATATTATGAAAGGGTTAAACAGCTAGGCAATAGATTACATTTCTAAGCACTACAATCACAATTAATACATCCTGCTAGCAAGCTATTACATCAGGAGGTTAGCAAGGAAAATCAGGTTGATTATTTGTGCAGTTACATGGCTGCAGGGAACATACCTAAGATGTGATGTACACAACTTCTGGTTTTTGTATTTACCAACCCTTTAACTGTCAGAATCTAAAACATAGGGGGTCATTCCGAGTTGTTCGCTCATTGCCGATTTTCGCAACGGAGCGATTAAGGCAAAACTGTGCATGCGCATGGTACGCAGTGCGCATGCGCTAAGTATTTTAGCACAAAACTTAGTAGATTTACTCATGTCCGAACTAAGAATTTTCATCGTTGAAGTGATCGGAGTGTGATTGACAGGAAGTGGGTGTTTCTGGGTGGAAACTGACCGTTTTCTGGGAGTGTGCGGAAAAACGCAGGCGTGCCAGGATAAAACGCAGGAGTGGCTGGAGAAACGGGGGAGTGGCTGGCCGAACGCAGGGTGTGTTTGTGACGTCAAACCAGGAACGAAACGGACTGAGCTGATCGCAATGTAGGAGTAAGTCTCGAGCTACTCAGAAACTGATAAGAAATTTCTATTCGCAATTCTGCTAAACTTTCGTTCGCAATTCTGCTAAGCTAAGATACACTCCCAGAGGGTGGCGGCCTAGCGTGTGCAATGCTGCTAAAATCTGCTAGCGAGCAAACAACTCGGAATGAGGGCCATAATCCTGAAAATCTAACAATATGAAGCAATGTTTACCATGAAAAACATATAATTTGAGTCTGCGTTGTTAAAATGTTTAAACTTCACAAATTCAGAGACAAAGAGATGCTTTCTTTGCTGGTGTATGCAGCACATTTTGGGTATAAAACAAACACAAAAAAGATAAATGGTTTGGCTTTTAACAGCTATTAGTGTAGTTTTGTAAATTCGGACGGATCCTCTACAGACTGTACATGCAGGCATATCACCTACAGAGGCGTATCTACCTATTGGCCAGGATGGCACTCGCCAGGGGCGCCAGCCTAGGAGGGGCGCCACCCGAAGGTGCCATCCGCGGCCAGGAGGTGGATACGCTTCGCACCTTTGTTCCCCCTTTCCCTGGCCTTTCCTCACCCGTCCCACCATCAGCCACGGTAGGCAACAGATGGAGCCACTGTAAGGCGCTGGGGTCCGGCGCTGCATCGCATTTCAATAAAGAAACACTGCATAAACTACAGCTCCCAGCAGCCCTTGCTGCCGGAGCTCACAAAAGCAACGGCTGCTCGGAGCTTTAGTTTATGCAGTGTATCTTTATTGTAATGCGGCGCGGTGCCGGCAGAGCTGGATTAAGGGGGACACTGGGGTCAAGTAACCCTGGACCCCCCAGCTGATAGGGCCCCCCGCCACCCGCAGTGGATCAGATTTTTATTAATGATCCGAACCGCAGCATTGCACCCTGCACCAGGAGCCACTGCGCTGACAGCCGTCATTGACAGCCACCGCTGCTGCCGCCCGCATAGCAGTGCTTGACTTCCTGCCGGCGGCTGTCCAGTAGACTCTTTAGTTACAGCCTGCAGCTCTCACTGTCTGACTGGAACGGCACGCAGGCTGTAGGGGGGGAGGGAGAAGAAGAGGAGGAGTAAGCGAGGACATAATGCACTGGGTGTAGCCACACCCGGAGGAGGGAGGATGAAGACTGTGGATGCTGTAAGTAATTCAACTTTCATTTTGTTTAATTTTTTATTATCAAATAATCTTGAATTAATTAAAGGCACTTGGTCCTATATGTGTGTATATGTATGTATGTATATATATATTAGTGATGTGCACCGGAAATTTTTCGGGTTTTGGTTTTGGGTTCGGTTCCGTGGCCGTGTTTTGGGTTCGAACGCGTTTTGGCAAAACCTCACCGAATTTTTTTTGTCGGATTCGGGTGTGTTTTGGATTCGGGTGTTTTTTTTCAAAAAACCCTAAAAACAGCTTAAATCATAGCATGTGGGGGTCATTTTGATCCCATAGTATTATTAACCTCAATAACCATAATTTCCACTCATTTCCAGTCTATTCTGAACACCTCACACCTCACAATATTATTTTTAGTCCTAAAATTTGCACCGAGGTCGCTGGATGGCTAAGCTAAGCGACACAAGTGGCCGACACAAACACCTGGCCCATCTAGGAGTGGCACTGCAGTGTCACGCAGGATGGCCCTTCCAAAAAATACTCCCCAAACAGCACATGACGCAAAGAAAAAAAGAGGCGCAATGAGGTAGCTGTGTGACTAAGATAAGCGACCCAAGTGGCCGACACAAACACCTGGCCCATCTAGGAGTGGCACTGCAGTGTCAGGCAGGATGGCCCTTCCAAAAAATACTCCCCAAACAGCACATGACGCAAAGAAAAAAAGAGGCGCAATGAGGTAGCTGTGTGACGACTAAGCTAAGCGACCCTAGTGGCCGACACAAACACCTGGCCCATCTAGGAGTGGCACTGCAGTGTCACGCAGAATGGCCCTTCCAAAAAATACTCCCCAAACAGCACATGACACAAAGAAAAAAAGAGGCGCAATGAGGTAGCTGTGTGACGACTAAGCTAAGCGACCCTAGTGGCCGACACAAACACCTGGCCCATCTAGGAGTGGCACTGCAGTGTCACGCAGGATGGCCCTTCCAAAAAATACTCCCCAAACAGCACATGACGCAAAGAAAAAAAGAGGCGCAATGAGGTAGCTGTGTGACGACTAAGCTAAGCGACCCTAGTGGCCGACACAAACACCTGGCCCATCTAGGAGTGGCACTGCAGTGTCATGCAGGATGGCCCTTCCAAAAAATACTCCCCAAACAGCACATGACGCAAAGCAAAAAAGAGGCGCAATGAGGTAGCTGTGTGACGACTAAGCTAAGCGACCCTAGTGGCCGACACAAACACCTGGCCCATCTAGGAGTGGCACTGCAGTATCACGCAGGATGGCCCTTCCAAAAAATACTCCCCAAACAGCACATGACGCAAAGAAAAAAAGAGGCGCAATGAGGTAACTGTGTGACGAATAAGCTAAGCAACCCTAGTGGCCGACACAAACACCTGGCCCATCTAGGAGTGGCACTGCAGTGTCACGCAGGATGGCCCTTCCAAAAAATACTCCTCAAACAGCACATGACGCAAAGAAAAAAAGAGGCGCAATGAGGTAGCTGTGTGACGACTAAGCTAAGCGACCCTAGTGGCCGACACAAACACCTGGCCCATCTAGGAGTGGCACTGCAGTGTAACGCAGGATGGCCCTTCCAAAAAATACTCCCCAAACAGCACATGATGCAAAGAAAAAAAGAGGCGCAATGAGGTAGCTGTGTGATGACTAAGCTAAGCGACCCTAGTGGCCGACACAAACACCTGGCCCATCTAGGAGTGGCACTGCAGTGTCACGCAGGATGGCCCTTCCAAAAAATACTCCCCAAACAGCACATGACGCAAAGAAAAAAAAGAGGCGCAATGAGGTAACTGTGTGACGAATAAGCTAAGCGACCCTAGTGGCCGACACAAACACCTGGCCCATCTAGGAGTGGCACTGCAGTGTCACGCAGGATGGCCCTTCCAAAAAATACTCCCCAAACAGCACATGACGCAAAGAAAAAAAAGAGGCGCAATGAGGTAACTGTGTGACGAATAAGCTAAGCGACCCTTGTGGCCGACACAAACACCTGGCCCATCTAGGAGTGGCACTGCAGTGTCACGCAGGATGGCCCTTCCAAAAAATACTCCCCAAACAGCACATGACGCAAAGAAAAAAAGAGGCGCAATGAGGTAGCTGTGTGACGACTAAGCTAAGCGACCCTAGTGGCCGACACAAACACCTGGCCCATCTAGGAGTGGCACTGCAGTGTAACGCAGGATGGCCCTTCCAAAAAATACTCCCCAAACAGCACATGACGCAAAGAAAAAAAGAGGCGCAATGAGGTAGCTGTGTGATGACTAAGCTAAGCGACCCTAGTGGCCGACACAAACACCTGGCCCATCTAGGAGTGGCACTGCAGTGTCACGCAGGATGGCCCTTCCAAAAAATACTCCCCAAACAGCACATGACGCAAAGAAAAAAAGAGGCGCAATGAGGTAGCTGTGTGACGACTAAGCTAAGCGACCCTAGTGGCCGAAACAAACACCTGGCCCATCTAGGAGTGGCACTGCAGTGTCAGGCAGGATGGCCCTTCCAAAAAATACTCCCCAAACAGCACATGACGCAAAGAAAAATTAAAGAAAAAAAAGATCAAAGATGGAATTGTCCTTGGGCCCTCCCACCCACCCTTATGTTGTATAAACAGGACATGCACACTTTAACGAACCCATCATTTCAGCGACAGGGTCTGCCACACGACTGTGACTGAAAAGACTGGTTGGTTTGGGCCCCCACCAAAAAAGAAGCAATCAATCTCTCCTTGCACAAACTAGCTCTACGGAGGCAAGATGTCCACCTCATCATCATCGTCCGATTCATCACCCCTTTCACTGTGTACATCCCCCTCCTCACAGATTATTAATTCGTCCCCACTGGAATCCACCATCTCAGTTCCCCGTGTACTTTCTGGAGGCAATTGCTGCTGGTGAATGTCTCCATGGAGGAATTAATTATAATTCATTTTAATGAACATCATCTTCTCCACATTTTCTGGAAGTAACCTTGTACGCTGATTGCTGACAAGGTGAGCGGCGGCACTAAACACTCTTTCGGAGTACACACTGGAGGGAGGGCAACTTAGGTAGAATAAAGCCAGTTTGTGCAAGGGCCTCCAAATTGCCTCTTTTTCCTGCCAGTATACGTACGGACTGTCTGACGTGCCTACTTGGATGCGGTCACTCATATAATCCTCCACCATTCTTTCAATGGTGACAGAATCATATGCAGTGACAGTAGACGGCATGTCAGTAATCGTTGGCAGGTCCTTCAGTCCGGACCAGATGTCAGCATCAGCAGTCGCTCCAGACTGCCCTGCATCACCGCCAGTGGGTTGGCTCGGAATTCGTAGCCTTTTCCTCGCACCCCCAGTTGCGGGAGAATGTGAAGGAGGAGATGTTGACAGGTCGCGTTCCGCTTGACTTGACAATTTTCTCACCAGCAGTTCTTTGAACCCCTGCAGACTTGTGTCTGCCGGAAAGAGAGATCCAACGTAGGTTTTAAATCTAGGATCGAGCACGGTGGCCAAAATGTAGTGCTCTGATTTCAACAGATTGACCACACGTGAATCCTGGTTAAGCGAATGAAGGGCTCTATCCACAAGTCCTACATGCCTAGCGGAATCGCTCTGTTTTAGCTCCTCCTTCAATGCCTGCAGCTTCTTCTGCAAAAGCCTGATGAGGGGAATGACCTGACTCAGGCTGGCAGTGTCTGAACTGACTTCACGTGTGGCAAGTTCAAAGGGTTGCAGAACCTTGCACAACGTTGAAATCATTCTCCACTGCGCTTGAGACAGGTGCATTCCACCTCCTTTGACTATATCGTAAGCAGATGTATAGGCTTGAATGGCCTTTTGCTGCTCCTCCATCCTCTGAAGCATATAGAGGGTTCAATTCCACCTCGTTACCACCTCTTGCTTCAGATGATGGCAGGGCAGGTTCAGGTTTTTTTGGTGGTGCTCCAGTCTTCTGTACGCGGTGCCTGTACGCCGAAAGTGGCCCGCAATTCTTCGGGCCACTGACAGCATCTCTTGCACGCCCCTGTCGTTTTTTAAATAATTCTGCACCACCAAATTCAAGGTATGTGCAAAACATGGGACGTGCTGGAATTTGCCCTGATGTAATGCACGCACAATATTGCTGGCGTTGTCCGATGTCACAAATCCCCAGGAGAGTCCAATTGGGGTAAGCCATTCTGCGATGATCTTCCTCAGTTGCCGTAAGAGGTTTTCAGCTGTGTGCGTATTCTGGAAAGCGGTGATACAAAGCGTAGCCTGCCTAGGAACGAGTTGGCGTTTGCGAGATGCTGCTACTGGTGCCGCCGCTGCTGTTCTTGCAGTGGGAGGCAATACATCTACCCAGTGGGCTGTCACAGTCATGTAGTCCTGAGTCTGCCCTGCTCCACTTGTCCGTGGTTAAGTGGACATTGGGTACAACTGCATTTTTTAGGACACTGGTGAGTCTTTTTCTGACGCCCGTGTACATTCTCGGTATCGCCTGCCTAGAGAAGTGGAACCTAGATGGTATTTGGTAACGGGGGCACACTACCTCAAGAAATTGTCTAGTTCCCTGTGAACTAACGATGGATACTGGACGCACGTCTAACACCAACATAGTTGTCAAGGCCTCACTTATCCGCTTTGCAACAGGATGACTGCTGTGATATTTCATCTTCCTCGCAAAGGACTGTTGGACAGTCAATTGCTTACTGGAAGTAGTACAAGTGGTCTTCCGACTTCCCCTCTGGGATGCCGATCGACTCCCAGCAGCAACAACAGCAGCACCAGCAGCAGTAGGCGTTACACTCAAGGATGCATCAGAGGAATCCCAGGCAGGAGAGGACTAGTCAGACTTGCCAGTGACATGGCCTGCAGGACTATTGGCTTTCCTGGGGAAGGAGGAAATTGACACTGAGGGAGTTGGTGGTGTGGTTTGCGGGAGCTTGGTTACAAGAGGAAGGGATTTACTGGTCAGTGGACTGCTTCCGCTGTCGCCCAAAGTTTTTGAACTTGTCACTGACTTATTATGAATGCGCTGCAGGTGACGTATAAGGGCCGATGTTCCGAGGTGGTTAACGTCCTTACCCCTACTTATTACAGCTTGACAAAGGCAACACACTGCTTGACACCAGTTGTCCGCAGTTCTGTTGAAATACTTCCACACTGAAGAGCTGATTTTTTTGGAATTTTCACCAGGCATGTCAATGGCCATATTCCTCCCACGGACAACAGGTGTCTCCCCGGGTGCCTGACTTAAACAAACCACCTCACCATCAGAATCCTCCTGGTCAATTTCCTCCCCAGCGCCAGCAACACCCATATCCTCATCCTGGTGTACTTCAACACTGACATCTTCAATTTCACTATCAGGAACTGGACTGCGGATGCTCCTTTCAACACTTGCAGCGGGCGTGCAAATGGTGGAAGGCGCAAGCTCTTCCAGTCCAGTGTTGGGAAGGTCAGTTATCGCAACCGACACAATTGGACTCTCCTTTGGGATTTGTGATTTCGAAGAACGCACAGTTCTTTGCTGTGCTTTTGCCAGCTTAAGTCTTTTTTTTTTCTAGCGAGAGAATGAGTGCTTCCATCCTCATGTGAAGCTGAACCACTAGCCATGAACATAGGCCAGGGCCTCAGCCATTCCTTGCCACTCCGTGTCGTAAATGGCATATTGGCAAGTTTACGCTTCTCCTCAGACGCTTTTAATTTTGATTTTTGGGTCATTTTTTTACTGATCTTTTGTGTTTTGGATTTTACATGCTCTTAACTATGACATTGGGCATCGGCCTTGGCAGACGACGTTGATGGCATTTCATCGTCTCGGCCATGACTAGTGGCAGCAGCTTCAGCACTGTCATGACTGAGGTTTTGTGGAAGCACGGAGGTACTGAGGCACGGAGGTACTGAGGCATGGAGGTACTGAGGCACGGAGGTACTGAGGCACGGAGGTGCTGGAAGCACGGAGGTACTGAGGCACTGAGGTACTGAGGCACAGAGGTGCTGAGGCACGGAGGTGCTGGAAGCACGGAGGTACTGAGGCACAGAGGTACTGAGGCACAGAGGTACTGAGGCACGGAGATACTGGAAGCACGGAGGTTCTGGAAGCACGGAGGTACTGGAAGCACGGAGGTACTGAGGCACGGGGATACGGGAGCTCTGGAGATCACAACTTTATGGAGCTCAGTTTGAATGCTCACACATAGCTGTTTGTGACACAAGGAACTGGCCCAGTTTCTAACTCAGCCTCCTGATTTATACTTCCTGGTCCTTGGTGATTGGTGAGCAGGATTAGGTGATGCAGAGAGTCTCAGGCTGTCAGAGGATTGAACAACTCTGGGTCAGGTGAACAGTCACTGTCATGTGACTACTCTAGCCAAGGCTGTGATGTAGAATGAGACCTAGCAGGCCGAGAGAACACTAAAGCCTGAACTTCTGCAAAACACAGGATGCTGGCTTTTAGACCTAAAGTTCAGATTACTGAATTCAGCCTCACACAGGAGATCACCACAGGTGGAGCTAATTAACTATTACCTCTCAGGCAGAGAACTCAGGAAAACTCATAGTGCTGACAAGCTGTTTAACTCCGTGAGTGAAAAGACACAGGATCCAGGACAGATGGCAGGGGTAAGTCACCAAATATAAAACCTACAGTCAGGATTGTGACAGTATCCCCCTCTTCAAGGGTGGACTCTGGACACCCATCTTAAATCTTAGAGGAACTTGAGAAATTCAAACAGAAGAATTTAGGACCTTCGTTGATGCCTCTTCTTCTTACGGTAACATTTGGTTTTGACCAAGGACAGCAGAATCTCCGAAGGAGATTCTTAGATTATCCCTGGGAAGACAGCACAAACTTCCTTCTGCATTCCCTTTAGAGCATGATTTTTTACTTACCGAGTCAGATTCCAAAGGTTTAGGACCAAATTCTTTAACCACAGCATTACTAAAAGTCTGTAAGTCATGGAACACAGGATCATTACTCTCAAAAAGCATGTTGGCCCACTCCAAAGCTCTTCCTCTGAATGCCAGGAACAAATATCGAGTAACGTTCGAAGGAGTTACTGCACCTGAAGGATCAGACTCCATCCGAGAGAGAGAAATTGTTCAACGAGAGCGGCATATTGCAATAAATCTCCATCAAAGTAAATAGGTGGAAAACCATCAGACGAAAGCTTAGAGGCTGAAACTGAAGAAAGCTTTGGCTGGACGAGTAGGACTGGATTGGATCCGAGGATACTTGAATTGGCTGGAGCCAAAGGACACTGACCAGGCTGGTCCTGGAGTATTGCTGGACCAGCTGGAACCGGGACGGACTGACCAGGCGGAGCCTGGAGTATTGCTGGACCGGCTGGAACCGTGACGGACTGACCTGGCAGGGCTTGGAGTATTGCTGGACCGGCTGGAACCGGGACGGACTGACCAGGCAGGACCTGGAGTATTGCTGGACCGGATGGAACCGGGAAGGACTGACCAGGCAGGGCCTGGAGTATTGCTGGACCGGCTGGAACCGGGACGGACTGACCAGGCTGGGCCTGGAGTATTGCTGGACTGGCCGGAACCGAGACGGACTGACCAGGCTGGGCCTGGAGTATTGCTGGACCGGCTGGAACCGGGACGGACTGACCAGGTGGAGCCTGGAATATTGCTGGACCGGCTGGAACCGGGACGGGCTGAGCCCTTTCTTCACGGGGCTGAACTAAGGCAGGAGCCCCCTCTTCACGGGGCTGGGCTGAGGCAAGAGCCCCCCCTTCACGGGGCTGGGTTGAGGCAAGAGCCCCCACTTCACAGGGCTGGGCTGTGGCAAGAGCCCCCACTTCACGGGGCTGGGCTGAGGCAAGAGCACCCACTTCACGGGGCTGGGCAGCACTCTGTAGACTCTCTGGCTGGGCAGCACTATGTAGACTCTCTGGCTGGTCAGCACTATGTAGACGATCTGGCTGGACAGCACTCTGTAGACTCTCTGGCTGGACAGCACTCTGTAGACTCTCTGGCTGGGCAGCACTGTGTAGACTCTCTGGCTGGGCAGCACTGTGTAGACTCTCTGGCTGGGCGGCACTGTGTAGACTCTCTGGCTGGGCGGCACTGTGTAGACTCTCTGGCTGGGCAGCACTGTGTAGACTCTCTGGCTGGGCAGCATTCTGTGAACCCCTCCCTGGGGCTGGACGCTCTGAACCCCTCCCTGGGGCGGGACACTCTGAAGACACCCCTCCTGGGGCTGGACACTCTGAAGACACCCCTCCTGGGGCTGGACACTCTGAAGACACCCCTCCTGGGGCTGGACACTCTGAAGACGCCCCTCCTGGGGCTGGACACTCGGACTCCTCTGTGACTCTAAATGGCTTGAATATTCTTCTCTGGACACCCAACTTGGAATAAGGGCTTTTAATCACCGGACCCCAGTCATAAATTTGAGTCTCTTTCAGAGTAGCCTTCTTGATACCCCCGTCAGTAGTAGCAGGATCGGCTACTGTGGATGACTTGTAGACATGAGCACTATGATACTGAGATTTGTCACCATTCCCTGGCTTGCGAAGAATGCAGTCTTTAACAAAATGACCGGAATTTCCACAGTAAAGACAGAGGTGTAGCTCCCTACGCCGCTGACGTTCAGCTTCAGAGAGCTTGGGCCGTGGATAGCTCTGATGAACAACTTTTCCTTGCACAGAGGAAGAGACTCTATTAACTGGTTGGGACAAAACAGGATCAACAACGTTGGTAGTATTCCTGAAGAGATCAGGCATCACAGAAAGAATACTAGACAAAAGTTCTTGTAACTGTAATAACATCTGGTAGAAAATCTGCAGTTGGTCAGGAGTCCTAGTGCAGAAGGTCAGGGAATCTCTGGAGAAAGAATTCCGCTGCAGACACTGTGCCAACTGATGCTGAGTCGACTCCAGACCTTCCAAGCGTCCTGCAATATTGCTTAGGAGGTCCTGCGTCAGACAAACACTTTCGGCCGGGTCCATGTGGCCAGTTCCTACTGTCATGACTGAGGTTTTGTGAACCCGGTGTTAGTGAAGTCTGTGCGGGCGACTGGAGGATTATATGAATACTACCACTGACCTGGTTTGGGAGTGTTGTGGACTCTGGGTTTCTTCCGGTGACTGGGAAGAGGAACCGCAGCAGAGATGGCCGAATCTAGGTTCTCCTCATGCAGGATTAGGTCGGCAGACAGGAGGCACGTGTGGACGCTGAAGGTCTCCTGAAAGACAGAACTGGAAAGGCACTGATGATTCAGTGAAGAATACCAGGTACAATTGTGCTAAAGGGCACGGGGTGCTTGGAGACACTGAGATGCTTGGGGACACTGAGGTGCTTGGAGACACAGAAGTGCTGGAAGCACGGGGATGCTGAGGCACGGAGGTGCTGGAAGCACGAAGGTACTGAGGCACGGAGGTACTGAGGCACAGAGGTGCTGGAAGCATGGAGGTACTGAGGCACGGAGGTGCTGAGGCACGGAGGTGCTGGAAGCACGGAGGTACTGAGGCACGGAGGTACTGAGGCACGGAGGTACTGGAAGCACGAAGGTACTGGAAGCACGGAGGTACTGAGGCACGGGGATACGGGAGCTCTGGAGATCACAACTTTAGGGAGCTCAGTTTGAATGCTCACACATAGCTGTGTGTGACACAAGGAACTGGCCCAGTTTCTAACTCAGCCTCCTGATTTATACTTCCTGGTCCTTGGTGATTGGTGAGCAGGATTAGGTGATGCAGAGAGTCTCAGGCTGTCAGAGGATTGAACAACTCTGGGTCAGGTGAACAGTCACTGTCATGTGACTACTCTAGCCAAGGCTGTGATGTAGAATGAGGCCTAGCAGGCCGAGAGAACACTGAAGCCTGACCTTCTGCAAAACACAGGATGCTGGCTTTTAGACCTAAAGTTCAGATTACTGAATTCAGCCTCACACAGGAGATCACCACAGGTGGAGCTAATTAACTATTACCTCTCAGGCAGAGAACTCAGGAAAACTCATAGTGCTGACAAGCTGTTTAACTCCGTGAGTGAAAAGACACAGGATCCAGGACAGATGGCAGGGGTAAGTCACCAAATATAAAACCTACAGTCAGGATTGTGACAAGCACGAAGTGGAAGTGGATCTTGATCTTTCCCTATTTTTTTAACCTCCACATTTTTGTTCTCCATATTTTGCGCACAACTAAAAGCCACCACAGGTATACAATGTAGATGGATGGATAGTATACTATTATTACTTATACTTATGGACGACGAGTGACGACACAGAGGTAGGTACAGCCGTGGCCTACCATACTGCTATATATATAATATATACAGAATAATAATAACGGACCTGGTGGACACTGTCAGCAGACTGCTAAACTAGTATGAAGAAAAAAAAGCCACCACAGGTATACAATGTAGATGGATAGATAGTATACTATTATTACTTATACTTATGGACGACGAGTGACGACACAGAGGTAGGTACAGCCGTGGCCTACCGTACTGCTATATATATAATATATACAGAATAATAATAACGGACCTGGTGGACACTGTCAGCAGACTGCTAAACTAGTATGAAGAAAAAAAAGCCACCACAGGTATACAATGTAGATGGATAGATAGTATACTATTATTACTTATACTTATGGACGACGAGTGACGACACAGAGGTAGGTACAGCCGTGGCCTACCATACTGCTATATATATAATATATACAGAATAATAATAACAGACCTGGTGGACACTGTCAGCAGACTGCTAAACTAGTATGAAGAAAAAAAAGCCACCATAGATATACAATGTAGATGGATGGATAGTATACTATTATTACTTATACTTATGGACGACGAGTGACGACACAGAGGTAGGTACAGCCGTGGCCTACCATACTTCTATATATATAATATATACAGAATAATAATAACGGACCTGGTGGACACTGTCAGCAGACTGCTAAACTAGTATGAAGAAAAAAACAACAACACAGGTATACAATGTAGATGGATGGATAGTATAGTATTATATTACTTATGGACGACGAGTACTCTGACGAGACTGAGGTAGGTACAGCCGTGGCCTACCGTACTGCTTATATATATAATATACTGTATATAACGGACCTGGTGGACACTGTCAGCAGACTGCTAAACTAGTCTGAAGAAAAAAAACAACAACACAGGTATACAATGTAGATGGATGGATAGTATAGTATTATATTACTTATGGACGACGAGTGCACTGACGACACAGAGGTAGGTACAGCCGTGGCCTACCGTACTGAGTGCTTATATATATATATATATATATATATATATATATATATATATAATATATACTGTATATAACGGACCTGGTGGACACTGTCAGCAGACTGCTAAACTAGTATGAAGGAAAAAAAAAACAACACAGGTATACAATGTAGATGGATGGATAGTATAGTATTATATTACTTATGGACGACGAGTGCACTGACGACACAGAGGTAGGTACAGCCGTGGCCTACCGTACTGAGTGCTTATATAATATATATATAATATATACTGTATATAACGGACCTGGTGGACACTGTCAGCAGACTGCTAAACTAGTATGAAGAAAAAAAACAACAACAACACAGGAGTGTTTTTCAGGCAGACAAACGTATACTGGACTGGTGGTCACTGTCAGCAACACTGTGCACTGTACTCCTGCTATAACTGCTCCCCAGTCCCCACAATTAGGCAGTGTGAGCAGAGCAGTGCACTCAGCACAGATATATCATGCAGCAGTGCAGCACACTGAGCACAGATATGGTGGAGCGTTTTTTTCAGGCAGAGAAACAAAGGATTAAACTCACTGGTGGTAAACCCTGCACTGTACTCCCTAACAGCTGCTCCCCGTCCCCAATCCTCCCCACAATAACTAAGTCACTCAGTTTACTCTTTTCTTTTCTAATATAACGGAGAGGATGCCAGCCACGTCCTCTCCCTATCAATCTCAATGCACGTGTGAAAATGGCGGCGACGCGCGGCTCCTTAAATAGAATCCGAATCTCGCGAGAATCCGACAGCGGGATGATGACGTTCGGGCGCGCTCGGGTTAACCGAGCAAGGCGGGAGGATCCGAGTCGCTCGGACCCGTGTAAAAAAACGTGAAGTTCGGGCGGGTTCGGATCCCGAGGATCCGAACCCGCTCATCACTAATATATATATATATATATATATATATATACACACACACACACACACACACACACACACAGGCAGCAGCACTTGCGGACATCACAAGAAGGATCAAGAAGACTACAAGAAGCCATTCAACAATTTTGGTTTATTTTACTGTTCCTGATGAAGGCTGTATACTGTAACCGAAACTGTTGAATGGCTTCTTGTGGTCTTGTATCTTCTTGTGAGGTCCGTGGGCTCTTTTGTTTATTCTATAAATATACCTGCGATTTGGAAGGCACCTGGCAATACTGCTGTGATTTTACTATATATATATATATATATATATATATATATATATATATACACAGGTTGAGTATC
The DNA here is from genome assembly GCF_028390025.1 of Pseudophryne corroboree. NCBI lineage: Eukaryota > Metazoa > Chordata > Amphibia > Anura > Myobatrachidae > Pseudophryne > Pseudophryne corroboree. Next base: position 158,142,791 of record NC_086451.1, on the reverse strand, counting down.
CCATATCCAAATATTCCGAAATACGGAATATTCTGAAATACAGACTTTTTTGAGTGAGATTGAGATAGTGAAACCTTTGTTTTTTGATGGCTCAATGTACACAAACTTTGTTTAATACACAAAGTTATTACAAATATTGTATTAAATGACCTTCTGGCTGTGTGTATAAGGTGTATATGAAACATAAATGAATTGTGTGAATGTAGACACACTTTGTTTAATGCACAAAGTTATAAAAAATATTGGCTAAAATGACCTTCAGGCTGTGTGTATAAGGTGTATATGTAACATAAATGCATTCTGTGCTCAGATTTAGGTCCCATCACCATGATATCTCATTATGGTATGCAATTATTCCAAAACTCAGAAAAGTCCCATATCCAAAATTTCTCTGGTCCCAAGCATTTTGGATAAGGGAGACTCAACCTGTATATATATATATATATTACAAGAAATGATCTAAGACCTTACTCGCGCTGATATAATGGGAAGCTACACCTTAAGGGAAATACCCCCTGTTAGACGGGATATAATGGTTATGAACAAAAAAGAAAAAGATTCCCCGGGAGCTAATGTGAATCTTTGGTATATCTAACGTTTTTACTTATACAATGACACAGTCATAAGAATCAACTTATTTATTTTATAAGATACAATAAAATAAGCTGTACCACAATGTATCCTAAATTGACAATAAACGATGTTTTTTACAAATGTTTGTATTGATGACAATTCATTTCAATCATAGATTGACATAATGATTATTCATCCTTATAGAAATGACAAAATCGCTGTCTCAACCCAACGCGTTTCGTCTACAGACTTCATCAGGGGTTTATTGAAATCAAAGGTTCACAATATGGATAAGCAAATTAAGTGTGTCTTCAAGAGATAATTAAAACACTTAAAAGTGGTGTCGAATTCGATTTCACCACATGGAATATCAATTGGACAAAACATCAGATGTGACCAGTTCAATGTGTTATCCACTATACGGACTTAGTTTGATGATTTTAAAAAATATTTTGTATTCGAACCAATTGTATGAAAATTAGCTCGTAAAGCAGCTATTCAATAAATCTCATCCAAGCGTGAATTCAACATAAGGTAGACAACTGTAATCGTACCTCTCCACCTTCTGCAATGCTCCTAGCTGCTGTGTGTATAAGGTGTATATGAAACATAAATGAATTGTGTGAATGTAGACACACTTTGTTTAATGCACAAAGTTATAAAAAATATTGGCTAAAATGACCTTCAGGCTGTGTGTATAAGGTGTATATGTAACATAAATGCATTCTGTGCTCAGATTTAGGTCCCATCACCATGATATCTCATTATGGTATGCAATTATTCCAAAATACAGAAAAGTCCCATATCCAAAATTACTCTGGTCCCAAGCATTTTGGATAAGGGAGACTCAACCTGTATATATATATATATATATACATATAATGCCAGGATGTCCTCCGAGATTAGTACAACCAATAGGAGGCACTCAACCGGCTTTTAAATTAGTGTAAATCTGCACCCGGGCCCCCCATAACCTTAATTCGGCTCTGGGAGCCGGACCACAGCGCTTTACAGCGGCTCCAGCTGCTGCCTGTCGTGGCTGTTGCCGGGGCAGGTGAGGAACTGCCAGGGGAAGGGGGAACAAAGGTGCTGCCTCTACAACTAATAATATATATATATATTATATGTGTATATATATATATGTATGTGTGTATGTATATGCATGAGTGTATATATATATATATATATATATATATATATACACATAGTTACACGCACTTTCCCTATATCAAATATGGGGGGGGGGGGGCGCCAGTCCCTTGTTTTGCACGGGGTGCTCGGACCCCTGATCACCTAATATAGTAGTTCTATGCTACACAGGAATTGCTCAATGATTACATTTTTCTATTCATGTGACATTGTTAGTTGCAAATCTTAGAAACTACAGATGTGTGTATGTTTAAAACGATAAAAAAACTTGACAAAATATATATTTTTTCCCCATAGTACATTTGATGCTAGTAATTGTGAAACTTTCATCATAGTAATTTAAAAATGTCAAAGATACGGTTTGGAGTCTCTGAAATAACTGGTTAGCAGTATATAAAAGCAATAATTACTTCCCTTGTACTATACATTAGGGCTGGTAACTATCAGTAAAGGAACTGCATTACAAATGTAGAGATTACTACGACCATGACACGTAGCAGTACTGTCCTTTTGAAGGGGTGCAGTATGTTATGCCGGAGGCCGGTATCCTGGCGGACAGCATACCGGCGCCGGTATCCCGACTGCCGGTATACCGAGTGCCGGTATACCGACAGCTGGGCGAGCGCAAATGAGCCCCTTGCAGGCTCGCTGCGCTCACCATGCTGCGGGCACAGTGGCGCGCTATGTGCACACGCTATTTATTCTCCCTCCAGGGGGGTTATGGACCCCCAAGATGGAGAATAGTTGTCGGTATGCTGGGTGTCGGTATGCCGGGTGTCGGGATTCAGGCGCCGGTATACTGAGCGCCGGGATCACAGCCTCCGGCATACTGAATACCACCCTTTTTGGGTTACAGTATAAAATGAATTGGTGCGATTTACAAAACTGAAATAATGTACGAGTTCTACACATTTTGCAGAAATAATGTGCAAAGTGATTTTAGGTACACAGACGTACAGCACAGGAATGCAATCTCATCTACGTTTTAAATAATTAGAGTAAGGAAACATCAGTACTGTGTTTCTGTACATAATTATATATGCATTTGCTACATGTCTCTCTCTCTCTCTCTCTCTCTCTCTCTCTATATATATATATATATATATATATATATATATATATATATACTGTCGGAAGGTGCGGCACTCCAGTCAAAAAAACTTCTCATGTGGGCAAATAAATTTGCAACGTTTCAATGCCTTTATTGCGGCATTTTCATCAGGCTTATTACAAATACAAACATAGACTCTTACCTTATATCCCCACCCATCAGTGAATGGCGCCACTCGGGTAGCGGGACCACGCACCCGGCCCGGCTGCTCCCAGTGATGATGTCATCGCGTCTCACGCTCCACAGCGCACCCGTTGACTCATCACTCCGTTACCATAACAACTGTGAAACATGTACAATAAACTACCGTACTATAGCTACATGTTAAATATAAAACTGAACCACCAATCTAAACATCCAAATCTAGCCTATATATGAGTTAAGAATCCATTATCAACTCAAAGCGACCAATACCACTATATTTTAGCTAGAATTAAACAATGCACACATGCATATAATATAAATAAATTCCTATATTATATGCATGTGTGCATTGTTTAATTCTAGCTTATATTAACTGCACTGATTAATCCTAATGTGGCATTTAATGTCAATATAGATGCGATGAGCAACCACTATATCACGATGTTGTTTATGTATGTTGAGTAAAATGAATATAGTGGTATTGGTCGCTTTGAGTTGATAATGGATTCTTAACTCATATATAGGCTTGATTTGGATGTTTAGATTGGTGGTCTGTCATCAATGATTAAAATAATACAAAAAGATACATATGACACATATTCTGTGTCATATGTATCTTCTTTATACATTCTAAACATTTTAGATTATTAAACTAGTTTGGGAGGCACTGATAGCTAGTGCCTCCCGCTGACAGTGGGAACAGGGACAGAGCGGGGGCGGGGCCAAACACTGGGCTGTAAAGCCCATTCAAAAAAACACTGAAAGCGGCACTTCTACAAGTGCCTCGCTGACAGTGAAAGCATGCCCCTGCCAGTGAGGCACATGTGATTGGACAGAAGATCCAGTGCTTTATCCGCTGGTCCAATCACACAGCGAGACAAGAAAGGGACTCAGAGCTCTCCCTTCCTCCACTGAGCACCGGCACCCGGGGACAGCTTCCGCCTCCTCGCGTCTCCCGAAGCTTCACCCACCTACTGATCCTGCAGGCAGCAGCGCCGCGGTAGTGCTCAGCAGAGCAAAATCCAAAACAAGGTGAGCTACAGGCGCCAGCCACATATACTCTGGCGCGGGGCCACCATCAAGGGGGGACTACGGGTAGAGAGATGGGGGCCCCGCTGCTGGCTCCTACTGCTAATTCCTGTGCCGCGACGGACGCTGTCATGGTGATGGAGGAGGAGAAGGGCACAGCGGAGCAGCGTCTGGGAGATCACACTGATCACGCTAGTGCTCAGCTCTCCCCTGTCCCCTGGGTTCCGGCTTCTCTCCTCCAACTCATGACTCCACTGACCCTGCTTCCTACCACAACGTAAGCTAGTCGCTCTCTCCTGCGGCGGTAGCTAAGGGACAGGAGGAAGTGAGCCTTATCGGGAGAATGACTGCAATGTGCTGCTTCAGGGCTGACTGCATGCTGGGTCCCCTGCAGCTCCTTCCAATGCTTGCCCTCAGGTAGAAGAAAGGTAAGAATGATAAGTGATATAGGGCGGGATGTACTAAAGTGAAAATGCGGTAAAACCCCCGTTTTCAGGGGTTTTACCGCATTCTTATATGTACTAACCCCCTTCCGTGGCGTTTTCGCGGCTGAGGGTATTGCCATCAAAAGATGGGCTTCTTACCGCTGCTGACCCGTGGAGCAGGGGGCCAGGTGTCGCCATCAGTAGGATGTGTGGGGCGCGGGCACAGCTCCTCCCCCTCTCCCCCGCCCCCGGTATCTGTCATCTGCCAGTCTCATGCTTACCTTGTCTGCTGCCCTCGTTTGTGTCGTCTCCTGACCCCGCCGAGCACCCTCTCCCCTCTGCTATATTGCTATTAACGCTACCCAGCTGCAGGGAGGAGGCGACTGGGACAGCCGGAGACTCCATGGAGGTGACGGAGATCCCCCGCATGTCCCCCTCACAGGTATCGCGGGAGGGCTCCGTCACCGCATTGCGATGTAAATCGCATATGTTAGTACATATGCGATCAACATCACTGTGGAAGGTGGCGAGGTGCAGCGATGTATTTTAATACATCCCGCCCATAGGGAGTTTCCACCCAATGTTATTCTTCAGTATTCTTGAGAATAAATTCTGGTGGCGTTTAGCGGTCTCACTATCTCTCCCTATACTAGCTACCTTTTGCTGGCACCCTGCACCGCTGAGAAGTCTCACTGTCTCCTTTCAATAATCTAAAAATACTATAAACATTTATCTGAAATGTTTTCATTATTTTTCATTTTGTACAGCACCACACACACTTTACTATACAGTGCAAATAGCTAAATAACCGGGTTGGGGCTGATATGCCGGTGGTCAGAATACCGACCGCGGTATCCTGATGGTTAGAAGGCCAACAGGGGGCGAGTAAGTATGAAAACCCTCACTCCCTTCCCGTAACCTAAACACAACCCTTCCCTCCGCAGCCTAGACCGGAGGTGCCTAAACCTAGCCTCCCCTTCCCGCAGCCTTACCGTAATCCTCCCTTGAAGTGCCTAAACCTAACCAATCCCTTCCTGCAGCATAAATCTAACCACACTCCCCACGGCCTAACCCTCAACCCACAGACTAAACCTAACCTGACCCTCTTCCCGTGCGGCTTACCTCTCCGGGAGCCCGGCAATGACTCGTTCGTTATCCTAGCTATTGGGATTCTGGCGCCAGGCTTGTGATCCTAGTCGGGATGTTGGTGCTGGCATTCCGAGCAGTGTCGGGATTCTGGCGGCGGTAGAGGTCATCGGCAGGATTCGGCGGACATTATGGCTGTAGTGCCTCACCAGCCACTGACCTCACCGCATGCCACTGATATATATATATATGGCCTTTTTTATATAAAATGTGCAGAGATGGAATAAAATGCGTCCAATTGACGATAATGGTCAGTGCCTGATTACTGATTCCTCAGAGGAAGTGTAAGGATTAGGTGGATGTACTCTCAAAAGTGCCTTCTGCATCACTTCAATTTCATTATAATGTTTTGTCCTGATAAATCTACGGTTTTGCTTTTGGCCATGGAATTCTTCTCATTACCAAGGAATGCAGTGATCTACCTAGTTTCATCAGACGGAACACAACTATGGGCCGCTAATGTCTGCCATCTGCATTCTTCCCATTTTCATAAATGACCTGTGCTGAAAGTTTATAGGCCCACTTTTAATCTTCAGTGATAATGCTTCTCCTCTAGATACAACTACTACCTACACCTTGGAGAATGTTTTATTTAGAATATAAAAAATCATGTCCAGCAGTAAATACTTCTAAAATTGTCAGTAAAAAAATATTTACAAGGGGTGGCAACTCTGCCGTGCGTCATAGAAAACTGGTGTGTGAAAAGTCACTGTGATAGCAGTTGTACTAGTTATGCACACAAATTAGTAAATAATACAGATATATAAAATGGATGATTACTTCATGTTTGAGAGTCAACACTCTTTTGACACTGAGGAAAGTATATCACTTAATAATAGCTATCAGGTATGGTATGCATAATAGCTTAACTATTCGGACATTTCAAGAATGACACAATGGCCCTGCCCATTACACACGACTAATCACGCATACAACACACAAAAGGTTACATCATAATTTTTCAGTGGAAAATATGCAAAAGTAAAAAAAGAGATTGACTGTATAGGCATGTCACCACATAAGCACAATCATCTACATGCCTAAAAGCACAATACTGTAGCTACTCTTTTTCCAAGCTTAACAAACTCCTCTTGAATCCATTTCAAATCCAGCTTGGTATTTCCAAAAGTGCAGTTCCTGGAGACAAAGCATTAGTGACGTGCAGCAAAGCACATTAAAATTCAGTGCTCTTGTGTTATTGCTGCAGCATTTACAACAGCTAAGGGCACTGTCTCTCTAGTCATTGCTCCAGCGTTTGCCACAGCTAAGACACTGGTAAAATAAATGTAATACCAATAATAGTTTATATGTACAATAGAGATTGATTGTTTTATTAATTAGATATTGTATATACTGTATATAATTAATATATTAAATTACATGAAGTGTACTTGTAGTTGGTGGTGCCTACGCATGCCTAGCACGAGGGGATGCCCGCTGACATGATTGGTGGACCCGGGGAGAAAGGTCTGGAAGGACCAAGAGAAAGGAGTGAGGGGCCCCTGCGAGCAGGGAGGAAGGCGGCAGTTGGAGGGAGCAGTTGGTGCCGCAGCAGCTGGAGTGAGGCAAGGTGCAGAGACTGGGGGAGTGAAGGTGTCTGGTGCCAGTGTCTACGGGACCGGATTGATCGCCACTGGTTGGAGGTGGCAGCGGCGTGGTGACGGAGGTTGGTGAACCGACTTGGGTAGAGATGAGCGGGTTCGGTTTCTCTGAATCCGAACCCGCCAGAACTTCATGTTTTTTTTCACGGGTCCGAGCGACTCGGATCTTCCCGCCTTGCTCGGTTAACCCGAGCGCGCCCGAACGTCATCATGACGCTGTCGGATTCTCGCGAGGCTCGGATTCTATCGCGAGACTCGGATTCTATATAAGGAGCCGCGCGTCGCCGCCATTTTCACACGTGCATTGAGATTGATAGGGAGAGGACGTGGCTGGCGTCCTCTCCGTTTAGAATAGATTAGAGAGACACTTGATTTACTAATTTTGGGGAGCATTAGGAGTACTCAGTACAGTGCAGAGTTTTGCTGATAGTGACCAGTGACCACCAGTTTTATTTATAATCCGTTCTCTGCCTGAAAAAAGCGATACACAGCACACAGTGACTCAGTCACATACCATATCTGTGTGCACTGCTCAGGCTCAGGCCAGTGTGCTGCATCATCTATTATCTATATATAATATTATATATATCTGTCTGACTGCTCAGCTCACACAGCTTATAATTGTGGGGGAGACTGGGGAGCACTACTGCAGTGCCAGTTATAGGTTATAGCAGGAGCCAGGAGTACATAATATATTATATAGTGAGTGACCACCAGACACACAGTGCAGTTTATTTAATATATCCGTTCTCTGCCTGAAAAAAGCGATACACACAGTGACTCAGTCAGTCACATACCATATCTGTGTGCACTGCTCAGGCTCAGGCCAGTGTGCTGCATCATCTATATATATTATATATCTGTCTGACTGCTCAGCTCACACAGCTTATAATTGTGGGGGAGACTGGGGAGCACTACTGCAGTGCCAGTTATAGGTTATAGCAGGAGCCAGGAGTACATAATATTATATTAAAATTAAACAGTGTGCACACTTTTGCTGCAGGAGTGCCACTGCCAGTGTGACTAGTGACCAGTGACCTGACCACCAGTATATATAATATTAGTAGTATACTATCTCTTTATCAACCAGTCTATATTAGCAGCAGACACAGTACAGTGCGGTAGTTCACGGCTGTGGCTACCTCTGTGTCGGCACTCGGCAGCCCGTCCATAATTGTATATACCACCTAACCGTGGTTTTTTTTTCTTTCTTTATACATACATACTAGTTACGAGTATACTATCTCTTTATCAACCAGTCTATATATTAGCAGCAGACACAGTACAGTGCGGTAGTTCACGGCTGTGGCTACCTCTGTGTCGGCACTCGGCAGCCCGTCCATAATTGTATATACCACCTAACCGTGGTTTTTTTTTCTTTCTTTATACATACATACTAGTTACGAGTATACTATCTCTTTATCAACCAGTCTATATATTAGCAGCAGACACAGTACAGTGCGGTAGTTCACGGCTGTGGCTACCTCTGTGTCGGCACTCGGCAGCCCGTCCATAATTGTATATACCACCTAACCATGGTTTTTTTTTCTTTCTTTATACATACATACTAGTTACGAGTATACTATCTCTTTATCAACCAGTCTATATATTAGCAGCAGACACAGTACAGTGCGGTAGTTCACGGCTGTGGCTACCTCTGTGTCGGCACTCGGCAGCCCGTCCATAATTGTATATACCACCTAACCGTGGTTTTTTTTTCTTTCTTTATACATACATACTAGTTACGAGTATACTATCTCTTTATCAACCAGTCTATATATTAGCAGCAGACACAGTACAGTGCGGTAGTTCACGGCTGTGGCTACCTCTGTGTCGGCACTCGGCAGCCCGTCCATAATTGTATATACCACCTAACCGTGGTTTTTTTTTCTTTCTTTATACATACATACTAGTTACGAGTATACTATCTCTTTATCAACCAGTCTATATATTAGTAGCAGACACAGTACAGTGCGGTAGTTCACGGCTGTGGCTACCTCTGTGTCGGCACTCGGCAGCCCGTCCATAATTGTATATACCACCTAACCGTGGTTTTTTTTTCTTTCTTTATACATACATACTAGTTACGAGTATACTATCTCTTTATCAACCAGTCTATATATTAGCAGCAGACACAGTACAGTGCGGTAGTTCACGGCTGTGGCTACCTCTGTGTCGGCACTCGGCAGCCCGTCCATAATTGTATATACCACCTAACCGTGGTTTTTTTTTCTTTCTTTATACATACATACTAGTTACGAGTATACTATCTCTTTATCAACCAGTCTATATATTAGCAGCAGACACAGTACAGTGCGGTAGTTCACGGCTGTGGCTACCTCTGTGTCGGCACTCGGCAGCCCGTCCATAATTGTATATACCACCTAACCGTGGTTTTTTTTTCTTTCTTTATACATACATACTAGTTACGAGTATACTATCTCTTTATCAACCAGTCTATATATTAGCAGCAGACACAGTACAGTGCGGTAGTTCACGGCTGTGGCTACCTCTGTGTCGGCACTCGGCAGCCCGTCCATAATTGTACATACCACCTAACCGTGGTTTTTTTTTCTTTCTTTATACATACATACTAGTTACGAGTATACTAGCTCTTTATCAACCAGTCTATATATTAGCAGCAGACACAGTACAGTGCGGTAGTTCACGGCTGTGGCTACCTCTGTGTCGGCACTCGGCAGCCCGTCCATAATTGTATATACCACCTAACCGTGGTTTTTTTTTCTTTCTTTATACATACATACTAGTTACGAGTATACTATCTCTTTATCAACCAGTCTATATATTAGCAGCAGACACAGTACAGTGCGGTAGTTCACGGCTGTGGCTACCTCTGTGTCGGCACTCGGCAGCCCGTCCATAATTGTATATACCACCTAACCGTGGTTTTTTTTTCTTTCTTTATACATACATACTAGTTACGAGTATACTATCTCTTTATCAACCAGTCTATATATTAGCAGCAGACACAGTACAGTGCGGTAGTTCACGGCTGTGGCTACCTCTGTGTCGGCACTCGGCAGCCCGTCCATAATTGTATATACCACCTAACCGTGGTTTTTTTTTCTTTCTTTATACATACATACTAGTTACGAGTATACTATCTCTTTATCAACCAGTCTATATATTAGCAGCAGACACAGTACAGTGCGGTAGTTCACGGCTGTGGCTACCTCTGTGTCGGCACTCGGCAGCCCGTCCATAATTGTATACTAGTATCCAATCCATCCATCTCCATTGTTTACCTGAGGTGCCTTTTAGTTGTGCCTATTAAAATATGGAGAACAAAAATGTTGAGGTTCCAAAATTAGGGAAAGATCAAGATCCACTTCCACCTCGTGCTGAAGCTGCTGCCACTAGTCATGGCCGAGACGATGAAATGCCAGCAACGTCGTCTGCCAAGGCCGATGCCCAATGTCATAGTACAGAGCATGTCAAATCCAAAACACCAAATATCAGTAAAAAAAGGACTCCAAAACCTAAAATAAAATTGTCGGAGGAGAAGCGTAAACTTGCCAATATGCCATTTACCACACGGAGTGGCAAGGAGCGGCTGAGGCCCTGGCCTATGTTCATGGCTAGTGGTTCAGCTTCACATGAGGATGGAAGCACTCAGCCTCTCGCTAGAAAAATGAAAAGACTCAAGCTGGCAAAAGCAGCACAGCAAAGAACTGTGCATTCTTCGAAATCCCAAATCCACAAGGAGAGTCCAATTGTGTCGGTTGCGATGCCTGACCTTCCCAACACTGGACGTGAAGAGCATGCGCCTTCCACCATTTGCACGCCCCCTGCAAGTGCTGGAAGCAGCACCCGCAGTCCAGTTCCTGATAGTCAGATTGAAGATGTCAGTGTTGAAGTACACCAGGATGAGGAGGATATGGGTGTTGCTGGCGCTGGGGAGGAAATTGACCAGGAGGATTCTGATGGTGAGGTGGTTTGTTTAAGTCAGGCACCCGGGGAGACACCTGTTGTCCGTGGGAGGAATATGGCCGTTGACATGCCAGGTGAAAATACCAAAAAAATCAGCTCTTCGGTGTGGAGGTATTTCACCAGAAATGCGGACAACAGGTGTCAAGCCGTGTGTTCCCTTTGTCAAGCTGTAATAAGTAGGGGTAAGGACGTTAACCACCTCGGAACATCCTCCCTTATACGTCACCTGCAGCGCATTCATAATAAGTCAGTGACAAGTTCAAAAACTTTGGGTGACAGCGGAAGCAGTCCACTGACCAGTAAATCCCTTCCTCTTGTAACCAAGCTCACGCAAACCACCCCACCAACTCCCTCAGTGTCAATTTCCTCCTTCCCCAGGAATGCCAATAGTCCTGCAGGCCATGTCACTGGCAATTCTGACGAGTCCTCTCCTGCCTGGGATTCCTCCGATGCATCCTTGCGTGTAACGCCTACTGCTGCTGGCGCTGCTGTTGTTGCCGCTGGGAGTCGATGGTCATCCCAGAGGGGAAGTCGTAAGCCCACTTGTACTACTTCCAGTAAGCAATTGACTGTTCAACAGTCCTTTGCGAGGAAGATGAAATATCACAGCAGTCATCCTACTGCAAAGCGGATAACTGAGTCCTTGACAACTATGTTGGTGTTAGACGTGCGTCCGGTATCCGCCGTTAGTTCACAGGGAACTAGACAATTTATTGAGGCAGTGTGCCCCCGTTACCAAATACCATCTAGGTTCCACTTCTCTAGGCAGGCGATACCGAGAATGTACACGGACGTCTGAAAAAGACTCACCAGTGTCCTAAAAAATGCAGTTGTACCCAATGTCCACTTAACCACGGACATGTGGACAAGTGGAGCAGGGCAGGGTCAGGACTATATGACTGTGACAGCCCACTGGGTAGATGTATGGACTCCCGCCGCAAGAACAGCAGCGGCGGCACCAGTAGCAGCATCTCGCAAACGCCAACTCTTTCCTAGGCAGGCTACGCTTTGTATCACCGCTTTCCAGAATACGCACACAGCTGAAAACCTCTTACGGCAACTGAGGAAGATCATCGCGGAATGGCTTACCCCAATTGGACTCTCCTGTGGATTTGTGGCATCGGACAACGCCAGCAATATTGTGTGTGCATTAAATATGGGCAAATTCCAGCACGTCCCATGTTTTGCACATACCTTGAATTTGGTGGTGCAGAATTTTTTAAAAAACGACAGGGGCGTGCAAGAGATGCTGTCGGTGGCCAGAAAAATTGCGGGACACTTTCGGCGTACAGGCACCACGTACAGAAGACTGGAGCACCACCAAAAACTACTGAACCTGCCCTGCCATCATCTGAAGCAAGAAGTGGTAACGAGGTGGAATTCAACCCTCTATATGCTTCAGAGGTTGGAGGAGCAGCAAAAGGCCATTCAAGCCTATACAATTGAGCACGATATAGTAGGTGGAATGCACCTGTCTCAAGTGCAGTGGAGAATGATTTCAACGTTGTGCAAGGTTCTGATGCCCTTTGAACTTGCCACACGTGAAGTCAGTTCAGACACTGCCAGCCTGAGTCAGGTCATTCCCCTCATCAGGCTTTTGCAGAAGAAGCTGGAGGCATTGAAGAAGGAGCTAAAAGGGAGCGATTCCGCTAGGCATGTGGGACTTGTGGATGCAGCCCTTAATTCGCTTAACAAGGATTCGCGGGTGGTCAATCTGTTGAAATCAGAGCACTACATTTTGGCCACCGTGCTCGATCCTAGATTTAAAGCCTACCTTGGATCTCTCTTTCCGGCAGACACAGGTCTGCTGGGGTTGAAAGACCTGCTGGTGACAAAATTGTCAAGTCAAGCGGAACGCGACCTGTCAACATCTCCTCCTTCACATTCTCCCGCAACTGGGGGTGCGAGGAAAAGGCTCAGAATTCCGAGCCCACCCGCTGGCGGTGATGCAGGGCAGTCTGGAGCGACTGCTGATGCTGACATCTGGTCCGGACTGAAGGACCTGACAACGATTACGGACATGTCGTCTACTGTCACTGCATATGATTCTCTCAACATTGATAGAATGGTGGAGGATTATATGAGTGACCGCATCCAAGTAGGCACGTCACACAGTCCGTACTTATACTGGCAGGAAAAAGAGGCAATTTGGAGGCCCTTGCACAAACTGGCTTTATTCTACCTAAGTTGCCCTCCCACAAGTGTGTACTCCGAAAGAGTGTTTAGTGCCGCCGCTCACCTTGTCAGCAATCGGCGTACGAGGTTACATCCAGAAAATGTGGAGAAGATGATGTTCATTAAAATGAATTATAATCAATTCCTCCGCGGAGACATTGACCAGCAGCAATTGCCTCCACAAAGTACACAGGGAGCTGAGATGGTGGATTCCAGTGGGGACGAATTGATAATCTGTGAGGAGGGGGATGTACACGGTGATATATCGGAGGGTGAAGATGAGGTGGACATCTTGCCTCTGTAGAGCCAGTTTGTGCAAGGAGAGATTAATTGCTTCTTTTTTGGGGGGGGTCCAAACCAACCCGTCATATCAGTCACAGTCGTGTGGCAGACCCTGTCACTGAAATGATGGGTTGGTTAAAGTGTGCATGTCCTGTTTTGTTTATACAACATAAGGGTGGGTGGGAGGGCCCAAGGACAATTCCATCTTGCACCTCTTTTTTCTTTTCTTTTTCTTTGCATCATGTGCTGATTGGGGAGGGTTTTTTGGAAGGGACATCCTGCGTGACACTGCAGTGCCACTCCTAGATGGGCCCGGTGTTTGTGTCGGCCACTAGGGTCGCTAATCTTACTCACACAGTCAGCTACCTCATTGCGCCTCTTTTTTTCTTTGCGTCATGTGCTGTTTGGGGAGGGTTTTTTGGAAGGGACATCCTGCGTGACACTGCAGTGCCACTCCTAGATGGGCCCGGTGTTTGTGTGGGCCACTAGGGTCGCTAATCTTACTCACACAGCTACCTCATTGCGCCTCTTTTTTTCTTTGCGTCATGTGCTGTTTGGGGAGGGTTTTTTGGAAGGGACATCCTGCGTGACACTGCAGTGCCACTCCTAGATGGGCCCGGTGTTTGTGTCGGCCACTAGGGTCGCTAATCTTACTCACACAGCTACCTCATTGCGCCTCTTTTTTTCTTTGCGTCATGTGCTGTTTGGGGAGGGTTTTTTGGAAGGGCCATCCTGCGTGACACTGCAGTGCCACTCCTAGATGGGCCCGGTGTTTGTGTCGGCCACTAGGGTCGCTAATCTTACTCACACAGCTACCTCATTGCGCCTCTTTTTTTCTTTGCGTCATGTGCTGTTTGGGGAGGGTTTTTTGGAAGGGACATCCTGCGTGACACTGCAGTGCCACTCCTAGATGGGCCCGGTGTTTGTGTCGGCCACTAGGGTCGCTTATCTTACTCACACAGCGACCTCGGTGCAAATTTTAGGACTAAAAATAATATTGTGAGGTGTGAGGTATTCAGAATAGACTGAAAATGAGTGTAAATTATGGTTTTTGAGGTTAATAATACTTTGGGATCAAAATGACCCCCAAATTCTATGATTTAAGCTGTTTTTTAGTGTTTTTTGAAAAAAACACCCGAATCCAAAACACACCCGAATCCGACAAAAAAAATTCGGTGAGGTTTTGCCAAAACGCGTTCGAACCCAAAACACGGCCGCGGAACCGAACCCAAAACCAAAACACAAAACCCGAAAAATTTCAGGCGCTCATCTCTAGACTTGGGGTCCTCTGGAGGCAAGCAGGTGACAGGCAGTGAGGAGTGAGTGAGGGCTGGTGACTGAAGAGAGGCAGCGCTATGCAGTGATACTGCAGGGATCGGAGTAAGTGTTTACCGATGTCAGCGTCTGGCCGGAGCTGGCGTGCAGCACTGCTTTTGGGATCCAAAGGTGGCTGTGAGGAGATAATAGGAACGGCCTGAGGGAGGAGTGTCCCAGCCTATAAGCACAGCAGTGGGTGGCGCAGAAGAGACTAGTACTGCCTTTAGCTCACAGAGTCCCCTGCTTGAGTTAACCCCATTCAGCTACTAATAATCTGGGTTGCCCTGCCTGAGAGAGGTGGCTAGAGACTGCGTCAGTAAATGGATCGTAACCAGTCCCCTTAGCCCAGTTTGGCTGAATTCTGTTTTGCATCTTCCTACTCAGTTCTACAAGAGTAATAACCGCCTGCCCCAGGGGCCGGGGGAGTGCGCCAGAGTTACACCCCTTAAGCTTCACAGTATTACACAGTGATATATTATTAGCTGAGACAGCCATTATAGCAAATTCTACCACTATTATATAAGGATGGATAGTATGTAAAAAGAGTAGCTGCGGCAGTACGGCTCTATGATAAGTACCGTAATGATACCGCATAAGTACTTAATGTATCATGTCCCACATTAGTTGAACTGTACGTGGGGAACTGCCTGCAATTTTGACTCAGGAGAGGTGATAGGTATACGCACCTACCCTAATAAAATGGAGGCTAACAGGACAGGTGAGCAGAGACCCTGTATTACCGGTGTGCAGAATAGAAATACATGCAGGATAGAGAGGGGAGTGCCTGTTCTATCTGCACATTACGTATAAAGGTGGTCATTCCGAGTTGTTCGCTCTGTAAATTTTTTCGCATCGCAGCGATTTTCCGCTTAGTGCGCATGCGCAATGTCCGCACTGCGACTGCGCCAAGTAAATTTGCTAAGAAGTTAGGTATTTTACTCACGGCATTACGAGGTATTTTCTTCGTTCTGGTGATCGGAGTGTGATTGACAGGAAGTGGGTGTTTCTGGGCGGAAACTGGTCGTTTTATGGGCGTGTGGGAAAAAACGCTACCGTTTCTGGGAAAAACGCGGGAGTGGCTGAAGAAACGGAGGAGTGTCTGGGCGAACGCTGGGTGTGTTTGTGACGTCAAACCAGGAACGACAAGCACTGAACTGATCGCAGATGCCGAGTAAGTCTGGAGCTACTTAGAAACTGCTAAGAAGTGTCTAATCGCAATTTTGAGAATCTTTAGTTCGCAATTTTGATAAGCTAAGATTCACTCCCAGTAGGCGGCGGCTTAGCGTGTGCAAAGCTGCTAAAAGCAGCTTGCGAGCGAACAACTCGGAATGACCACCAAAAGCCAAGACTTTACTAGTATGGGTGTGCATGGAGTCTGTTGAAGCATATAAATCCTGCAGACACTCCAGAGAGTAACGTTTGCAGTACAAATTGTCAGTTCCGCACTAGCAGTGCACTATAAAGCCACACATATATATATAAATATAAATAAATCAATCAATAACTAATATAGATAATGCTAATATCTAAACCTTTAGACAGCACTTTATTATTGGTGGTGCTCCCAAAAAACTTTTGTAGATTGACTACAAGTATATAGAGAAAGAGAAGACAAAAGAATTCCTTTTTGGGAGCACTCTTATTTCAAAATAATAATAAATCAAAACAGTATATAATGAATTATGTAATGATGGATCATCTAAAACGTAACATTTATTCTGTTCCTTTAAAATATCGACCTGTACGGCCAAAAAGATTTAAAATCTCTATCTTAATTCAAAAGAAGAGATAGAAAATACTCGTATTTTCACCTAAAACACTGGTGGAGCAACTAATGTTGCTCACTCTCACAACCTTAATCTATATTTCACCTTTCTATCTCTTCTTTTGAATTAAGATAGAGATTTTAAATCTTTTTGACCGTACAGGTCGATATTTTAAAGGAACAGAATAAATGTTACGTTTTAGATGATCCATTATTACATAATTCATTATATACTGTTTTGATTTATTATTATTTTTAAATAAGAGTGCTCCCAAAAAGGAATTCTTTTGTCTTCTCTTTCTCTATATACTTGGACTCCAGAGAGTAACGTAAGGACTTCAACACCATCTAATGCTTACAGAGTGACAGTTTACGCTAGAAGACGATCCCTATTTGGAGCACCTCACCACAGCAGGTTTAATAAGTGTCAGGTACTTAGAGGCTATCCAGATGTCATCTAACATCCCATGAGAGCATTGAACAAGGATTTCACTATTAGCGGAGGATTACAACCAATGCAAAACTTTTGTGCCCAACAACTTACCTACTGCAGTTAAACCAAATACTGAAATACCGGGGTATTCAAGGTTAAAGTACATGTACATTCTGTATTGGTAAATTTGTTGGGGTTTTTTTTTCCGGTACCAAGGTAATTTTTGTATAATTGCATGCAAGGTACTATGTATAGGTGGGTACTAAGGGCTAGAGGGTGATTGCTATGACATTAAGACTGTTAATTACATAATATTTGCTATTAAATGTTACCTATACTTACCGGAAGGTGGACCTTTATTCCCTGGGATCGCTGTAGTTTCCTGAAAACAAACACCAGTGTATGGTAAGTGACCCATTGAGAAAAAGTATAACCCTAAAGGAAAACACAGTACTACATTGGTAGCTAGGGGGCTTTCCCAAGCAAACCCCATAGAACTCTTATAGCTTGGGTGGAGGTACATATAGGCTTAGCATTCTGCAGGGATAGTATCCGCTGCATACAGAAAAAGGGGGTTACATAAATATCTCTTTGTACCCGTTTTTGACCTATACTCTTTGCCCATATGGCTGATGCAGAGATGAACGCAAGTTCCTGCCAGGGCCATTGAGACAGCCATGGGGACTGGGTACTGAGGGGAGTGTGGAAAAATCTGGCGTGTATGGCCACATCATCTCCGAAAAAAAAGAATGGAAAAAACTATGCACTGGTGATGCTCGCTGCTAAGGGGGACATTTGTGCCCCACAGCAGCTCCACCAGGCCTGGGCGCAAGTGACCAGTACCTGCACCCCTCTCGGAGCCCCTGGTTCCCGCATTGTGTGCACAGAACTAATGTAAATATCACTAAATGCAGAGTTCTATACATGTTATCCGTCATTGTCATCAGGGCATACTTACCAGCCCTATCCTTGGTGTAAAAGATATATCTTAAAATAGGCTTATTTTTGTTTCTGGCCAACTCTACATATCCCACTGTTTCTTTGACACTCCTCTCACTACACCACCTTCAGTCGCAAAGTTGAGATGTGTATGCACAGTGCAAAAAGACACCAGATACGCTCAGATCTTCATCAGCCCCTGAATGTTCAGTTAGTGTAATAATAAGAATTTACTTACCGATAATTCTATTTCTCGGAGTCCGTAGTGGATGCTGGGGTTCCTGAAAGGACCATGGGGAATAGCGGCTCCGCAGGAGACAGGGCACAAAAAGTAAAGCTTTAGGATCAGGTGGTGTGCACTGGCTCCTCCCCCTATGACCCTCCTCCAAGCCTCAGTTAGGATACTGTGCCCGGACGAGCGTACACAATAAGGAAGGATTTTGAATCCCGGGTAAGACTCATACCAGCCACACCAATCACACTGTACAACCTGTGATCTGAACCCAGTTAACAGTATGATAACAGCGGAGCCTCTGAAAAGATGGCTCACAACAATAATAACCCGATTTTTGTAACTATGTACAAGTATTGCAGATAATCCGCACTTGGGATGGGCGCCCAGCATCCACTACGGACTCCGAGAAATAGAATTATCGGTAAGTAAATTCTTATTTTCTCTATCGTCCTAGTGGATGCTGGGGTTCCTGAAAGGACCATGGGGATTATACCAAAGCTCCCAAACGGGCGGGAGAGTGCGGATGACTCTGCAGCACCGAATGAGAGAACTCCAGGTCCTCCTTAGCCAGGGTATCAAATTTGTAGGATTTTACAAACGTGTTTGCCCCTGACTAAATAGCCGCTCGGCAAAGTTGTAAAGCCGAGACCCCTCGGGCAGCCGCCCAAGATGAGCCCACCTTCCTTGTGGAATGGGCATTTACATATTTTGGCTGTGGCAGGCCTGCCACAAATGTGCAAGCTGAATTGTATTACACATCCAACTAGCAATAGTCTGCTTAGAAGCAAGAGCACCCAGTTTGTTGGGTGCATACAGGATAACAGCAAGTCAGTTTTCCTGACTCCAGCCGTCCTGGAACCTATATTTTCAGGGCCCTGACAACATCTAGCAACTTGGAGTCCTCCAAGTCCCTAGTAGGTGCAAGGCACCACAATAAGCTGGTTCAGGTGAAACACTGACACCACCTTAGGGAGAGAACTGGGGACGAGTCCGCAGCTCTGCCCTGTCCAAATGGACAAACAGATATGGGCTTTTTTGAGAAAAAAACCACCAATTTGACACTCGCCTGGTCCAGGCCAGGTCCAAGAGCATGATCACTTTTCATGTGAGATGCTTCAAATCCACAGATTTGACTGGTTTTAAACCAATGTGATTTGAGGAATCCCAGAACTACGTTGAGATCCCACAGTGCCACTGGAGGCACAAAAGGGGGTTGTATATGCAATACTCCCTTGACAAACTTCTGGACTTCAGGAACTGAAGCCAATTCTTTCTGGAAGAAAAATCGACAGGGCCGAAATTTGAACCTTAATGGACCCCAATTTGAGGCCCATAGACACTCCTGTTTGCAGGAAATGCAGGAATCGACCGAGT
The DNA here is from genome assembly GCF_028390025.1 of Pseudophryne corroboree. Classification (NCBI taxonomy): domain Eukaryota; kingdom Metazoa; phylum Chordata; class Amphibia; order Anura; family Myobatrachidae; genus Pseudophryne; species Pseudophryne corroboree. The sequence goes on along the minus strand of NC_086451.1, from coordinate 158,123,142 downwards.
TGAAATTTCTTCGTGGGGCCTTTCTGGCCTCGCACCACGCAACATATTTTTTTCCACATGTGGTGATAATGTTGTGCGGTCACTTCCTTTCTGGCTTTGACCAGGGTAGGAATGACCTCTTCCGGAATGCCTTTTTCCCTTAGGATCCGGCGTTCCACCGCCATGCCGTCAAACGCAGCTGCGGTAAGTCTTGGAACAGACATGGTACTTGCTGAAACAAGTCCCTTCTTAGCGGCAGAGGCCATAAGTCCTCTGTGAGCATCTCTTGAAGTTCCGGGTACCAAGTCCTTCTTGGCCAATCCGGAGCCATGAGTATAGTTCTTACTCCTCTACGTCTTATAATTCTCAGTACCTTAGGTATGATAAGCAGAGGATGGAACACATACACCGACTGGTACACCCACGGTGTTACCAGAACGTCCACAGCTATTGCCTGAGGGTCTCTTAACCTGGCGCAATACCTGTCCCGTTTTTTGTTCAGACGGGACGCCATCATGTCCACCTTTGGTATTTCCCAACGGTTTACAATCATGTGGAAAACTTCCCGATGAAGTTTCCACTCTGCCGGGTGGAGGTCGTGCCTGCTGAGGAAGTCTGCTTCCCAGTTTCCATTCCCGGAATGAAACACTGCTGACAGTGCTATCACATGATTTTCCGCCCAGCGAAAAGTCCTTGCAGTTTTTGCCATTGCCCTCCTGCTTCTTGTGCCGCCCTGTCTATTTACGTGGGCGACTGCCGTGATGTTTTTCCCACTGGATCAATACCGGCTGACCTTGAAGCAGAGGTCTTGCTAAGCTTAGAGCATTATAAATTTAGCCTTAGCTCCAGTATATTTATGAGGAGAAAAGTCTCCAGACTTGATCACACTCCCTGGAAATTTTTTTTTTTTTTTTTTTCCTTGTGTGACTGCTCCCCAGCCTCTCGGGCTGGCCTCCGTGGTCACCAGCATCCAATCCTGAATGCCGAATCTGCGGCCCTCTAGAAGATGAGCACTCTGTAACCACCACAGGAGAGACACCCTTGTCCTTGGATATAGGGTTATCCGCTGATGCATCTGAAGATGCGATCCGGACCATTTGTCCAGCAGATCCCACTGAAAAGTTCTTGCGTGAAATCTGCCGAATGGAATTGCTTCGTAGGAAGTCACCATTTTTACAAGGACCCTTGTGCAATGATGCACTGATTTTAGGAGGTTCCTGACTAGCTCGGATAACTCCCTGGCTTTCTCTTCCGGGAGAAAAACCTTTTTCTGGACTGTGTCCAGAATCATCCCTAAGCACAGGAGACTTGTCGTCGGGATCAGCTGCGATTTTGGAATATTTAGAATCCACCCGTGCTGTTGTAGCAGTATCCGAGATAGTGCTACTCCGACCTCCAACTGTTCCCTGGACTTTGCCCTTATCAGGAGATCGTCCAAGTAAGGGATAATTAAGACGCCTTTTCTTCGAAGAAGAATCATCATTTCGGCCATTACCTTGGTAAAGACCCGGGGTGCCGTGGACAATCCAAACGGCAGCGTCTGAAACTGATAGTGACAGTTCTGTACCACGAACCTGAGGTACCCTTAGTGAGAAGGGCAAATTTGGGACATGGAGGTAAGCATCCCTGATGTCTCGGGACACCATATAGTCCCCTTCTTCCTGGTTCGTTATCACTGTTCTGAGTGACTCCATCTTGATTTGAACCTTTGTAAGTGTTCAAATTTTTTTTTTTTTGATTTAGAATAGGTCTCACCTAGCCTTCTGGCTTCAGTACCACAATATAGTGTGGAATAATACCCCTTTTTTTGTTGTAGGAGGGGTAATTTAATTATTACCTGCTGGGAATACAGCTTGTGAATTGTTTCCCATACTGCCTCCTTGTCGGAGGGAGACCTTGGTAAAGCAGACTTCAGGAGCCTGCGAAGGGGAAACGTCTCGACATTCCAATCTGTACCCCTGGGATACTACTTGTAGGATCCAGGGGTCCTGTACGGTCTCAGCGTCATGCTGAGAGCTTGTCAGAAGCGGTGGAATGCTTCTGTTCCTGGGAATGGGCTGCCTGCTGCAGTCTTCTTCCCTTTCCTCTATCCCTGGGCAGATATGACTCTTATAGGGACGAAAGGACTGAGGCTGAAAAGACGGTGTCTTTTTCTGCAGAGATGTGACTTAGGGTAAAAACGGTGGATTTTCCAGCAGTTGCCGTGGCCACCAGGTCCGATGGACCGACCCCAAATAACTCCTCTTCCTTTATACGGCAATACACCTTTGTGCCGTTTGGAATCTTAAATGCTCTATAGTCAATAAAATACTGTCCCTGTCAAGGGTATCGATATTTTTAGTCAGGGAATCCGACCAAGCCACCCCAGCTCTGCACATCCAGGCTGAGGCGATCGCTGGTCGCAGTATAACACCAGTATGTGTGTATATACTTTTTATGATATTTTCCAGCCTCCTGTCAGCTGGCTCCTTGAGGACGGCCCTATCTATAGACGGTACCGCCACTTGTTTTGATAAGCGTGTGAGCGCCATATCCACCCTAAGGGGTGTTTCCCAACGCGCCCTAACTTCTGGCGGGAAAGGGTATACCGCCAATAATTTTCTATCGGGGGGAACCCACGCATCATCACACACTTCATTTAATTTATCTGATTCAGGAAAAACTACGGTAGTTTTTTCACATCCCACATAATACCCTCCTTTGTAGTACTTGTAGTATCAGAAATATGTAACACCTCCTTCATTGCCCTTAACGTGTGGCCCTAATAAGGAATACGTTTGTTTATTCACCGTCGACACTGGATTCAGTGTCCGTGTCTGTGTCGACCGACTAAAGTAAACGGGCGTTTTTAAAACCCCTGACGGTGTTTTTGAGACGTCTGGACCGGTACTAATTGTTTGTCGGCCGTCTCATGTCGTCAACCGACCTTACAGCGTGTTGACATTATCACGTAATTCCCTAAATAAGCCATCCATTCCGGTGTCGACTCCCTAGAGAGTGACATCACCATTACAGGCAATTGCTCCGCCTCCTCACCAACATCGTCCTCATACATGTCGACACACACGTACCGACACACAGCACACACACAGGGAATGCTCTGATAGAGGACAGAACCCACTAGCCCTTTGGAGAGACAGAGGGAGAGTTTGCCAGCACACACCAAAAACGCTATAATTATATAGGGACAACCTTATATAAGTGTTTTCCCTTATAGCATCTTTTTTATATATTTCTAACGCCAAATTAGTGCCCCCCCTCTCTGTTTTAACCCTGTTTCTGTAGTGCAGTGCAGGGGAGAGCCTGGGAGCCTTCCCTCCAGCCTTTCTGTGAGGGAAAATGGCGCTGTGTGCTGAGGAGATAGGCCCCGCCCCTTTTTCGGCGGCCTCGTCTCCCGCTCTTTAACGGATTCTGGCAGGGGTTAAATATCTCCATATAGCCCCCGGAGGCTATATGTGAGGTATTTTTTGCCAAAAATAGGTTTTCATTGCCTCCCAGGGCGCCCCCCTCCCAGCGCCCTGCACCCTCAGTGACTGCCGTGTGAAGTGTGCTGAGAGGAAATGGCGCACAGCTGCAGTGCTGTGCGCTACCTTAAGAAGACTGAGGAGTCTTCTGCCGCCGATTCTGGACCTCTTCTCGTTTCAGCATCTGCAAGGGGGCCGGCGGCGAGGCTCCGGTGACCATCCAGGCTGTACCTGTGATCGTCCCTCTGGAGCTAATGTCCAGTAGCCAAAGAAGCCAATCCATCCTGCACGCAGGTGAGTTCACTTCTTCTCCCCTAAGTCCCTCGTTGCAGTGATCCTGTTGCCAGCAGGACTCACTGTAAAATAAAAAACCTAAGCTAAACTTTTCTAAGCAGCTCTTTAGGAGAGCCACCTAGATTGCACCCTTCTCGGCCGGGCACAAAAATCTAACTGAGGCTTGGAGGAGGGTCATAGGGGGAGGAGCCAGTGCACACCACCTGATCCTAAAGCTTTACTTTTTGTGCCCTGTCTCCTGCGGAGCCGCTATTCCCCATGGTCCTTTCAGGAACCCCAGCATCCACTAGGACGATAGAGAAATGAAAATTAATGGGGAATGCAAATGTATCACAAAATAGGAAACGACTGTCTGCTTGCTACATGCCACATTAGATTTCTACAGAGAAATCTCTATAGAGTGACAGGAAAACCATCATCCAGTAGCTTTCTAATAGCAAAAAAATAGTCACACTGAAAATTTGATAGCCATTGATCTACAAAGTTGGTGCTGAGTTGGGGGCAGCCTAATTACTGCCCCGGTATAGCTAGCAGATAAGGATGTTGAAATTCACATCTAGTGATTTTCTCTTGCCAGTGGAAGAATATAATTTACAGCAAATCTAAGCAATACTTAAGCTAGTGTTCCCAGCCACTCCACTTTTTAGGAGTTTTTCACTAGGTGACTATAATTGTCATCATTCTTCAGAAGAAAGATTGCATTAATGTGCAGATCAGGGCCAGTGCTAGGGTGTTCGGCGCCCTCCTGTAAAATATAAATTTGCGCCCTCCCATACTTTACATGCAGGGCCATGGGGTTACCACGGCCTCTTGGGCCCCTGAGCTGCAGGAGATCCGTGCAAGCCTATGGATGTGAACTCTCTGCCCACACACACTCTGTGCAGCTCTAGTTACGGCCCTGCACACAGATACACACATACATACATATATACATATATACAAACACACACATACATACACACACCATACTTGCCTACTTTTGAAAACTTGTTTCAGGGAGATTTCAGGTTGTACCAGAATGCTTTGCACAGTGCGCTGTTGAGGGTGTACCATGCTTAGCTCCACCTTTGGTCGTATTAATTGCCACTCAGGCAGTGATGCAAACAGAAACAACTCTTGGTGGTATAGTGTGCGCGCAAGGGGCGTGACCACGGAAAACTGGGGTGTGTGAACATAAGGGGGGAGAGTGAGGCCACAGTGGGGAGAGTAGGGGACACGGGGTAGAGTAGGGGACACAGGAGGAAGAGTAGGGGACACACGGGTAAGAGTGGTGGACACGGAGCAGAGTGGGGCCACAGAGGGTAGAGTAGGGGACATAGTAGGGAGAGTGGGGGACACAGGGAGCAGAGTGGGGGACACAGGGGGAAGAGTGAGACCACAGGGGGGGAAATGGGGGAAACAGGGGGGAGAGTGAAGTAAACAGGGGGGAGAGTAGGGGACACAGTGGGGAAAGTGAAGCCACAGAGAGGAGAGTAGGGGACACAGTGGGGAGAGTGGCACCACAGAGGGGAGAGTAGGGGACACAGTGGGGAGAGTGGGACCACAGGGGGGAGAGTAGGGGACACAGTGGGGAAAGTGAAGCCACAGAGGGGAGAGTAGGGGACACAGTGGGGAGAGTGGGACCACAGAGGGGAGAGTAGGGGACACCGTGAGGACAGTGGGACCACAGAAGGGAGAGTAGGGGACACAGGTGGGAGAGTGAGGCCACAGAGGGTAGATTAGGGGACACAGGTGGGAGAGTGAGGCCACAGAGGGAAGAGTAAGGGACACAGTGGGGAGAGTAGGGGACACAGTAGGGAAAGTAAAGCCACAGTGGGGAGAATAGGGGACACAGTGTGGAGGGAGGCCACAGGGGGAAGAGTGGGGGACACAGTGGGGAGAGTGAGTCCACAAGGGGAGAGTGGGGCCACAGAGGGGAGAGTGGGACCAGGTGCGGGCACTCACCTTCAACACTGGCCATGCACCCTGAGAAGCAGCAGCAGCACCATCCCCGCAGACAAATCCCCAGAGCTCCGGAGCCGGAAGCATCACACCAGGGGAGCTAGTAGCACATGCAGCAGGGGAATGAGACAGCACGCTGAGCATGTAGGACAGACAAAGCCAGGAACAGCGCTGCTTCCCCGCCTCATTAGCGGCCGTTATCATGGTAACATACCGCTGGTTGGCTGAGAGACAGCCATTCTCAGCCAACCAGCATCCTGTTATGACATGGGTACTTTAATACAAAAAGCGTTCACAGCAGCTGCGGGACGGGCGGTACGGCGTACCGAGTACCAATCTCTTAACGGCCCGCACCGCCATGCTTTCACCTCTGCTCAGGGGTGTGTCCTGCAATGGCAGGTGAAAAATATAGTACTATAAGCGGAAAAATTACATTTGTGAGAAGAGATGGACACTGTACACTAGTGCAGGACTCTGTAAATATATATATATATATATATATATATATATATAATTTCTAAAAACAAGTATGAAGAGAGATTGCGCTCATAGTGCAGATCAACTTTTATTAAGTAAAACAGTATCACAGGACAGGTCAGACAATGATGGTAAGACTCGTACCCTGATCACCCACACTGTGGGCTGGTTACTACATGGGACCAGTCGGAATGAACAATTCAAATGGAGAATAGAGCGTCCTGCAGGCCACGCCCCAACGAGTAATCCGCAGCTGGAGGCACAGTGTATGGTCCCGGGTAGCGGGCGGCGGTATGCAGCATTAGCCTTGTGGAGTACATTCTACCATGTAGTAACCAGGCCACAGTGTGGGTGATCAGAGTACGAGTCTTACCATCATTGTCTGACGTGTCCTGTGATGCTGTTTTACTGAATAAAAATTGATCTGCACTGTAAGCACAATCTCTCTTCATCCTTGTTTTTAGAAAGATTTTACTCTTGGAGTTCGGAGTTATTTAAGGAGAGATTTCCTGCAGTATTTAAGCATACCTGTGCTTGAGCCCGGACTGGTGTCCTGTGGACTCGATTTACCAGTGCACCTGTATCTGTTGAATATATATATATATATATATATATATATATATATATACATATATATATATATATAGAGAGAGAGAGATCCAAAGGGGAACAATGAAAGGCACTCGAGAGGACAAAATACTCAGACAAATAAGAGGTCCTGTGTCAACGTTTCGGAGCTTACGCCCCTTTATCAAGACATACAATAAGACAACAAACTCACCCACCATAAATAGCAGAGGATCCCGGTCTCACCGTCCCGCCGCGAGCCGCCCAGCCGGAAGTCACCCCGCGAGACGCACTTCCTGCTCGCTGCTGCCCACGGTCGTCACCGCAACCAAGTGGCTTGCGTTCCACAGAGAAGGTGCATGCTGAAAGCATCATCCCTGGTGCTGTGCAGGCGGAACAAGAGATCTGGAATACAATAAAACATAACCTAAATACCATATTAAAAACATATACAGATAAATACATATGTATACGTAAAGCAACGCTGAAAATAGATGAAACAGCATGTTGTAACAGAAACAGAACGTACATTATTAGAATATATCACTGCATCACTCCATCACTTTCAAGAACCCAGAGCAGGAGGTCTGTTAGTAGCGCTTAATTTAAGGGAAAAAGGAGAACATCCTAACGGTACTACTAAGACAGATCTAACTCACATCAAACTATTCCAGTTGATCTTATCATTAAGACCATCGGGGGCCATAGTCTTGAGCCGGAAAATCCACCTAGACTCGGCCAATAATAGCAACTTCTGACGGTCACCCCCCCTCAGGGACAATGGAACATGATCAATCATGAAATGTCGCAATGAGGATAACGAATGTCCCTTTTCCTTAAAATGGCGTGCCACAGGTTGATCCAGATTTTTTCCGGACAGATGGATGGCAGAGCGATGTAACGCCATCCTATCCCTAAAAGGCCTAGTTGTCTGACCAACATAATATAGGCCACAAGGGCAGCAAATCACATAAACCACGAAATTAGATCTACATGTCAACACATGACGAATGTCATAGAATTTGTCTGTATGGGGATGTCGAAATCTCTTACAAGGGATCATGTATTTGCACGTAGTGCAATTGCTACAGCTGTAGCACCCAGGGGGTTTAACATAAATATTGGGTCCAATAGTTTTACCCATACCCGAAATGTCAGATTTAACAAGCCTATCCTTGAGGCTCCGACCTCGTTTGAAAGCAGCCATAGGTCTAATGTTACTAAAACATGCAAGATCCCTATCTGTCTTAATAATAGGCCAAAGAGCTTGTGTAGCCCGTTTAATAATAGGACTTGCTACTGTGTAGGTACTGACCCAAGGGATAGTGTTCTCTCTCTGTCGCATCGTAGGTTGTAATAGCTGAGATCGGGGCATGCTCAATACCTTATCCTTCTGCATGCGCAATAGTTTAGAGTCATACCCTCGTGCAATAAACTTAACAATAAGGTTATCTAACCTGGAAGAGATCATCATTGGGTCACTTACTACTCTTGCAATGCGCATCATTTGGGAGAGAGGCAAACCCTGTTTTAATGCCACCGGGTGGTGACTGTCTGCCTTCAGGAAGGTGTTCCGCTCAACATCCTTAAAATAGATGTCAGTGCCAATTATACTATTATTGATTCTAACCGCTACATCCAAGAAATGCATAACCTCAGAACTGCAAGCATAAGTGAATTTAATAGATGAATCCATGCCATTAACTTCCAGCATTAGATTCTCAAATTCTGCCAAACCCACAGGATGAATTTGCATGTTTTAGTAACATTAGACCTATGGCTGCTTTCAAACGAGGTCGGAGCCTCAAGGATAGGCTTGTTAAATCTGACATTTCGGGTATGGGTAAAACTATTGGACCCAATATTTATGTTAAATGTAGCAATTGCACTACGTGCAAATACATGATCCCTTGTAAGAGATTTCGACATCCCCATACAGACAAATTCTATGACATTCGTCATGTGTTGACATGTAGATCTAATTTCGTGGTTTATGTGATTTGCTGCCCTTGTGGCCTATATTATGTTGGTCAGACAACTAGGCCTTTTAGGGATAGGATGGCGTTACATCGCTCTGCCATCCATCTGTCCGGAAAAAATCTGGATCAACCTGTGGCACGCCATTTTAAGGAAAAGGGACATTCGTTATCCTCATTGCGACATTTCATGATTGATCATGTTCCATTGTCCCTGAGGGGGGGTGACCGTCAGAAGTTGCTATTATTGGCCGAGTCTAGGTGGATTTTCCGGCTCAAGACTATGGCCCGCGATGGTCTTAATGATAAGATCAACTGGAATAGTTTGATGTGAGTTAGATCTGTCTTAGTAGTACCGTTAGGATGTTCTCCTTTTTCCCTTAAATTAAGCGCTACTAACAGACCTCCTGCTCTGGGTTCTTGAAAGTGATGGAGTGATGCAGTGATATATTCTAATAATGTACGTTCTGTTTCTGTTACAACATGCTGTTTCATCTATTTTCAGCGTTGCTTTACGTATACATATGTATTTATCTGTATATGTTTTTAATATGGTATTTAGGTTATGTTTTATTGTATTCCAGATCTCCTGTTCCGCCTGCACAGCACCAGGGATGATGCTTTCAGCATGCGCCTTCTCTGTGGAACGCAAGCCACTTGGTTGCGGTGACGACCGTGGGCAGCAGCGAGCAGGAAGTGCGTCTCACGGGGTGTCTTCCGGCTGGGCGACTCGCGGCGGGACGGTGAGACCGGGATCTTCTGCTATTTATGGTGGGTAAGTTTGTTGTCTTATTGTATGTCTTGATAAAGGGGCGTAAGCTCCGAAACGTTGACACAGGACCTCTTATTTGTCTGAGTATTTTGTCCTCTCGAGTGCCTTTCATTGTTCCCCTTTGGATCTCTATGTTTGCGTGGACTATGGCACCGGGGCCTGTTGTATTATACCGTCTGAGTGCCGGCCGATAAGGGACTTTATATATATATATATATATATATATATATATTAGAGATGAGCGGGTTCGGTTTCTTTGAATCCGAACCCGCACGAACTTCACTTTTTTTTTCACGGGTCCGAGCGACTCGGATCTTCCCGCCTTGCTCGGTTAACCCGAGCGCGCCCGAACGTCATCATGACGCTGTCGGATTCTCGCGAGACTCGGATTCTATATAAGGAGCCGCGCGTCGCCGCCATTTTCACACGTGCATTGAGATTGATAGGGAGAGGACGTGGCTGGCGTCCTCTCCATTTAGATTAGATTTAGAAGAGAGAGAGAGAGAGAGATTGCTGTGATACTGTAGATTAGAAGAGAGTGCAGACAGAGTTTAGTGACTGACGACCACAGTGACCAGTGACCACCAGAGACAGTGCAGTTGTTTGTTTTATTTAATATATCCGTTCTCTGCCTGAAAAAAACGATACACAGTCACACAGTGACTCAGTCTGTGTGCACTGCTCAGCCCAGTGTGCTGCACATCAATGTATTGTATATAAAGCTTATAATTGTGGGGGAGACTGGGGAGCACTGCAGGTTGTTATAGCAGGAGCCAGGAGTACATGATAAATAATATTATATTAAAATTAAACAGTGCACACTTTTGCTGCAGGAGTGCCACTGCCAGTGTGACTAGTGGTGACCAGTGCCTGACCACCAGTATATTAGTAGTATTGTATACTATCTCTTTATCAACCAGTCTATATTAGCAGCAGACACAGTACAGTGCGGTAGTTCACGGCTGTGGCTACCTCTGTGTCGGCACTCGGCAGGCAGTCCGTCCATCCATAATTGTATTATAATATATACCACCTAACCGTGGTTTTTTTTTCATTCTTTATACCGTCGTCATACTAGTTGTTACGAGTATACTACTATCTCTTTATCAACCAGTGTACAGTGCGGTAGTTCACGGCTGTGGCTACCTCTGTGTCGGCACTCGGCAGGCAGTCCGTCCAACCATAATTGTATTATATACCACCTAACCGTGGTTTTTTTTTCATTCTTTATACCGTCGTCATACTAGTTGTTACGAGTATACTACTATCTCTTTATCAACCAGTGTACAGTGCGGTAGTTCACGGCTGTGGCTACCTCTGTGTCGGCACTCGGCAGGCAGTCCGTCCATCCATAATTGTATTATAATATATACCACCTAACCGTGGTTTTTTTTTCATTCTTTATACCGTCGTCATACTAGTTGTTACGAGTATACTACTATCTCTTTATCAACCAGTGTACAGTGCGGTAGTTCACGGCTGTGGCTACCTCTGTGTCGGCACTCGGCAGGCAGTCCGTCCAACCATAATTGTATTATAATATATACCACCTAACCGTGGTTTTTTTTTCATTCTTTATACCGTCGTCATACTAGTTGTTACGAGTATACTACTATCTCTTTATCAACCAGTGTACAGTGCGGTAGTTCACGGCTGTGGCTACCTCTGTGTCGGCACTCGGCAGGCAGTCCGTCCAACCATAATTGTATTATATACCACCTAACCGTGGTTTTTTTTTCATTCTTTATACCGTCGTCATACTAGTTGTTACGAGTATACTACTATCTCTTTATCAACCAGTGTACAGTGCGGTAGTTCACGGCTGTGGCTACCTCTGTGTCGGCACTCGGCAGGCAGTCCGTCCAACCATAATTGTATTATATACCACCTAACCGTGGTTTTTTTTTCATTCTTTATACCGTCGTCATACTAGTTGTTACGAGTATACTACTATCTCTTTATCAACCAGTGTACAGTGCGGTAGTTCACGGCTGTGGCTACCTCTGTGTCGGCACTCGGCAGGCAGTCCGTCCATCCATAATTGTATTATAATATATACCACCTAACCGTGGTTTTTTTTTCATTCTTTATACCGTCGTCATACTAGTTGTTACGAGTATACTACTATCTCTTTATCAACCAGTGTACAGTGCGGTAGTTCACGGCTGTGGCTACCTCTGTGTCGGCACTCGGCAGGCAGTCCGTCCAACCATAATTGTATTATAATATATACCACCTAACCGTGGTTTTTTTTTCATTCTTTATACCGTCGTCATACTAGTTGTTACGAGTATACTACTATCTCTTTATCAACCAGTGTACAGTGCGGTAGTTCGCGGCTGTGGCTACCTCTGTGTCGGCACTCGGCAGGCAGTCCGTCCATCCATAATTGTATTATATACCACCTAACCGTGGTTTTTTTATACCACCTAACCGTGGCAGTCCGTCCATAATTGTATACTAGTATCCAATCCATCCATCTCCATTGTTTACCTGAGGTGCCTTTTAGTTCTGCCTATAAAATATGGAGAACAAAAAAGTTGAGGTTCCAAAATTAGGGAAAGATCAAGATCCACTTCCACCTCGTGCTGAAGCTGCTGCCACTAGTCATGGCCGAGACGATGAAATGCCAGCAACGTCGTCTGCCAAGGCCGATGCCCAATGTCATAGTACAGAGCATGTCAAATCCAAAACACCAAATATCAGAAAAAAAAAGGACTCCAAAACCTAAAATAAAATTGTCGGAGGAGAAGCGTAAACTTGCCAATATGCCATTTACCACACGGAGTGGCAAGGAACGGCTGAGGCCCTGGCCTATGTTCATGGCTAGTGGTTCAGCTTCACATGAGGATGGAAGCACTCAGCCTCTCGCTAGAAAACTGAAAAGACTCAAGCTGGCAAAAGCACCGCAAAGAACTGTGCGTTCTTTGAAATCCCAAATCCACAAGGAGAGTCCAATTGTGTCGGTTGCGATGCCTGACCTTCCCAACACTGGACGTGAAGAGCATGCGCCTTCCACCATTTGCACGCCCCCTGCAAGTGCTGGAAGGAGCACCCGCAGTCCAGTTCCTGATAGTCAGATTGAAGATGTCAGTGTTGAAGTACACCAGGATGAGGAGGATATGGGTGTTGCTGGCGCTGGGGAGGAAATTGACCAGGAGGATTCTGATGGTGAGGTGGTTTGTTTAAGTCAGGCACCCGGGGAGACACCTGTTGTCCGTGGGAGGAATATGGCCGTTGACATGCCAGGTGAAAATACCAAAAAAATCAGCTCTTCGGTGTGGAGGTATTTCACCAGAAATGCGGACAACAGGTGTCAAGCCGTGTGTTCCCTTTGTCAAGCTGTAATAAGTAGGGGTAAGGACGTTAACCACCTCGGAACATCCTCCCTTATACGTCACCTGCAGCGCATTCATAATAAGTCAGTGACAAGTTCAAAAACTTTGGGTGACAGCGGAAGCAGTCCACTGACCAGTAAATCCCTTCCTCTTGTAACCAAGCTCACGCAAACCACCCCACCAACTCCCTCAGTGTCAATTTCCTCCTTCCCCAGGAATGCCAATAGTCCTGCAGGCCATGTCACTGGCAAGTCTGACGAGTCCTCTCCTGCCTGGGATTCCTCCGATGCATCCTTGCGTGTAACGCCTACTGCTGCTGGCGCTGCTGTTGTTGCCGCTGGGAGTCGATGGTCATCCCAGAGGGGAAGTCGTAAGCCCACTTGTACTACTTCCAGTAAGCAATTGACTGTTCAACAGTCCTTTGCGAGGAAGATGAAATATCACAGCAGTCATCCTACTGCAAAGCGGATAACTGAGGCCTTGGCATCCTGGGTGGTGAGAAACGTGGTTCCGGTATCCATCATTACTGCAGAGCCAACTAGAGACTTGTTGGAGGTACTGTGTCCCCGGTACCAAATACCATCTAGGTTCCATTTCTCTAGGCAGGCGATACCGAAAATGTACACAGACCTCAGAAAAAGAGTCACCAGTGTCCTAAAAAATGCAGCTGTACCCAATGTCCACTTAACCACGGACATGTGGACAAGTGGAGCAGGGCAGGGTCAGGACTATATGACTGTGACAGCCCACTGGGTAGATGTATGGACTCCCGCCGCAAGAACAGCAGCGGCGGCACCAGTAGCAGCATCTCGCAAACGCCAACTCTTTCCTAGGCAGGCTACGCTTTGTATCACCGCTTTCCAGAATACGCACACAGCTGAAAACTAGAGATGAGCGCCTGAAATTTTTCGGGTTTTGTGTTTTGGTTTTGGGTTCGGTTCCGCGGCCGTGTTTTGGGTTCGAACGCGTTTTGGCAAAACCTCACCGAATTTTTTTTGTCGGATTCGGGTGTGTTTTGGATTCGGGTGTTTTTTTCAAAAAACACTAAAAAACAGCTTAAATCATAGAATTTGGGGGTCATTTTGATCCCAAAGTATTATTAACCTCAAAAACCATAATTTACACTCATTTTCAGTCTATTCTGAATACCTCACACCTCACAATATTATTTTTAGTCCTAAAATTTGCACCGAGGTCGCTGTGTGAGTAAGATAAGCGACCCTAGTGGCCGACACAAACACCGGGCCCATCTAGGAGTGGCACTGCAGTGTCACGCAGGATGTCCCTTCCAAAAAACCCTCCCCAAACAGCACATGACGCAAAGAAAAAAAGAGGCGCAATGAGGTAGCTGTGTGAGTAAGATTAGCGACCCTAGTGGCCGACACAAACACCGGGCCCATCTAGGAGTGGCACTGCAGTGTCACGCAGGATGGCCCTTCCAAAAAACCCTCCCCAAACAGCACATGACGCAAAGAAAAAAAGAGGCGCAATGAGGTAGCTGACTGTGTGAGTAAGATTAGCGACCCTAGTGGCCGACACAAACACCGGGCACATCTAGGAGTGGCACTGCAGTGTCACGCAGGATGTCCCTTCCAAAAAACCCTCCCCAAACAGCACATGACGCAAAGAAAAAAAGAGGCGCAATGAGGTAGCTGTGTGAGTAAGATTAGCGACCCTAGTGGCCGACACAAACACCGGGCCCATCTAGGAGTGGCACTGCAGTGTCACGCAGGGTGTCCCTTCCAAAACACCCACCCCAATCAGCACATGATGCAAAGAAAAAGAAAAGAAAAAAGAGGTGCAAGATGGAATTATCCTTGGGCCCTCCCACCCACCCTTATGTTGTATAAACAAAACAGGACATGCACACTTTAACCAACCCATCATTTCAGTGACAGGGTCTGCCACACGACTGTGACTGATATGACGGGTTGGTTTGGACCCCCCCCAAAAAAGAAGCAATTAATCTCTCCTTGCACAAACTGGCTCTACAGAGGCAAGATGTCCACCTCATCTTCACCCTCCGATATATCACCGTGTACATCCCCCTCCTCACAGATTATCAATTCGTCCCCACTGGAATCCACCATCTCAGCTCCCTGTGTACTTTGTGGAGGCAATTGCTGCTGGTCAATGTCTCCGCGGAGGAATTGATTATAATTCATTTTAATGAACATCATCTTCTCCACATTTTCTGGATGTAACCTCGTACGCCGATTGCTGACAAGGTGAGCGGCGGCACTAAACACTCTTTCGGAGTACACACTTGTGGGAGGGCAACTTAGGTAGAATAAAGCCAGTTTGTGCAAGGGCCTCCAAATTGCCTCTTTTTCCTGCCAGTATAAGTACGGACTGTGTGACGTGCCTACTTGGATGCGGTCACTCATATAATCCTCCACCATTCTATCAATGTTGAGAGAATCATATGCAGTGACAGTAGACGACATGTCCGTAATCGTTGTCAGGTCCTTCAGTCCGGACCAGATGTCAGCATCAGCAGTCGCTCCAGACTGCCCTGCATCACCGCCAGCGGGTGGGCTCGGAATTCTGAGCCTTTTCCTCGCACCCCCAGTTGCGGGAGAATGTGAAGGAGGAGATGTTGACAGGTCGCGTTCCGCTTGACTTGACAATTTTGTCACCAGCAGGTCTTTCAACCCCAGCAGACCTGTGTCTGCCGGAAAGAGAGATCCAAGGTAGGCTTTAAATCTAGGATCGAGCACGGTGGCCAAAATGTAGTGCTCTGATTTCAACAGATTGACCACCCGTGAATCCTTGTTAAGCGAATTAAGGGCTGCATCCACAAGTCCCACATGCCTAGCGGAATCGCTCCGTGTTAGCTCCTCCTTCAATGCCTCCAGCTTCTTCTGCAAAAGCCTGATGAGGGGAATGACCTGACTCAGGCTGGCAGTGTCTGAACTGACTTCACGTGTGGCAAGTTCAAAGGGCATCAGAACCTTGCACAACGTTGAAATCATTCTCCACTGCACTTGAGACAGGTGCATTCCACCTACTATATCGTGCTCAATTGTATAGGCTTGAATGGCCTTTTGCTGCTCCTCCAACCTCTGAAGCATATAGAGGGTTGAATTCCACCTCGTTACCACTTCTTGCTTCAGATGATGGCAGGGCAGGTTCAGTAGTTTTTGGTGGTGCTCCAGTTTTCTGTACGTGGTGCCTGTACGCCGAAAGTGTCCCGCAATTCTTCTGGCCACCGACAGCATCTCTTGCACGCCCCTGTCGTTTTTTAAAAAATTCTGCACCACCAAATTCAAGGTATGTGCAAAACATGGGACGTGCTGGAATTGGCCCAGATTTAATGCACACACAATATTGCTGGCGTTGTCCGATGCCACAAATCCACAGGAGAGTCCAATTGGGGTAAGCCATTCCGCGATGATCTTCCTCAGTTGCCGTAAGAGGTTTTCAGCTGTGTGCGTATTCTGGAAAGCGGTGATACAAAGCGTAGCCTGCCTAGGAAAGAGTTGGCGTTTGCGAGATGCTGCTACTGGTGCCGCCGCTGCTGTTCTTGCGGCGGGAGTCCATACATCTACCCAGTGGGCTGTCACAGTCATATAGTCCTGACCCTGCCCTGCTCCACTTGTCCACATGTCCGTGGTTAAGTGGACATTGGGTACAGCTGCATTTTTTAGGACACTGGTGACTCTTTTTCTGAGGTCTGTGTACATTTTCGGTATCGCCTGCCTAGAGAAATGGAACCTAGATGGTATTTGGTACCGGGGACACAGTACCTCCAACAAGTCTCTAGTTGGCTCTGCAGTAATGATGGATACCGGAACCACGTTTCTCACCACCCAGGATGCCAAGGCCTCAGTTATCCGCTTTGCAGTAGGATGACTGCTGTGATATTTCATCTTCCTCGCAAAGGACTGTTGAACAGTCAATTGCTTACTGGAAGTAGTACAAGTGGGCTTACGACTTCCCCTCTGGGATGACCATCGACTCCCAGCGGCAACAACAGCAGCGCCAGCAGCAGTAGGCGTTACACGCAAGGATGCATCGGAGGAATCCCAGGCAGGAGAGGACTCGTCAGACTTGCCAGTGACATGGCCTGCAGGACTATTGGCATTCCTGGGGAAGGAGGAAATTGACACTGAGGGAGTTGGTGGGGTGGTTTGCGTGAGCTTGGTTACAAGAGGAAGGGATTTACTGGTCAGTGGACTGCTTCCGCTGTCACCCAAAGTTTTTGAACTTGTCACTGACTTATTATGAATGCGCTGCAGGTGACGTATAAGGGAGGATGTTCCGAGGTGGTTAACGTCCTTACCCCTACTTATTACAGCTTGACAAAAGGAACACACGGCTTGACACCTGTTGTCCGCATTTCTGGTGAAATACCTCCACACCGAAGAGCTGATTTTTTTGGTATTTTCACCTGGCATGTCAACGGCCATATTCCTCCCACGGACAACAGGTGTCTCCCCGGGTGCCTGACTTAAACAAACCACCTCACCATCAGAATCCTCCTGGTCAATTTCCTCCCCAGCGCCAGCAACACCCATATCCTCCTCATCCTGGTGTACTTCAACACTGACATCTTCAATCTGACTATCAGGAACTGGACTGCGGGTGCTCCTTCCAGCACTTGCAGGGGGCATGCAAATAGTGGAAGGCGCATGCTCTTCACGTCCAGTGTTGGGAAGGTCAGGCATCGCAAACGACACAATTGGACTCTCCTTGTGGATTTGGGATTTCAAAGAACGCACAGTTCTTTGCGGTGCTTTTGCCAGCTTGAGTCTTTTCAGTTTTCTAGCGAGAGGCTGAGTGCTTCCATCCTCATGTGAAGCTGAACCACTAGCCATGAACATAGGCCAGGGCCTCAGCCGTTCCTTGCCACTCCGTGTGGTAAATGGCATATTGGCAAGTTTACGCTTCTCCTCCGACAATTTTATTTTAGGTTTTGGAGTCCTTTTTTTTCTGATATTTGGTGTTTTGGATTTGACATGCTCTGTACTATGACATTGGGCATCGGCCTTGGCAGACGACGTTGCTGGCATTTCATCGTCTCGGCCATGACTAGTGGCAGCAGCTTCAGCACGAGGTGGAAGTGGATCTTGATCTTTCCCTAATTTTGGAACCTCAACTTTTTTGTTCTCCATATTTTATAGGCAGAACTAAAAGGCACCTCAGGTAAACAATGGAGATGGATGGATTGGATACTAGTATACAATTATGGACGGACTGCCACGGTTAGGTGGTATAAAAAAACCACGGTTAGGTGGTATATATTATAATAATAATACAATTATGGATGGACGGACTGCCTGCCGACTGCCGACACAGAGGTAGCCACAGCCGTGAACTACCGCACTGTACACTGGTTGATAAAGAGATAGTAGTATACTCGTAACAACTAGTATGACACTATGACGACGGTATAAAGAATGAAAAAAAAACCACGGTTAGGTGGTAGGTATATAATAATAAATAATACAATTCTGGTCGGACGGACTGCCTGCCGTGTGCCGACACAGAGGTAGCCACAGCCGTGAACTACCGCACTGTACACTGGTTGATAAAGAGATAGTAGTATACTCGTAACAATTAGGATGACACTATGACGGTATAAAGAATGAAAAAAAAAACCACGGTTAGGTGGTAGGTATATAATAATAAATAATACAATTCTGGTCGGACGGACTGCCTGCCGTGTGCCGACACAGAGGTAGCCACAGCCGTGAACTACCGCACTGTACACTGGTTGATAAAGAGATAGTAGTATACTCGTAACAATTAGGATGACACTATGACGGTATAAAGAATGAAAAAAAAACCACGGTTAGGTGGTAGGTATATAATAATAAATAATACAATTCTGGTCGGACGGACTGCCTGCCGTGTGCCGACACAGAGGTAGCCACAGCCGTGAACTACCGCACTGTACACTGGTTGATAAAGAGATAGTAGTATACTCGTAACAATTAGGATGACACTATGACGGTATAAAGAATGAAAAAAAAACCACGGTTAGGTGGTAGGTATATAATAATAAATAATACAATTCTGGTCGGACGGACTGCCTGCCGTGTGCCGACACAGAGGTAGCCACAGCCGTGAACTACCGCACTGTACACTGGTTGATAAAGAGATAGTAGTATACTCGTAACAATTAGGATGACACTATGACGGTATAAAGAATGAAAAAAAAACCACGGTTAGGTGGTAGGTATATAATAATAAATAATACAATTCTGGTCGGACGGACTGCCTGCCGTGTGCCGACACAGAGGTAGCCACAGCCGTGAACTACCGCACTGTACACTGGTTGATAAAGAGATAGTAGTATACTCGTAACAATTAGGATGACACTATGACGGTATAAAGAATGAAAAAAAAACCACGGTTAGGTGGTAGGTATATAATAATAAATAATACAATTCTGGTCGGACGGACTGCCTGCCGTGTGCCGACACAGAGGTAGCCACAGCCGTGAACTACCGCACTGTACACTGGTTGATAAAGAGATAGTAGTATACTCGTAACAATTAGGATGACACTATGACGGTATAAAGAATGAAAAAAAAACCACGGTTAGGTGGTAGGTATATAATAATAAATAATACAATTCTGGTCGGACGGACTGCCTGCCGTGTGCCGACACAGAGGTAGCCACAGCCGTGAACTACCGCACTGTACTGTGTCTGCTGCTAATATAGACTGGTTGATATTTAAAGAGATATTAGTAGTATACAACAATACTATACTGGTGGTCAGGCACTGGTCACCACTCCTGCAGCAAAAGTGTGCACTGTTAATTAATATAATTGTACTCCTGGCTCCTGCTAACAACCTGCAGTGCTCCCCAGTCTCCCCCACAATTAATTATAAGCTTTTAATTTATACATTGATGACTGTGCAGCACACTGGGCTGAGCTGAGTGCACACAGACTGAGTCACACTGTGTGACTGACTGTGCTGTGTATCGTTTTTTTTTTCAGGCAGAGAACGGATATAGCAGAGAGAAGTGAACGGATATATTATATTAAATAAAAGTTAACTAGCAACTGCACTGGTCACTGACTGTGGTAAACTAACTCTGTCTGCGACTCTGCACAATCTCTCTCTCTCTATCTAATCTATCTCTATTCTAATGGAGAGGACGCCAGACACGTCCTCTCCCTATCAATCTCAATGCACGAGTGAAAATGGCGGCGACGCGCGGCTCCTTATATAGAATCCGAGTCTCGCGATAGAATCCGAGCCTCGCGAGAATCCGACAGCGTCATGATGACGTTCGGGCGCGCTCGGGTTAACCGAGCAAGGCGGGAAGATCCGAGTCGCTCGGACCCGTGAAAAAAAACATGAAGTTCGGGCGGGTTCGGATTCCGAGGAACCGAACCCGCTCATCTCTACTGAAAACCTCTTACGGCAACTGAGGAAGATCATCGCGGAATGGCTTACCCCAATTGGACTCTCCTGTGGATTTGTGGCATCGGACGACGCCAGCAATATTGTGTGTGCATTAAATCTGGGCCAATTCCAGCACGTCCCATGTTTTGCACATACCTTGAATTTGGTGGTGCAGAATTTTTTAAAAAACGACAGGGGCGTGCAAGAGATGCTGTCGGTGGCCAGAAGAATTGCGGGACACTTTCGGCGTACAGGCACCACGTACAGAAAACTGGAGCACCACCAAAAACTACTGAACCTGCCCTGCCATCATCTGAAGCAAGAAGTGGTAACGAGGTGGAATTCAACCCTCTATATGCTTCAGAGGTTGGAGGAGCAGCAAAAGGCCATTCAAGCCTATACAATTGAGCACGATATAGTAGGTGGAATGCACCTGTCTCAAGTGCAGTGGAGAATGATTTCAACGTTGTGCAAGGTTCTGATGCCCTTTGAACTTGCCACACGTGAAGTCAGTTCAGACACTGCCAGCCTGAGTCAGGTCATTCCCCTCATCAGGCTTTTGCAGAAGAAGCTGGAGGCATTGAAGGAGGAGCTAACACGGAGCGATTCCGCTAGGCATGTGGGACTTGTGGATGCAGCCCTTAATTCGCTTAACAAGGATTCACGGGTGGTCAATCTGTTGAAATCAGAGCACTACATTTTGGCCACCGTGCTCGATCCTAGATTTAAAGCCTACCTTGGATCTCTCTTTCCGGCAGACACAGGTCTGCTGGGGTTGAAAGACCTGCTGGTGACAAAATTGTCAAGTCAAGCGGAACGCGACCTGTCAACATCTCCTCCTTCACATTCTCCCGCAACTGGGGGTGCGAGGAAAAGGCTCAGAATTCCGAGCCCACCCGCTGGCGGTGATGCAGGGCAGTCTGGAGCGACTGCTGATGCTGACATCTGGTCCGGACTGAAGGACCTGACAACGATTACGGACATGTCGTCTACTGTCACTGCATATGATTCTCTCAACATTGATAGAATGGTGGAGGATTATATGAGTGACCGCATCCAAGTAGGCACGTCACACAGTCCGTACTTATACTGGCAGGAAAAAGAGGCAATTTGGAGGCCCTTGCACAAACTGGCTTTATTCTACCTAAGTTGCCCTCCCACAAGTGTGTACTCCGAAAGAGTGTTTAGTGCCGCCGCTCACCTTGTCAGCAATCGGCGTACGAGGTTACATCCAGAAAATGTGGAGAAGATGATGTTCATTAAAATGAATTATAATCAATTCCTCCGCGGAGACATTGACCAGCAGCAATTGCCTCCACAAAGTACACAGGGAGCTGAGATGGTGGATTCCAGTGGGGACGAATTGATAATCTGTGAGGAGGGGGATGTACACGGTGATATATCGGAGGGTGAAGATGAGGTGGACATCTTGCCTCTGTAGAGCCAGTTTGTGCAAGGAGAGATTAATTGCTTCTTTTTTGGGGGGGGGTCCAAACCAACCCGTCATATCAGTCACAGTCGTGTGGCAGACCCTGTCACTGAAATGATGGGTTGGTTAAAGTGTGCATGTCCTGTTTTGTTTATACAACATAAGGGTGGGTGGGAGGGCCCAAGGATAATTCCATCTTGCACCTCTTTTTTCTTTTCTTTTTCTTTGCATCATGTGCTGATTGGGGAGGGTTTTTTGGAAGGGACATCCTGCGTGACACTGCAGTGCCACTCCTAGATGGGCCCGGTGTTTCTGTCGGCCACTAGGGTCGCTAATCTTACTCACACAGCTACCTCATTGCGCCTCTTTTTTTCTTTGCGTCATGTGCTGTTTGGGGAGGGTTTTTTGGAAGGGACATCCTGCGTGACACTGCAGTGCCACTCCTAGATGTGCCCGGTGTTTGTGTCGGCCACTAGGGTCGCTAATCTTACTCACACAGCTACCTCATTGCGCCTCTTTTTTTCTTTGCGTCATGTGCTGTTCGGGGAGGGTTTTTTGGAAGGGACATCCTGCGTGACACTGCAGTGCCACTCCTAGATGTGCCCGGTGTTTGTGTCGGCCACTAGGGTCGCTAATCTTACTCACACAGTCAGCTACCTCATTGCGCCTCTTTTTTTCTTTGCGTCATGTGCTGTTTGGGGAGGGTTTTTTGGAAGGGCCATCCTGCGTGACACTGCAGTGCCACTCCTAGATGGGCCCGGTGTTTGTGTCGGCCACTAGGGTCGCTAATCTTACTCACACAGCTACCTCATTGCGCCTCTTTTTTTCTTTGCGTCATGTGCTGTTTGGGGAGGGTTTTTTGGAAGGGACATCCTGCGTGACACTGCAGTGCCACTCCTAGATGGGCCCGGTGTTTGTGTCGGCCACTAGGGTCGCTTATCTTACTCACACAGCGACCTCGGTGCAAATTTTAGGACTAAAAATAATATTGTGAGGTGTGAGGTATTCAGAATAGACTGAAAATGAGTGTAAATTGTGGTTTTTGAGGTTAATAATACTTTGGGATCAAAATGACCCCCAAATTCTATGATTTAAGCTGTTTTTTAGTGTTTTTGGAAAAAAACACCCGAATCCAAAACACACCCGAATCCGACAAAAATAATTCGGTGAGGTTTTGCCAAAACGCGTTCGAACCCAAAACACGGCCGCGGAACCGAACCCAAAACCAAAACACAAAACCCGAAAAATTTCAGGCGCTCATCTCTAATATATATATATATATATTCCATAATATACAGCCCACCTCCCTCGCCCATAATACACTCAGTACACACAGCACCAGTACACACACACACCCAGTGCACATTACCACATACAGCCCCCCTCCCCATAACAGACACAGTACACATAGCACCATATATCTTGTATTATACACAACCCCCCTCTCATATTATACCCAGTGCACCCAGCACCATATTACATAACACAAGCCCCCCTCCCCCCATAATATATCCAGTACACACAACAATATATATTGCATTACACACTACCACTCTTCCCCTCATATTATACCTAGTACACACTGCACCATATTATATTATACACACACATATTGATTATACACCCCCCCCCTCATTTGACACACATCACCACATTAAAGTACTTAATACAAAGCCCCCCTCCCCTATATTAACCCCAGTACACCCCACCCCCTCCCCCCCACTTACTGTAGCTTTGTTGCCCTGGGACAGTGTGGGAAGGCAGGTCAGGGCAGCCACATCCAAATAGGAGTAGGAACTTGGAAGAGGAAGGCTGGGCCGTTACATGCTGTGCACTCAGAGTGTGGTGGGCGGGGCCAGCCACAGTGAAGCAGCGCCCTGCCTGCCGGCACTGTACGGGCTGCACCGCTGGTTATTCCCCCGACACTGCCTCCGCTCAGACTACCCGGTTCTACCGCACAGCAGAACGGCTACCACGTCTCCTGCGCAGGCCCCGCCCCCAGCATTTTCATGGAGGTAACATTAGAATGCGAGAGGGCTGGTAAGGTTTTCGGGGCAGCGGGAGGCTCCTCTCACTATCACAGGAAGAGAGGAGAAGGATTCATGCTGCTGGCGCTGCTGTGGCTGCCTGTCAGTGTGACAGGCGCAGCAGCAGCAGGGGGGACAGGACAACGTTTCAGCAGGGATGCAGAGCAGTGAAGGTGCCTCTGCAGCCCGGCGCCGACCTGCACTGCATCCCTTTGCTGAGCGGGTAGCGCCGGGCCTGGTGCAGATAATCCACCTGAAGCCAATCAGTGCATTACATGCAGTACACAATTGCATGTCATTCAAGTTGGGTATTCATGTTTGAAGCAAGTGGGTCTAGGTCATTATGTAGCCAATCTGAGTGTCTAAACATTGACAGCACTGCAGAGTAGTACTGTACTGCGAGGTACCTGTCAATTACTGTGTTAAGCAGCAGGTCTATCACACCCAGTCCACAGCTGATTCAGCGAGAAACGCCCTCCCATCCAGGTTACATCCAATGGGAGGCTCTGCCCTTTGGCTGCTGTGTGTTCCCAGAACAGGATTAACAATGGTGCTGATGGAGCTGGAGCTTCAGGTCCACACTCCAAAATAGTCCCACTGCATCTGCAGCAACATACCCTCCAACAATTTACACATAAAAATCGGTACAAATTCGAAAAGAGGGCTTGGAGAGCCAAAAATCGGTGCAGACCATAAAAAAAGGTACTGTACGTGCCAAAAAGGTACAGTTGGAGTGTATGCCACTGCATCTGCAGCAAGTCTCTGCGCTGTAGATAGGGGGAAAAAAATCCTTTTACTGCAGTAACCTATGTCCTGCTGCCAGTCCACCTGCCCCCTCCGGCATCAACAATCCCCACTCCTTAGCCACGGTGCAGGTGGAACAAAAGCTGCTGCGGCCACTGGCATTGATGTGTATGAAATCAGTGCAGCAAAAAGCTTTCATAGCCCTCCCTGTGCCGCATACTCTCTGAGCCCTGGAGCCTCCTCTGCACGTGATGTCACAAAAGTGCCTCCCCACCACAGCTGTGCCCATATCCCCAGAGGCCCCCTGAGATGGCTAATGTAACGTATAGAGTGGGTGATATCGCAGAGGGTAATGTCTGGATGCTGAATTAATGTAAAAGGAGAGAGTGCTGTGCAGTGCAGTGGGTGTGCAGTGTCACTGACACTGCACAGCACTCTCACCTTTTACACTGATTCAGCGAGTCAGTCAGTTCTACCAGCCAGTCACTATTGTTAGCATCAGTGTCCCAACATACCGCATTACAGGGAAGTAGACACACTAAATAAACTACAGCTCCGAGCAGCCCTTAGCGTTGAAGCATTACATTAGTTTATTGTGTGCATCTTCTTCCCTGTAATGCATCACGTAGGGACAACGGCGCTAACAATAGTGACTGGCTGCTTGGCTGCTTTGCAAGTCTCCGGGAGAGCCACTGCCAAATGGAGGACAGCAGCCTAGCTGCTTCCAGGAGGTTGAAGCAGGAGAAGCATTTCCCACCCCTCCCCCACTCACAGTACCTCCGGGCCCCATCCGTGGCACCTCCACACCTCCCCTCCGGACCCCCTTCCCCACCTGCCATACCACAGCACACCCCTTCCCCCACCAACGGCACCCCCGCAACCGCTCCTCCCCCACCTGCGGTTGCTCTGGACCCCGACCCGTTGCACCCATGCATCCACCCCTCCCCCACCTGCGACACCACCGCACCAGCACCTCCTTCACCCGCGTCACCCCCGCAACCACCCTTCTCCCACCAGCTGCAGCCCCGGACCACCTCCACCAGCCGCGTCTCTCCCGCACCTGCCACTCCCCCAACCACAGCACCTACTAGGTGATTCATCAGGCCCTGCATGCGCTGTTCACACCATTGCAAGGGGCTACAACCTCTTAACCATTGCACATCCTTTGTCTGTGTAATATTTAACCACTCACACATTTATGATTGTAGGTAATTCTCCATATATTGCATGCCACAAGGGTGTGCAAGGGTTAGGGGGCATAGCCCCTTACGATGGTGTGAAGAGTGCCCGTAGGGCTCGATGAATCACCTAGTATTGTAACACTGTGTTACTTATGTACTTGTGTTTAGTTCATTTCACTCCATTTAAATGGTCATAATTCCCAAAAGTGTCAGGATGCTGACAGCCATAATGCCGGCAGCAGGATGAGCGCAAAAGAGCCCCTTGCGGGCATGGTGGCCCTATTTATTATCCTTCCAGGGGTGCCGTGGACCCCAAGAGGGAGAATAGTTGTCGGTATACCGGCAGTAGGGATTCCGGTGCCAGTATGCTGAGCGCCGGGATCACGACAGTCGGTATAACGAGTGCCACCCAATAGGGTATGTGATAAAAGCCTCTAATCTTGGATTTGGCACAATTGTAAAAGGTAAATTGCAGTGATGTGCACCGGAAATTTTTCAGGTTTTGTGTTTTGGTTTTGGATTCGGTTCCGCGGCCGTGTTTTGGATTCGGACGCGTTTTGGCAAAACCTCCCTGAAATTTTTTGTCGGATTCGGGTGTGTTTTGGATTCGGGTATTTTTTTACAAAAAACCCTCAAAAACAGCTTAAATCATAGAATTTGGGGGTCATTTTGATCTTATAGTATTATTAACCTCAATAACCATAATTTCCACTCATTTTCAGTCTATTCTGAACACCTCACACCTCACAATATTATTTTTAGTCCTAAAAATTGCACCGAGGTCGCTGGATGACTAAGCTAAGCGACCCAAGTGGCCGACACAAACACCTGGCCCATCTAGGAGTGGCACTGCAGTGTCAGGCAGGATGGCACTTCAAAAAAATAGTCCCCAAACAGCACATGATGCAAAGAAAAAAAGAGGCGCAATGAGGTAGCTGTGTGACTAAGCTAAGCGACACAAGTGGCCGACACAAACACCTGGCCCATCTAGGAGTGGCACTGCAGTGTCAGACAGGATGGCAGATTTAAAAAATAGTCCCCCAACAGCACATGATGCAAAGAAAAAAAGAGGTGCACCAAGGTCGCTGGATGGCTAAGCTAAGAGATACAAGTGGCCAACACAAACACCTGGCCCATCTAGGAGTGGCACTGCAATGTCAGACAGGATGGCACTTCCAAAAATAGTCCCCAAACAGCACATGATGCAAAGAAAAATGAAAGAAAAAAGAGGTGCAAGATGGAATTGTCCTCCCACCCATCCTTATATTGTATAAACAGGACATGCACACTTTAACAAACCCTTCATTTCAGCGACAGGGTCTGCCACACGACTGTGACTGAAATGACTGGTTGGTTTGGGCCCCCACCAAAAAAAGAAGCAATCAATCTCTCCTTGCACAAACTGGCTCTACAGAGGCAATATGTCCACCTCATCCTCTTCCTCCGATTCCTCACCCCTTTCACTGTGTACATCCCCCTCCTAACAGAGTATTAATTCGTCCCCACTGGAATCCACCATCTCAGGTCCCTGTGTACTTTCAGGAGGCAATTGCTGGTGAATGTCTCCACGGAGGAATTGATTATAATTCATCATCTTCTCCACATTTTCTGGAAGTAACCTCGTATGCCGATTGCTGACAAGGTGAGCGGCTGCACTAAACACTCTTTCGGAATACAAACTGGAGGGGGGGCATCTTAGGTAAAATAAAGCAAGTTTGTGCAAGGGCCTCCAAATTGCCTCTTTTTCCTGCCAGTATACGTACGGACTGTCTGACGTGCATACTTGGATATGGTCACTCATATAATCCTCCACCATTCTTTCAATGGTGACAGAATCATATGCAGTGACAGTAGACGACATGTCAGTAATTGTTGGCAGGTCCTTCAGTCCGGACCAGATGTCAGCACTCGCTCCAGACTGCCCTGCATCACCGCCAGCGGGTGGGCTCGGAATTCTTAGCGTTTTCCTCGCACCCCCAGTAGCGGGAGAATGTGAAGGAGGAGCTGTTGACGGGTCACGTTCCACTTGACTTGACAATTTTCTCACCAGCAGGTCTTTGAACCTCTGCAGACTTGTGTCTGCCGGAAAGAGAGATACAATGTAGGTTTTAAATCTAGGATTGAGCACGGTGGCCAAAATGTAGTGCTCTGATTTCAACAGATTGACCACCCATGAATCCTGGTTAAGCGAATTAAGGGCTCCATCCACAAATCCCACATGCCTAGCGGAATCGCTCTGTTTTAGCTCCTCCTTCAATGTCTTCAGCTTCTTCTGCAAAAGCCTGATGAGGGGAATGACCTGACTCAGGCTGGCAGTGTCTGAACTGACTTCACGTGTGGCAAGTTCAAAGGGTTGCAGAACCTTGCACAACGTTGAAATCATTCCCCCTCCTTTGCCTATATCGTAGGAAGATGTATAGGCTTGAATGGCCTTTTGCTGCTCCTCCATCCTCTGAAGCATATAGAGGGTTGAATTCCACCTCGTTACCACCTCTTGCTTCAGATGATGGCAGGGCAGGTTCAGGACTTTTTGCTGGTGCTCCAGTCTTCGGCACGCGGTGGCTGAATGCCGAAAGTGGCCCGCAATTTTTCGGGCCACCGACAGCACCTCTTGCACGCCCCTGTCGTTTTTTTAATAATTCTGCACCACCAAATTCAATGTATGTGCAAAATATTGGACGTGCTGGAATTTGCCCACATGTAATGCATGCACAATATTGGTGGCGTTGTCCGATGTCACAAATCCCCAGGAGAGTCCAATTGGGGTAAGCCATTCTGCGATGATGTTCCTCAGTTTCCATAAGAGGTTGTCAGCTGTGTGCCTCTTATGGAAAGCGGTGATACAAAGCGTAGCCTGCCTAGGAACGAGTTGGCTTTTGCAAGATGCTGGTACTGGTGGCGCCGCTGCTGTTCTTGCTGCGGGAGGCAATACATCTACCCAGTGGGCTGTCACAGTCATATAGTCCTGACCCTGCCCTGCTCCACTTGTCCACATGTCCGTGGTTAAGTAGACATTGGGTACAACTGCATTTTTTAGGACACTGGTGACTCTTTTTCTGATGCCTGTGTACATTTTCGGTATCGCCTGCCTAGAGAAATGGAACCTAGATGGTATTTGGTACCGGGGACACAGTACCTCAATCAAGTCTCTAGTTCCCTGTGAATTAACGATGGATACCGGAACCACGTTTCTCACCACCCAGGCTGCCAAGGCCTGAGTTATCCGCTTTGCAGCAGGATGACTGCTGTGATATTTCATCTTCCTCGCAAAGGACTGTTGGACAGTCAATTGCTTACTGGAAGTAGTACAAGTGGTCTTCCGACTTCCCCTCTGGGATGACGATCGACTCCCAGCAGCAACAACAGCAGCGCCAGCAGCAGCACTCAAGGATGCATCGGAGGAATCCCAGGCAGGAGAGGACTCGTCAGACTTGACAGTGACATGGCCTGCAGGACTATTGGCTTTCCTGTCTAAGGAGGAAATTGACACTGAGGGAGTTGGTGGTGTGGTTTGCAGGAGTTTGGTTACAAGAGGAAGGGATTTAGTGGTCAGTGGACTGCTTCCGCTGTCATCCAAAGTTTTTGAACTTGTCAATTACTTCTGATGAATGCTGTGCAGGTGACGTATAAGGGAGGATGTTCCTAGTTGGTTAACGTCCTTACCCCTACTTATTACAGCTTGACAAAGGCAACACACGGCTTGACACCAGTTGTCCGCATTTCTGTTGAAATAATTCCACACCGAAGAGGTGATTTTTTTTTTGTATTTTGACCAGGCATGTCAATGGCCATATTCGTCCCACGGACAACAGGTGTCTCCCCGGGTGCCTGACTTAAACAAACCACCTCCCCATCAGAATTCTCCTTGTCAATTTCCTCCCCAGCGCCAGCAACACCCATATCCTCATCCTGGTGTACTTCAACAGTGACATCTTCAATTTGACTATCAGGAACTGGACTGCGGGTGCTCCTTCCAGCACTTGCAGGGGGCGTGCAAATGGTGGAAGGCGCAACCTCTTCCCGTCCAGTGTTGGGAAGGTCAGTCATCGCAACCGACACAATTGGACTCTCCTTGGGGATTTGTGATTTAGAAGAACGCACAGTTCTTTGCTGTGCTTTTGCCATCTTAACTCTTTTAAGTTTTCTAGCAGGAGGATGAGTGTTTCCATCCTCATGTGAAGCTGAACCACTAGCCATGAACATAGGCCAGGCCCTCAGCCGTTCCTTGCCACGCCGTGTCGTAAATGGCACATTGGCAAGTTTACGCTTCTCCTCAGACGATTTTGATTTAGATTTTTGGGTCATTTTACTGAGCTTTATTTTTTGGGATTTTACATGCTCTCTACTATGACATTGGGCATCGGCCTTGGCAGACGACTTTGATGGCATTTCATCGTCTTGGCCATGACTAGTAGTAGCAGCTTCAGCACGAGGTGGAAGTGGATCTTGATCTTTCCCTATTTTACCCTCTATACATTTTTGTTCTCCATTTTTTAATGTGTGGAATTATATGCCAGTAATATATCAATAGCAATGGCCTACTACTATATATACTGCGCACAACTGAAATGCACCACAGGTATGCATGGATAGTATACTTGACGACACAGAGGTAGGTAGAGCAGTGGCCTTCTGTACCGTACTGCTATATATTATATACTGGTGGTCAGCAAACTGTGCAAAACTGAAATGCACCACAGGTATGGATGGATAGTATTCTTGACGACACAGAGGTAGGTAGAGCAGGGGACTACTGTACCGTACAGCTATATATTATATACTGGTGGTCAGCAAATTGTGCAAAACTGAAATGCACCACAGGTATGGATGGATACAGGGGCGGAACTACTGGCAGTGCAGCCAGTGCATTGCACTGGGGCCCCGCCGCACTCAAGGGGCCCACAGCCGCCGGCATTACAATGAGTCACACTGACTCATTGTATCATGCCGCCGCGGCCGCGAGCTACACTCCCGCCCGCCGCCCGTGTCACACATAGACCAGGGGCACCAGCTACGCTGCCGCCCACAGCCCGGCCTGTGTTATCACAGTCAGCGCCTGCGGCTGCTCGGCTGAAGGGGGAGGAGGGGTCCCGGCCGGAGAGGGAGGAGGGGCCGTCCCTCCCTCATACAAACCCTACTGGTCTCACTGGCTACTTCTGAAAGGAGGGAACGCTCTCCTATCTCCTCCTCCACATGTCCTCCTGCAATGTAATAAAATGCTGATGCTGCACGAGCTGCTGGTCATTCCCTATGTGCAGCAACAGCCCTTGGTAGGAATTCGTTATTTTAATTGTGTTGCATATGGATAATTATATATATATTTATTTATTTAATTAATTTATTTATTTTTATATTGAGTTTGCATCTCTTGCCTTGTAAAAATGGGACACTGTCTGCCGTAATGTGTAAAAATTGGGACACTGTCTGCCGTAATGTGTAAAAATGGGACGCTGTCTGCCGTAATGTGTAAAAATGGGACGCTGTCTGCCATAATGTGTAAAAATGGGGATGCTGTCTGCCGTAATGTGTAAAAATGGGACACTGTCTGCCGTAATGTGTAAAAATGGGGACGCGGTCTGTCGTAATGTGTAAAAATGAATCACTGTCTGCCGTAATGTGTAAAAACGGGACGCTGTCTGCCGTAATGTGTAAAAAGTGTACGCTGTCTGCCGTAATGTGTAAAAAGGGGACGCTGTCTGCCGTAATGAAAAGGAGACGCTGTCTGCCATAATGTGTAAAAGGTTGACGCTGTCTGCCGTAATGTGTGAAAGGTTCACGAAGTCTGCCGTAATGTGTAAAAAGGGGAATCTGTCTGCCGTAAGGTGTAAAAGGGGCTCTACCTAGTGTAGTGGTGCTACAGTGCGGCGTAATTTTAATAATGGAGACTACTGTGCACCGTTATATGAATTGGCATTATTTTGTGGCCACACCCCTTCCCCACGAAGCCATGCCCCGATTTTTTGTGCGCGCCTTCGGCGCGCACTGCCCCTGTTTTACATGGAGTAGGGGGGGCACCGATACCATTTCTTGCACACAGTGCTAAAATGTCTAGTTACGGCACTGTTGCTAGGTATCCATTTCTCTGGCCCTGAGCAGGTCCCCCTCACCAGATCCTCTCCAGG
This sequence comes from Pseudophryne corroboree, assembly GCF_028390025.1. NCBI lineage: Eukaryota > Metazoa > Chordata > Amphibia > Anura > Myobatrachidae > Pseudophryne > Pseudophryne corroboree. The sequence continues at coordinate 158,091,463 of NC_086451.1, read as the reverse complement.
GGTGATGGGGTGGACTTGGATGGGATGGGGGGTCCAAAGCATTTTGTCGCACCTGGGCCCCCCACTCACTAGTTCCGCCACTGGATGGATAGTATACTTGACGACACAGAGGTAGGTAGAGCAGTGGCCTACTGTACCATACTGCTATATATTATATACTGGTGGTCAGCAAAATTCTGCACTGTCCTCCTACTATATACTACAAAGCAGCACAGATATGGAGTATTTTTCAGGCAGAGAACGTATAATACTGGTGGTCACTGGTCAGCAAAACTCTGCACTGTCCTCCTACTATATAATACTGCTGGTCCCCAATCCCCACAATAAAGCAATTAGCACACTGAGCACAGATATTTGCAGCATACTGAGCACAGATATGGAGCGTTTTTCAGGCAGAGAACGTAGATATTTGCACTTGCAGCACATTGAGCACAGATATTTGCAGCACACTGAGCACAGATATTTGCAGCACACTGAGCACAGATATTTGCAGCACACTGAGCACAGATATTTGCAGCCCACTGAACATAGAAACTGAGAGGACGCCAGCCACGTCCTCTCACGATCATCTCCAATGCACAAGTGAAAAATGGCGGCGACGCGCGGCTCCTTATATAGAATACGAATCTCACGAGAATCTGACCACGGGATGATGACGTTCGGGCGCTCGGGTTAACCGAGCAAGGCGGGAGGATCCGAGTTGCTCGGACCCGTGCAAAAAAAGGTGAAGTTCGGGCAGGTTCGGATCCCGAGGATCCGAACCCGCTCATCACTAGTAAATTCACACATTTTCAAAATAATCTGGACATTGGGGGTCATTCCGAGTTGTTCGCTCGGTAAAAATCTTCGCATCGCAGCGATTTTCCACTTAATGCGCATGCGCAATGTCCGCACTGCGACTGCGCCAAGTAAATTTGCTATGCACTTAGTAATTTTACTCACGGCTTTTTCATCGGTCTGGCGATCGTAATGTGATTGACAGGAAATGGGTGTTTCTGGGCGGAAACAGGCCGTTTTATGGGCGTGTGGGAAAAAACGCTACCGTTTCCGGAAAAAACGCAGGAGTGGCCGGAGAAACGGAGGAGTGTCTGGGCGAACGCTGGGAGTGTTTGTGACGTCAAACCAGGAACGACAAGCACTGAACTGATCGTAGATGCCGAGTAAGTCTGAAGCTACTCAGAAACTGCTACGAGGTGTGTAATCGCAATATTGCGAATACATCGTTTGCAATTTTACTATGCTAAGATTCACTCCCAGTAGGCGTAGGCTTAGCGTGTGCAAAGCTGCTAAAAACGGCTTGCGAGCGAACAACTCGGAATGACCCCCATTGTCCTGGTTTTCAGAGCAGTTGTATGAATATATGTTGCCCAATTGGAAGGAATATTATGTTGAAAGCAACACTGCTAATTTCTTAATTGTGAAAAACAAACACGGTTTTCAGCAAAAATATATATACACTGGAGCACAGTATTTCACGGCAGATAAGAACCACTTGGCACATTTAGTCTGCCCATGACTCTTACATACAGGCATTAAGGGATGCAGCCATCATGTTGACAATCACATAATGTTGACGTAATCTAGACACCACAGTATCAGCAATATATTACCCTGAATGACAGCCGGAAGTCATCATTACCTGAAGATACCAGCAGAAGTCTGCTAGCAGGATAGTGTTCACTGCACCAGAACTGTTTTGTCAACTTTCTAATTATGTCAACATTTCATGATGAATGTTGACATGGTCGTTGCCGACGTGCTGCATTATGAATGACTTATTTTAGCCTGGTGAGAAAAACAATCAGTTACTGATATAAAGTGCTTGAAACTAATATTTTTTATTGTAAGCTTTTTAAAGAAGTAAAATACAACTGAGAAAACGTGATAATATGAAGCCAATTAACAAAATGTGCATATCTCCAGTTCACTCAACTATCTAAACCTAGCAATCCAAGATATTATTAATAGCTAATGGTGTCATTAATGATTGTGAGTGATATTTACCGAAAAAATATACATGGGTTAATAAAAACTAGAGATGTGCGGCTTGCACTTTTTTTCATGTTTTGTGTTTTGCTTTTGGTTCTAATTCAACCTTCGTGTTTTGGTTTTGGCTTGGTTTTGCCAGAACCACCCTTTTGGGTTTTGGCTATGGTTTTGGATATGAAGGATTTTTGAAAAAAACGTAAAAACAGCTAAAATCACAGAATTTGGGGGTAATTTTGCTCCTACGGTATTATTAACCTCAATAACATTCATTTCCACTCATTTTCAGTCTATTCTGAACACCTCACACCTCACAATATTGATTTTAGGCCAAAATGTTGCCCCAAGGGGCTTGATGACTATGATAAGCGACACATGTAGGCGGCACAAACACCTGGCCCATCTAGGAGTGGCACTGCAGTGTCAGACAGGATGGCAGAATTAAAAAATAGGCCCCAAACAGCACATGATGCAAAGAAGAAAAAGAGACGCAATGAGGTAGCTGGATGACTAAGCTAAGCGACACAAGTGAGCGGCACAAACACCTGGCCCATCTAGGAGTGGCACTGCAGTGGCACACAGAGTATTAATTTGTCCCCACTGGAATCCACCATCACAGGTCCCTGTGTACTTTCTGGAGGCAATTGCTGGTAAAGGTCTTCCCGGATAAATTTATAATTAATTTTGATAAACATCATCTTCTCCACATTCTCCACATGTAGGGGGGGGGGGGGGGGGGGGGGTCAACTTAGGTAAAACAAAGCCAGTTTGTGCAAGGGCATCCAAATTGCCCCTTTTTCCTGCCAGTATACATACAGACTGTCTGACATGCCTACTTGGATGCTGTCACTCATATAATCCTCCATTCTTTCAATGGTGACAGAATCATATGCAGTGACAGTAGACATGTCAGTAATCATTGGCAGGTCCTTCAGTCCGGACCAGATGTCAGCTTTCGCTCCTGACTACCCTGCATCACCACCAGCGGGTTGGCTAGGAAATCTTATCCTTTTCCTTGCAGCCCCAGTGGCGGGAGAAATTGAAGGACGAGCTGCTGATGGGTCACGTTCCGCTTGAGTTGACAATTTACTCACCAGCAGGTCTTTGCACTTCTGCACACTTGTGTCTGCCGGAAAGAGAGATACAACATAGACTTTAAACCTAGGATTGAGCACGGTGGCCAAAATGTAGTGCTCTGATATCAACAGATTGACCACTCTTGAATCCTGGCAAAGCGAATGAAGGGCTCCATCCACAAATCCCACAACTTTGCGGAATCGCTCCATCTTACCTCCTTCTTCAAATTCTCCAGCTGCTTCTGTAAAATCCTGGTGAGGGGAATGACCTGACTCAAGCTGGCAGTGTCTGAACTGACTTCACGTATGGCAAGTTCGAAGGGTTGGAGAACCTTGCTTAAGACAGAAATCATTCTCCACTGTGCTTGAGTCAGGTGAATTACCCCTCCGTAGGTTGATGTATAGGCTTGAATGGCCTTTTGCTGCTCCTCCATCCTCTGAAGCATATAGAGTGTTGAATTCCACCTCGTTACCACCTCTTGCTTCAGTTGATGGCAGGGCAGGTTCCGGCGTGTTTGATGGTGCTCCAGTCTTCGGCATGTGGTGGCTGAATGCCAAAAGTGGCCCGCAATTTTTCGGGCCACCGACAGCATCTCCTGCACACCCCTGTCATTTTTTTAAAAATTCTGCACCACCAAATTAATTGTATGTGCTAAACATGGGACGTGCTGGAATTTGCCCAGATGTAATGTACACACAATATTGGTGGCGTTGTCCGATATCACAAATCCCCAGGAGAGTCCAATTGGGGTAAGCCATTCTGCAGTGATGTTCCTCAGTTTCCATAAGAGGTTGTCAGCTGTGTGCCTCTTACGGAAAGTGGTAATGCATAGCGTAGCCTGCCTAGGAACGAGTTGGCGTTTGCAAGACGCTGCTACTGATGCCGCTGCTGTTGTTGCTGCGGAAGGCCATACATCTACCCAGTGGGCTGTTACAGTCATATAGTCCTTATTCTGCCCTGTTCCACTTGTCCACATGTCTGTTATTAAGTGGACAGTGGATACAACTGCATTTTTTAGGACACTGGTGACTTTCTGACGTCTGTGAACATTCTCGGTATCGCCTGCCTAGAGCAGTGAAACCTAGATGGTATTTTATACCAGGGACACAGTACCTCAAACAAATCTCTAAGTCCCACTGAACTAATGGCGGATACCGGACGCACGTCTAACACCAACATAGCTGTCAAGGCCTCAGAATCCGCTTTACAAAAGGATGACTACTGTCATATTTCATCTTGCTCACAAAGGACTGTTGGACAGTCAATTGCTTACTGGAAGAAGTACAAGTGGTCTTCCGACTTCCCCTCTGGGATGACGATTGACTCCCAGCAGCAACAACAGCAGTGGCAGCAACAGCAGGCGTACCACTCAAGGATCCTACTGAGGAATCCCGGTTAGGAGAGGACTCCTCAGTCTTGACAGTGACATGGCCTGCAGGACTACTGATGTTCAGGGCTGAGGAGGAAGTTGACATTGAGGGAGTTGGTGGTGTGGTTTGCAGGACCTTGGGTACAGGAGGAAGAAGGGATTCAGGTGTCAGTGGACTGCTTACGCTCTTACCCAAAGTTTCACAACTTGACCGTGACTTCTGATGAATGCGCAGCAGGTGACGTATAAGGGAGGATTTTCCTAGGTGGTTAACATCCTTACCCCTACTTATTACAGATTGACAGAGGCAACAGATGACTTGACACCTGTTGTCAGGATTTGGTGAGAAATAATTCCACACCGAAGAGGTGGCATTTTTGGTAGTTTGCCCAGGCATCACGGCTTCTTGATCCCATGGACAACAGGTGTCTCCCCCGGTGCCTGACTTAAACAAACCACATCACCATCAGAATCCTCATTGTCAACTTCCTCCTCAGCACCAGCAACACCCATATCCTCATCCTGATGTACTTCAACAGTGACATCTTGTGACTTTCTAATTATTTTAAATAAACATTTCAATGCCAGCGTTGATCTATACTGCGGACGCAAGGTGCATCTTATAACCATATACGATAAAAGTGCACTGAACGTCGCAACACTATATCTCTTAAGAGAAAGCAGTCGCACGCACGTATTACTGAGGTCCAATGCTCAGAGATGTATATATTTGATATTAAAAGGGTATGCATACAATATGCATATGTACAGTATATCATTAGGTATAACATGTATATATATGGTTATAGATTTACAATTACATGAGAACCAGATACAGCCAACATACATCACCCTGTCCCATAGAACTTTCCTCCATCTCAGCAAGCAACTAACTAGCTATATCTTAGTTAAACTGCCTATATCAGAACAGTGGGAGTTAATAGTCTGTTGGTTTCGGTCTCCTTCCATTGGTCCAGAGGCCAGACCTCTCAAGAACTCAACGGCTTATAGGTCAGTGTGAGGGCTTTTGTCCTAGGTTGCTGGCACATGTTTCTGCCCCCAGGGCCATGCTGTGAAGCTAGTTTTAAGTCTTCAGCAAGTCTTTTGTTCACTTAGAATGTGACTTCATATTCATACTTTTAATCATAACTAATCGTTGCAATGTGATACAATCTACCCATAGTAATCAAATTAATACACACATTCTCCTGATCATTTTGACACTAAGCATGATATATTTAACTTTTTCCTTTCCAATAATACATATATATCTGATGTTACACTCTAATATATGAATACATTATAATGTCTGGTGCTTGACATGTTTTGTCTATATGTAATTTATGTGTTGTATGAAATATGTGTTGAATATATCTTTGTGGCTTGTCTGTGTGAATGCGTATGTTACCGTATATATGCGCAAAACGCACGAACAGAGGCCACTCTGTTTGGAGTTTACATGTTGTGTGTATATAATATTTTTTACTTTGACAAGGTGTCTCCCCTGGTGCCTGACTTAAACAAACCACATCACCATCAGAATCCTCATTATCCACTTCCTCCTCAGTGCCAGCAACCCCCATATCCTAATCCTGGTGTTCTTGAACTGTGACATCTTCAATTTCAATATATGGAACTGGACTGTGGGTGCTCATTCCAGCACTTGCAGGGGGCGTGTAAATGGTGGAAGGAGCCACCTCTTTCCGTCCAGTGTTGGGAAGGTCAGGCATCGCAACCGCCAACACATTTGTGATACCATCTCAGAACGCACAGTTCTTTTCTGTGCTCTTTCCAGCTTAAGTCTTTTAATTTTTCTAGCGGGAGGATGAGGGCTTCCATTGTCATGTAAAGCTGAACCACTAGCCATGAACATAGGCCAGGCCGTTCCTTGCCACTCCGTGTCGTAAATGGCCAGATTACGTTTCTCCTCAGATTATTTAAATTTCTTCTTTTTGTTTCTTTTTACTGTACTTTGGCTTTTTGGATTTTACATGCCCTCTACTATCACATTGGGCATCGGCCTTGGCAAACTACGTTGATGGCATTTCATCGTCTATGTCATGGCTAGTGGCAGCAGCTTCAGCACTAGGAGGAAGTGGTTTTATCCTCAAATTTTTGTTCTCCATTATTTTTTGGGAGTTATATTAGACAATATGCGGCACAGGAATTGCTGTAATGACTGATGGACAGGACACTACCACTGGTCTGATGCAGCACAACACAACAACACTGTAAGGGACTTTTGGTTGTTGTTATTATTATACGGCAGCAGTGGACATATAGCAGCAGGGTATATATCGTCACTGGAATGAATGATGAACAGGACACTACGAGTGGTCTGATGCAGCACAACACAACAACACTGTAAGTGACTTGTTGTTGTTGTCATTATTATTATACGGCAGCAGTGGACATATAGCAGTAGCGAATATCGTCACTGGAATGACTGATGCACATGACACTACCACTGGTCTGATGCAGCACAAAACAACACCACTGTAAGGGAATTGTGGTTGTTGTAGTTATTATTATTATACGGCAGCAATGGACATTTAACAGCAGCATATACCACTGTGACTGCCTGGTCACTGGAGTGACTGATGGACAGCACACTACCACTGGTCTAATGCAGCACAAACACAGCAACACTGTAAGGGACTTGTCGTTGTTGATATTATTATTATTATTATTATTATTATAATACTGTAGCAGTGGACATATAACAGCAGCATATACCACTGTGACTGCCTGGTCACTGGAATGACTGATGGACAGGACACTACCACTGGTCTGATGCAGAACAACACAACAACACTGTAAGGGACTTTTGGTTGTTGTTATTTTATGGCAGCAGTGGACATATAGCAGCAGCGTATATCTTCACTGGAATGACTGATGAACAGGACAATACCACTATTCTGATGCAGCACAACACAACAACACTGTAAGGGACTTGTGGTTTTTATTATAGTTATGAATGATACTGCAGCAGTGGACATATAGCAGCAGTGTATTGTATATATAATCACTGGAATAACTGATGGACAGGACACTACCACTGGTCTGATGCAGCACAACACAGCAACAATGTAAGGGACTTGCGGTTGATGTTATAATTATTATACGCAGCAGTGGACATATAGCAGCAGCGTATATCGTCACTGGAATGACCGATGAACAGGACAATACCACTGGTCTGATGCAGCACAACACAACAACACTGTAAGGGAATTGTAGTTGTTGTTGTTGTTATTATTATTATTATTATTATTATTATTATTATACAGCAGCAGTGGACATATAGCAGCAGCGTATACCACTGTAACTGCCTTGTCACTGGAATGATTGATGGACAGGACACTACCACTGGTCTGATGCAACACAACACAACAACACTGTAAGGGACTTGTGGTTGTTGTTATAATTATTATACGGCAGCAGTGGACATATAGCAGCAGCGTATATCAGCACTGGAATGACTGATGAACAGGACACTACCACTGGTCTGATGCAGGACAACACAGCAACACTTTATACAGCTACACTGGATATATGGCAGCAGAGAACACCAACACCTTGACTGTCTGGACTGATGCAGCACAATACACTGACTACACTGGACTGGACAGCACAACACAGCACCACTTTATACAGCTACACTGAATATATGGCAGCAGAGAACACCAACACTGTGACTGGCTGGACTGATGCAGCACAATACACTAACTACACTGGACTGAACAGCACAACACAACACTACTTTATACAGCTACACTGGCAGGAGAGGACACCAACATTCTGACTGGCTGGACTGATTCAGCACAATACACTGACTACACTGGACTGGACTGAGCAGCACAACACAGCACAAGACACGCCACCCCACTTTCCCGCCCCCATACAGACACTGAACACTGAGGACACGTCCTCTCAATACACTCTCCAAGACTTGAGGGAAAATGGGCGCGACGCGCAGCTCCTTATATGGAATCCAAATCCTGAGAGAATCTGACAGCGGAATTATGACATTTTGGCTCGTTCGGGTTTCCGAGTCAAGCGGGAAAACCCGAGCCAGGCTTGGAACCGAACTCGAAAGGCAAAGTCCGGTAGGGTTCGGTTCTCTGAGAACCGAACCCGCTCATCTCTAATAAAAACATTATTTTCAAGCCACTTTCAGCTACAGCAAAATCATGAGGAAGAGAGATCTGTCCAATGTACAAATAATCTTCTGCCATATAGTCTATGTAATATACAACCAGGAAGATATATGGGGCAGGTTTATGGCAGAAACCTTTTATCAAATCTGCATTTAGCAGGTGACTAGTGAGCAAAGTACACTCAAATGCTTGTAAAATGGATGCCAATGAACTAATAAACATGTCTCAACACTAAATGATGTTTATCAAAGCAGTACTGAGCACCTCAGTCAACAAATGTTGCTGCTTAAAGGAAAACACCCTAATTAAAAAGCACCCAATTTAAATGTCTTTTATATACTTGCTAAGAAACAAGAAACAGAAACATAACATAATGAATAGCATGTTTTTCATGGGTGGTATTCAGTATGCCGAATGTCCCACCCTCGAGCAGCAGTGTCCCACGGTGGGGGGGGGGGGGAGTTGGGAGGCTCATGTGAGTCACTCCGCTGCCTAGCAGAGCAGCGGGCAATAGACGCTGTGCGCATGCACACAGCATCTATTCACAGAGATAGGAGGGACTGGGGGCATACCAACAGCTCACAGAGCACTGGCCATGCCCCCACTGTGATGGAAAACAGGGGGTGTGGCTCGCGATTGTGGCAGTGCCACGTAGCCACACCTCCTTTGCCGAGACCACACACCCTTAGCCAAAATCATGCCCCCTTTTTGTGCGCGCAGCAGGAGTCCCTAATCCTGCTTATTAAAAGTTGGGAGGTATGTATTACGTGTTCAGGTGATCATCTGATATCTTTCATTATGTACTGACTCCTGTGCATGCTGTATATAAAAGGCCTAATTTACAGAGAACTGAAGTTGTTGGCCTCTTTGTATTTAAGATATGGGACAGGACGCATCAAGCATTGCATTCTTCCATATGATACTTCCTGTCACTGAATGCATGCACAAATATGCCGAAAAGGGAGGTGGGCAGATAACCCAGACCCTTTTGGAGGCTCAGGTCCACGTCCCCCTGCTGCCCTGACCCCCTCTCTTACCTGCCGGCAGGCAGCAGCGGGTCCTAGAAGGCTGCTGTTGCTGAATGCAGCAATCTCCTCTGCCTGCAAGAGGGTAAGTGATCGCACACACCCCTGCCTTCCCCTGTTATGACCACAGGGGCACATGCAGGGATGTAACTAGGACTTTGTGGGCCCCATAGGGAAGTTTTTAAGGGGCCCCCAACTCAGGTCTTCAGAGAGAGAGAGTGACAACAGGGACATAGAGACAGAGAGTGGTGCAAGGAACACAGAGTGACAGCAGAGACACGGAGACAGAGAAAGTGGCGGCAGGGACACAGAGAGAGAATGTCGGCAAAGAGATAGGCAGCAGGGCCTTAGAGACAGAAAGAGGCAGCAGGAGCATATAAACAGAGAAAGAGTCAGCAGTGACGTAGGGAGAGAGAAAGAAGCAGCAGGGACAGAGAGAGAGGCACCAGTGACATAGGGACAGAGAGAAAGGCAGCAGGAACCTAGGGACAGAGACAGTTGCCGCAGGGACGTAGGGACAGAGAGAGGCAGCAGGGACATAGGGACAAAGAGAGAGGCAGCAGGGCTGTAGGGACAGAGAGAAGGGCAGCAGGGATGTAGGGACAGAGAGAGGGAAGCAGGGAGGTAGGGACAGAGATAGAGGCAACAGTGATGTAGGGACAGAGAGAGAGGCAGAAGGGACATAGGGACAGAGAGAGGGGCAGCAGGGATGTAGTGATAGAGAAAGTAAGCAGGGACATAGGGACAGAGAGAGGGTCAGAAGGGACATAGGGACAGAGAGGGGAAGCAGGGACGTAGGGACAGAGAGAGGAGAAACAGGGACATAGGGATAGAGACAGAGAGAGGGGAAGCAGGGACGGCGAGAGGGGAAGAAGGGACATAGGGACGGAGAGAGACAACAGGTCTTGGGGGACAATAAGATAGTGGAAGTGTAATAAATGAATGTAAAGAGCAGCACGGCTGGGGAACAGCAAAGTGCCTGCCAGACTGGCTATGTGCCCCACTGCTGCTGCTGCACTGGCAAACAACAGTGCGGAGGGAGGATGACTGGGACCATAGAGCTTCGGCAATGGTGCAGACAGGAGCGTGAATCGCACTCATAACTTCTTCTGGGAAGGGAGGGGGAGCTACGGGAAATACAGTTAGCTGTGTGCAGGGGGAGCTACGGGCCCTGGAAGCATGTTGGGCCCCATAGCAACTTCCCCCCCCCCCTGCACCCTTGGTAGTTACGCCACTGGGCACATGGCACCACCTGGCGCACAAACAGTACTTTCTAATATTTTTTTTTGTTAGAAGAGGGGAATAGCCGCAGCTCCATGCGCATGCATAGCGTTGTTTATACCATATGCTTGTACAATTGTGAGTAAAATCACAAAGGACAGCTCTCCCGACAAGAGATGTTCTTTGCGATATAAGAACTTTCGGGAGTCTTTCTGCACATGCAGACTGTAAGCTGGTGCATGCGTGAGCCATGGTGGGCTCTATAAAGGAACCTATTGGATACCTTTAAGGGAACATTGTGAATTAAAGCACACAGGCTTCTATTAGGCAACACCATCTGCCGTATCGGACCTAAGCCATGAAAGTTTTGCTTTCCGGACCACGGTGCAGATGAGGAAAAACTGGATTTTTGGTAGTTTGACAACATTTTTTAAATTGATGCATCCCACCTAGGGTCAATAAGGTGTTAACTCAGTGCTCTGCTTTGGGTAGTAGAAATAAATGAAAAGCATTATAAAATAAGAGTCTGTATGCAAACAGTGGTCATATTAAAATGTTTAAATATACAGTACTATTGAAAGAGGAATGTTCACTTATGTAAATTATAACGCTGGCCAGTGAAAAATATACTCTACACCAAATAGAGCCCAGCAGCACAAACCGAAGTATGCCAGTGCAGCAAGTCTTGCCCATAGAAATAGGAATCATATACATAGACAACAAGACACCGGGAGATACAGTAAGGCAGTTATGTTAATGTCCAATCTGTACAACTTGATAAATTTAAAAAAGTCTGTGTACGTTCCCTCCACTGTTCCTCCTTGTAGTGGTGATGTGATTGGTGCTGCTTTATGCTACTGGCCCTCATTCCGAGTTGTTCACTCACTAGCTGCTTTTAGCAGCAGTGCAAACGCTAAACCGCCGCCCTCTGGGAGTGTATCTTAGCTTAGCAGAAGTGCGAACGAAACGATCGCAGCACTGCTACAAAAAAAGATTGTGCAGTTTCAGAGTAGCTCGAGACCTACTCTCACCTTGCGATCACTTCAGACTATTTAGTTCCTGTTTTGACGTCACAAACACGCCCTGCGTTCGCCCAGCCACGCCTACGTTTCCCCAGCCACTCCTGCGTTTTTATCTGGCACACCTGCGTTTTTTCACACACTCCCCGAAAACGGTCAGTTACCTCCCAGAAACACCCACTTCCTGTCAATCACTCTGCGGTCCTCAGTGTGACTGAAAAGCGTCGCTCGACCTTGTGTGAAACTGCAATGGCTTTTGTGAAAGTACAATGCGCGTGCGCACTGCGCCCCATACGCATGGGCAGAAGTGCCGATTTTTTCCCTGATCGTTGCGCTGCGACCGAAAGCAGCTAGCGAAACAACTCGGAATGACCCCCACTCCCCATTGGGCTCTGCAGTAGCTGGCGGGAACAATGCTTGCTGGACTTAGACGCAATGGTAAGTGGATGTTGCTTAACAGTGGTTCTCTGTTGTACCTGTGATGACATCACCTCGCTATCGGGAGTCTTGTTACCAGGTTAAATCCGAGTGAAGGATTGTGAACAAAAGTAAGATACAATGGGCGGGATGTACTAATGTACATCGCCGCCCATCGCCGCCCTGCGCTACGTTGCTGATCGCATATGTACTAACATATGCGATCAGCATTGCGGAGGACAGCTCTTCCGATAAGAGCTGTCCTCCGCGATGCGCAGCGGCAGCCTGACTTCCGGGATTCGGCCCCAGAAGTCAGTCTGCGCATGCGCGGGGTGACGGGGGCGGCCGCAGGGCATGCTGGGAGGGATCCGATCGGATCCCTCACACAGCGCCGCGGAGAGAAGCCCATAGGCTTCTATGGACGTACGCCAGCTAAAGCTGGCGTACCCCACCGCGGCGCTGTCCTGCCGGCCGGGGGTTAGTACATCCGGAAAATGCGGTAAACAGGGAGTTTACCGCATTTTTCGTTTAGTACATCCCGCCCAATGTGCTGCAGTTACTAACGTGTTTGCCAGGGAAACACTGTAACTTAGCATTTCGTATGCAGATACAGCCGCAGTCAAACACAGAATATAGGCATGCTGCATATCATTTTAATCAGCAGAGTATGCTTGCGCATCATATGCAAATAGTAATGCGGATAAGATGCATTTTCGGTAAAAAAAAGATGCCCAACATTAACAGAGCTGCCGGGAACTATCGGCTTAATCACGCCAGGCCTCTCAAAGTGCAAGGCGTATTGAGGTGAGATCATACTTGCCTACCCTCCCAGAATGGCCGGGAGGGTCCCTCCCAGCCCCCCAGAAAGGTGGGCAAGCCTCCTGTTTTTCCTGTCAGGCCTCCCCCCCCCCCCTCGGCCACCCATAGCAGAGAACAAGTGGGCAGCCGAGGGGGTCCGATGACGCGATTCGCGCTGAATCGTGTCATCATAGCTCAGCCCTCCGCTATACAGTGCTTATTTTTTCAGCACTGTGCAGCGGGGGGCGGAGCCACGATGATGCAATCGTGATGTCACGCCCCCGGATTACCCACTTCCCCATTGTCACGCCCCCAGACAGCCCACATTGGTTCTGACCACGCCCTCAGACAGCCCATCATGCCACCGGCCACGCCCCCATGCGCCTACACTGCTGCCTCCTCCCGGAGGAGGGGGCAGCAAGGTAGGCAAGTATGGGTTAGATGTCTGAGGATACGACTGTAGAACCCCCTGATTTACTAACATTCGATTTGAAAACCAAACACAAAATCTAATTACAAATCCATGTAATAATAGACTGAAGGGTCTATTCATGATGCAGTGAAAAGTGTGGAGAAGTGAGCCAGTGGAGAAGTTGCCCATGGCAACCAATCAGCATTGAACTAACATTTATAATTATAAATTTATACAGAGCAGCTGACAGCAACTGCTCCACTCGCTCACTTCTCCACTCTTTTTTCACTGCTTCACACGTCCTCTCTCTACACTCTCCAAAGACAGAGTAAAAATGGCGGCGACTCGCGGCTCCTTATATGGAATCCAAACCCCACAAGAATCCGACAGCAGGATGATGACATTTTGCCTCGTTCTGGTTTCCGAAAACTTGAGCCTTAACAATACCCATTAACCCATCGCCATCGCCCCCACCCTGGCTCCCCAGGTCCACTTACCTTTTCCTGGTATATTTATCAATTTTGTCCTGTTACCACTGTAAGCTTCTGGACACTCTCTGCTGTTGCCACTAATTACACAACCATAAGAAATTAAACACCACGGCCAGGTTTGGCCTTACACACAGGGGCACAGGGGAAACCCCCCAGTGGGCCCCACTGCCTGAGGACCCACCTCCTCCTCTAGGATCAGTTTCCAGTCTGTGCACTTGAATTATACATATGTTACACTATACTGCATATACTAGCAGCGTTTACTAAATATATTTATCATGAGGCCAAGACCATGCACTCTCTAATGGTTAGACAAACCTCTGTGGTGGCTGGACACACCCCCTCTGGAGAGTGGCCACACCCCTACACATGGGCTCCGACCACTGCATTGCCCCTGGTGGGCCCTTCATGTCACAGTCTGACACTGACAACAGCTACTGAGGAGGGGCCTGCAACCATCAGGGAGGTTGCAAGAGATGTGCACATTAGCTATAGGCTGCATAGTCCCTGCGAATGCATTGATGTGTGTGCCCTAGGTGGCTGTCTGCACTGCCTTGTCAAAGATCCGTCTCTACCAACAACCCCTTACCTCTCTCCAGGGCCGAAACTAGGATTTTTGTCACCCGGGGCAAGGTAGTCATTTGACACCCCCCCCCCCCCCCCCCCCCGCAAAAAAAAAATATTCTTTTACAATAAATAAATAAAAATAATAATATAAAAAAAATTAAAATAAATAAATAAATGAATAAAAATATTATATATATATATATATATATATATATATATATATATATATATCTTTCAGAACTTTTTTACCTGAAAAATTGCCTTTTCTAACATAAATTTCATATCCAGGAAAAAGTGTCCCCATTTTACACAGTACGACAGGCAAGTGTCCCCATTCCCCATTTTACACATTGCGGCAGACAGGTGACCCCATTTTACACATTGCGGCAGACAGGTGTCCCCATTTTACACATTGCGGCAGGAAAAAGTGTCCCCATTTTACACATTGCGGCAGACAGGTGACCCCATTTTACACATTGCGGCAGACAGGTGTCCCCATTTTACACATTGCGGCAGGAAAAAGTGTCCCCATTTTACACATTGCGGCAGGCACGTGTCCCCATTTTACACAGTACGCTGGCAAGTGTCCCCATTTTACACATTGCGGCAGGAAAAAGTGTCCCCATTTTACACATTGCGGCAGGCACGTGTCCCCATTTTACACAGTACGCTGGCAAGTGTCCCCATTTTACACATTGCGGCAGGAAAAAGTGTCCCCATTTTACACATTGCGGCAGGAAAAAGTGTCACCATTTTACACATTGCGGCAGGAAAAAGTGTCCCCATTTTACACATTGCGGCAGGCACAGGTCCCCATTTTACACAGTACGCTGGCAAGTGTCCCCATTTTACACATTGCGGCAGGAAAAAGTGTCCCCATTCTACACATTGCGACAGGCACAGGTCCCCATTTTACACATTGCGGCAGGTGGTGGAGGGAGAGAGAGAGAGAGAGAGAGGAAGGGAGAGGGGCTGACTTACATTTGAAGCGGTTCTCGCCGCTCTTCAGCCGCCTCTCCCTCCTCGTCTGTGCGGCTCCCCCTTCTCCCTCCTCCGGCGGGGTTTCGTGGAATGACGCGTTTGCGCCGTGACGTCACGACGCAATCGCGTCATTCCGCGAAACCCCGCCCCCCGAGCTGGGCACTCGGGAGAAGGGGGTTTCAAAGTCTAAAAGTGCCGCGGCGGGTGTTAGGGGGTCTCGGCGCCCCCTCCAATCCGGCGCCCAGGTCGCCTGCCCCCCTAGCCCCCCCCTAGTTTCGGCCCTGTCTCTACCAAGGGTTTTCTCACCTCTGTGATGAGGACATTTTTCCAGGTTGACGCTTGTCACATTCCAACATCAATAACAATGTTTTTTTATGCGTTACCCACAGACATTATACCTTGTTTTTTCAGAAGACTTTAGTATTAGCAAACAATGCCATTAGTCTTTTTGTTCATTCTCACATGCCAAATAAAATGTAACTAAACTATAACAAAAATGGTCACTGTTCCAAAATTGCAACCAGCAGTATGTGTAGATATTATTTAATTTTATTAATTTAATTATTTTATTTTATTTCAATTTAAATACTAACCATGGGTAGAAATAATACTGCAGCCCAACAAGACCTACAGTATTATTTTTTTAAACTAGGAAACCTACCACATTAAGTGAGGGAACACCTTTTATTATTTCATGCAATATGGGGGAGATCTGGCCTTTAGACATCCCCCTTACGCATGGATGTTTTTGTGTATATGCTGTTTAAGTCATTTGTGATCACCAGACCAGACAAAAACTACTAAAGGGGAATATTACTTAAAGCTTCCCATGTTTCAAAAGACGGTACCCCTAGGTGTGTCCTAGCAAATGGATTTGTGTGTTTGGGGTTCTTCATATGTCCATTATGGGCATAATTTATAATTGTGCTTAATACAGCTCCAATGGGGCCTATACACTTATGAGATAATTGGTGCTATCCTTCGAATTCGACCACATCTGTGAGAGAAATCGAAGGATTGTATGCACATTTTAGGTACCTTGAGACGCGATGCGCAGGCACGCCGGTCGAATATCGCGTCTCAAAATATTATGTGCTGCACATAATATTTCTCGCATCGCAGTGCGATCGCATGTGGTTTTAAACCCACATGAGATATATCGCACTGCGATGTGCGATGGGCACCCACCGGGCCGCTCCCACTCGGTGGTGACGTG
Source organism: Pseudophryne corroboree (assembly GCF_028390025.1). Lineage (NCBI taxonomy): Eukaryota > Metazoa > Chordata > Amphibia > Anura > Myobatrachidae > Pseudophryne > Pseudophryne corroboree. The sequence continues at coordinate 158,074,727 of NC_086451.1, read as the reverse complement.
CCCATCACGTGATTACCATGCGATTGATCGCATGGTAACCACTTTGGCAGTTCAGGTGCGATTTGATCGCACCTGAACTGCCGGTGCGATGCCCCGCAATGTCACGTCACGGGGCATCGAACAAATGTATGGCCAGCATTAGACATAAAAATAGACATTTCAGTACTGTGCATGCATACCAAAGATATCTGTATTTTCAGTTAAGTGTACCTTAGAGCTTTTTTGTTAGAGCTAGAGTTAGCTGAGTACAGTTTGGATATATAAATTAGTGATGTGCACCGAAAATTTTTCGGGTTTTGTGTTTTGGTTTTGGGTTCGGTTCCGCAGCCGTGTTTTGGGTTCGAACGCGTTTTGGCAAAACCTCACCGAATTTTTTTTGTCGGATACGGTTGTGTTTTGGATTCGGGTGTTTTTTTCAAAAAACCCTAAAAAACAGCTTAAATCATAGAATTTGGGGGTCATTTTGATCCCATAGTATTATTAACCTCAATAACCATAATTTACACTCATTTCCAGTCTATTCTGAACACCTCACACCTCACAATATTATTTTTAGTCCTAAAATTTGCACCAAGGTCGCTGGATGGCTAAGCTAAGCGACCCTAGTGGCCGACACAAACACCTGGCCCATCTAGGAGTGGCACTGCAGTGTCACGCAGGATGGCCCTTCCAAAAAATACTCCCCAAACAGCACATGACGCAAAGAAAAAAAGAGGCGCAATAAGGTAGCTGTGTGACTAAGCTAAGCGACCCTAGTGGCCGACACAAACACCTGGCCCATCTAGGAGTGGCACTAGGAGTGGCACTGCAGTGTCACGCAGGATGGCCCTTCCAAAAAATACTCCCCAAACAGCACATGACGCAAAGAAAAAAAGAGGCGCAATAAGGTAGCTGTGTGACTAAGCTAAGCGACCCTAGTGGCCGACACAAACACCTGGCCCATCTAGGAGTGGCACTGCAGTGTCACGCAGGTGTTATGCACACCAGTGCCTGCAGGAAAGTACTGGTGTCAGGACTGTTATGCACTCCAGTGCCTGCAGGAATGTACTGGTGTTTGAACTGTTATGCAAAACAAATGGACTTACAGACAGACTGGGGAATATGACATAACGTACCCAGAAGGTGATAGGGTAACAAAATACACACAAAGTGAACAGAGAAGCCCAGAGGCTAAGGAACTGGGTATCTCCCTTGTATTAGAACTGCTCAGATGGGAAAAGCAAGATGTTGTGTTTTAATACGTAGAGAACCCGAAATGCTGTTGCTAAGGGCAACAGCAAAACCCTAAAGGGTTACCAACGGGTGTGGCAGTAAACTCCTTGGTCAGAGATGGAATGATAGACACAAGGAGAGTCTCCACAATCCTAATTCTCACTTGCAGTGCACAGGTTCAGCTTACTGCCACTAAACTGACCCCTGACACCTAGCAAAGTGAGACAGGATTAGACAGGCAAGTCTTAGAATACAGCCGCAAACTTGCTAAGTTCACAGAGTAGTAACAGAACCCCAGCAAGCTAAACGACTGACTCCAGTCTTACTGCTAGGTCTGGATTGGCAGAGTGTAATACCAAATCCCCAGGCCTATTTGCAGTAAGCAACAAACAAATACCAAGCTACACAGTACTGGCTAGCTTTCAGAAACTGACTAACCAACAAAGATTCAGCAGCATCTGCTTACCCTGAGAAGAGGCCTAATAAAGCAGGTGCTGTCCACGCCCCACTCAGACCTCACAGACTGTGAGCACAAAAACCAGCACCGGATCCCCTGCCATGCACAGAGCCTATAACCACTGCACAGCAAAAGACCCGAACCGGAGTATCAGCTGCGCTCAGGTCACTCCGCTAGCACTTGTCTCCCGGTTGCCATGACGACGTGGCAGCACAGGGCAGGAGACCCTAACAGCAGGATGGCCCTTCAAAAAAATACTCCCCAAACAGCACATGACGCAAAGAAAAAAAGAGGCGCAATGAGGTAGCTGTGTGACTAAGCTAAGCGACCCTAGTAGCCGACACAAACACCTGGCCCATCTAGGAGTGGCACTGCAGTGTCAGGCAGGATGGCCCTTCATAAAAATACTCCCCAAATAGCACATGACGCAAAGAAAAAAAGAGGCGCAATGAGACAGCAAAAGACCCGAACCGGAGTATCAGCTGCGCTCAGGTCACTCCGCTAGCACTTGTCTCCTGGTTGCCATGACGACAAGGCAGCACAGGGCAGGAGACCCTAACAGTACCCCCCCTCTGACAAGGGGTCAAAGAACCCCTACCACCGGGTTTATCGGGGAACTGCGAGAAGAAAGAGCGTATCAGTCTGGGGGCATGAAGATCACAACTGCGCACCCACGACCGCTCCTCCGGGCCATACCCCTTCCAGTGCACCAAAAATGACAGCCGACCCCGAACCACCTTGGAGTCAAGAATCCTTTCAACAACAAACTCCCTCTGGCCACGTATCAGAAGAGGGGAAGGTCTTCCACTGGAAGAAGGATTACTAATCGCCCGTTTTAAAATGGAACAATGAAATGTTTTATTGATACCCAAAGAACGGGGCAGATCTAACTGAAATGCCACCGGATTGATAACCCTGGTGATCTTATAAGGGCCGATGAACCGGGGGCCTAACTTATGAGATGGCTGTCTCAACTTCAAATTCTTGGTAGACAACCAGACGAAGTCTCCTAATTTGAAGCTGCAGGGTCTTTTCCGCTTATCAAAAACCCTTTTGGTCACTAATGACACAGACACAAGGGCTTTCTTCACTTTCCGCCAAATACCTCTAAGGACCGAAACCACAGAGGAACCACCAGGCGTGGAGTCCAGGGGGTCAAAAGAATTGGCCTTAGGATGATGCCCATACACACAAAGGAAGGGAGAGATCCCTGTAGCAGAGTGAGCTGCGTTGTTATAGGCAAACTCCGCCATGGACAGATGAGCAACCCAGTCAGTCTGACACTTGGAGACATAACACCTGAGGAACTGCTCCAAGGACTGGTTCACCCTTTCAGTCTGCCCATTAGACTGCGGATGGTAGCCCGACGACAAGCTGACAGAAATCTGGAGATCGGAACAAAATGCCCTCCAGAATTTGGCCACAAACTGGGATCCGCGGTCAGAGACCACATCAAGTGGCAACCCGTGGAGACGCACAACATGCAGCATAAATAACTCAGACAGGCGTCTGGCCGATGGCAGCCCAACCAGTGGAACGAAGTGCGCCATCTTCGAAAACCTGTCAACGACAACCCAGATGGCTGTCATCCCCGAGGATTTGGGCAAGTCCACCACAAAATCCATTGAAATGTGGGTCCATGGCTTAGATGGGATAGAGAGTGGATGTAATGGGCCAACAGGAACCCCTCTAGGAGTCTTATTTCGGGCACAGATGTCACATGCCCGAACCCACTGATCCACATCCTTAGCCACCGAGGGCCACCACACCGCCCTAGATAGCAACTCCCGAGTTCTGGCAATACCCGGGTGACCTGCCGACTTCTTGGCATGGAATTCCAGGAACACTCGCTGTCTTAACCTAGGAGGCACAAACAAAAGACCTACCGGAAGGTCTGGAGGAGCCTGCTCCTGTGCTCTAAGGACTAATGATAAGAGGTCCTGGGTAATGCCCACTTTAATACATGATGGGGAAACAATGGGCAACGGCTCCTCGGTGGTCTCCTGGATTGGAGCAAAACTCTGCGAGAGCGCATCAGCCTTGATGTTTTTTGACCCAGGGCGATATGTTATCAAAAAATTAAAGCGAGCAAAAAACAAAGCCCATCGTGCCTGCCTGGCATTGAGACGCTTCGCTGACTCTAAATATGCCAGATTCTTATGGTCAGTGAGAATTGAGACCACAAACTTAGCCCCCTCAAGCCAGTGTCTCCACTCCTCGAGTGCATCCTTAATAGCCAACAATTCCCGGTTACCCACGTCATAATTCATCTCGGCAGGCGAAAATTTACGGGAAAAGTAAGCACAGGGATGAAGGCGATTATCAGACACTCCCATCTGAGAAAGCACTGCCCCAATACCCATCTCAGAGGCATCCACCTCCACCACAAAAGGACGCTCTGGATCTGGGTGTCGCAGCACCTTGGCCGAAACAAATGCCCTTTTGAGACGGGCAAAAGCCGCTTTAGCCTCACAAGACCAGTGAGCAACATCCGCCCCTTTCTTAGTGAGTGCCACCAAGGGCGCCACTATAGACGAAAATCCAGCGATAAATCGTCTATAAAAATTCGCAAAGCCCAGGAAACGCTGAAGCGCCTTCAAACTAGTGGGCTGCACCCAATCCAGGACTGCCTGTACCTTGGAACCCTCCATTTGGAAACCTTCTGGGGAGATAATATATCCTAGAAATGCGATTTGCTGAACTTCAAATTCGCACTTCTCCAGCTTCGCCCCAAGCCGGTGGTCTCTGAGTTTCTGGAGGACTAAGCGTACATGCTTCCGATGTTCCTCCAGGGAATGGGAGAAGATTAGGATGTCATCTAAGTATACAACTAAGAATCTATCCAAATATTCCCTGAGCACATCATTCATGAAATCCTGGAAGACTGCCGGGGCATTACAGAGCCCAAAAGGCATCACCAAATATTCATAATGCCCTGAGTGGGTATTAAAGGCAGTCTTCCATTCATCCCCCTCTCTTATTCGGATTAGATTGTACGCACCGCGTAGGTCAATCTTAGAAAAAATGGTGGCAGTACGAAGCTGGTCAAACAAGACCGAAATGAGAGGCAGTGGGTATGAGTTTTTAATCGTGATACGGTTCAATTCCCTGAAGTCGATGCAGGGTCGCAACGAACCGTCCTTTTTACCCACGAAGAAGAACCCCGACCCAACTGGAGACTGTGAAGGTCTGATAAATCCCTTAGCCAAGTTCTCCTGAATGTACTCTGCCATAGCCTGAGTCTCAGGACGTGACAGGGAGTACAACCTGCTCTTGGGAAGCTTAGCATTTGGCAACAAATCAATGGCACAGTCATAGGGGCGATGGGGAGGTAGTACCTCTGCAACTTTTTTGGAGAACACGTCCGCAAAATCTGCATAACACCCTGGCAATCCTGGCAAACTTAGCTGCGAGAGCCTGACTGGAAGGCTCAAGCAACTCCTGAAACAATCAGTACCCCAACTAAGAATCTCCCCAGAGACCCAGTCAAATTGAGGATTGTGGGCCCTTAACCAGGGTAACCCCAACACCAATGGGGCAAAAGTACAGACAGTCACATAAAAGGACAATTTTTCAGAGTGTGTGGCTCCAATAAACAAAGAAATCTGGCTAGTGCAAGAGGTAATTTTACCTTGGGATAATGGTTCCCCGTTTAACCCACAAATCTCAATTTCCGATGCCAAGGGTACTAAGGGAACAGAGTGTTTCAGGGCGAATTGGCGGTCCATAAAAACCCCGTCGGCCCCACTGTCCACAAAGGCCTCAGTCTTGACAGTTTGACCGAGGATCTTCAAGGTCACCGGAATGATAAAAGTCTTCTTGGGAAATTCTGACTTCTGGCCTGACAGGATATTTCCCATCACCCTCAGGCCCTGAAGTTTTCCGGCTTTTCTGGGCATGATACTACCACATGACCTTTATTCCCACAGTACAAACACAAGCCCTGCTGTCTCCTCCGCGTCTTCTCACGCGAGGAGAGGCGGGTAGCCCCAATCTGCATAGGCTCCTCGGAAAATTCCTCAGAGTCTGAGGATCCCTTGGGAAGGAAGGAAATCTCAGTCTCCCTTTCAAGCCTATGCTCTCTCAGCCGTCTATCCACCCGGATGGATAACTGCATGAGCTGATCCAAGCTATCAGGCAAGGGATATTGTACCAGTTGGTCCTTTATCTGGTTAGAAAGACCTTTTCGGTACTGGTGTCTCAGGGCTGGGTCATTCCACTGGGTATCATGGGCCAACCTCCGAAACTCCGTACAGTAAACCTCAACTGGCCTTCGCCCTTGCTTAAGGATCGAAATCTGAGCCTCGGCTGAGGCCGTCTTGTCAGGGTCATCATACAACATGCCCAGTGCCGTAAAAAAAACATCAACACTTTTAAGCGACGGACAGTCAGGCTGCAACCCATATGCCCAGACCTGTGGGTCTCCTTGTAGCAAGGAAATCACTATGCCCACCCGCTGAATCTCCGACCCAGAAGACTGAGGCCTAAGCCGGAAGTATAGCTTGCAGCTCTCCTTGAAACAAAAGAACTGCGAGCGATCTCCAGAAAAACGATCCGGGAGATTTACTTTCGGCTCCTTAACCCCTGCAGGTGCTGCTGCTGCGGGAGCTCCGCCAGCAGCCTGGGAGGTGTGCATTTTAATGGACAAATCATTAAATTGTCGAGTCAGGACCTGCACCTGATCGACCACCTGTTGCAACGTATTTTGAGGGGTATGCTCCATATTCCCACAAAATTTCAACAGGAGTATTAGGCTGCTGAATATGTTATGCACACCAGTGCCTGCAGGAATGTACTGGTGTTTGAACTGTTATGCAAAACAAATGGACTTACAGACAGACTGGGGAATATGACATAACGTACCCAGAAGGTGATAGGGTAACAAAATACACACAAAGTGAACAGAGAAGCCCAGAGGCTAAGGAACTGGGTATCTCCCTTGTATTAGAACTGCTCAGATGGGAAAAGCAAGATGTTGTGTTTTAATACGTAGAGAACCCGAAATGCTGTTGCTAAGGGCAACAGCAAAACCCTAAAGGGTTACCAACGGGTGTGGCAGTAAACTCCTTGGTCAGAGATGGAATGATAGACACAAGGAGAGTCTCCACAATCCTAATTCTCACTTGCAGTGCACAGGTTCAGCTTACTGCCACTAAACTGACCCCTGACACCTAGCAAAGTGAGACAGGATTAGACAGGCAAGTCTTAGAATACAGCCGCAAACTTGCTAAGTTCACAGAGTAGTAACAGAACCCCAGCAAGCTAAACGACTGACTCCAGTCTTACTGCTAGGTCTGGATTGGCAGAGTGTAATACCAAATCCCCAGGCCTATTTGCAGTAAGCAACAAACAAATACCAAGCTACACAGTACTGGCTAGCTTTCAGAAACTGACTAACCAACAAAGATTCAGCAGCATCTGCTTACCCTGAGAAGAGGCCTAATAAAGCAGGTGCTGTCCACGCCCCACTCAGACCTCACAGACTGTGAGCACAAAAACCAGCACCGGATCCCCTGCCATGCACAGAGCCTATAACCACTGCACAGCAAAAGACCCGAACCGGAGTATCAGCTGCGCTCAGGTCACTCCGCTAGCACTTGTCTCCCGGTTGCCATGACGACGTGGCAGCACAGGGCAGGAGACCCTAACAGCAGGATGGCCCTTCAAAAAAATACTCCCCAAACAGCACATGACGCAAAGAAAAAAAGAGGCGCAATGAGGTAGCTGTGTGACTAAGCTAAGCGACCCTAGTAGCCGACACAAACACCTGGCCCATCTAGGAGTGGCACTGCAGTGTCAGGCAGGATGGCCCTTCATAAAAATACTCCCCAAATAGCACATGACGCAAAGAAAAAAAGAGGCGCAATGAGGTAGCTGTGTGACTAAGCTAAGCGACCCTAGTGGCCGACACAAACACCTGGCCCATCTAGGAGTGGCACTGCAGTGTCACGCAGGATGGCCCTTCAAAAAAATACTCCCCAAACAGCACATGATGCAAAGAAAAAAAGAGGCGCAATGAGGTAGCTGTGTGACTAAGCTCAGCAACCCAAGTGGCCGACACAAACACCTGGCCCATCTAGGAGTGGCACTGCAGTGTCACGCAGGATGGCCCTTCAAAAAAATACTCCCCAAACAGCACATGACACAAAGAAAAAAAGAGGCGCAATGAGGTAGCTGTGTGACTAAGCTAAGCGACCCTAGTGGCCGACACAAACACCTGGCCCATCTAGGAGTGGCACTGCAGTGTCACGCAGGATGGCCCTTCAAAAAAATACTCCCCAAACAGCACATGACGCAAAGAAAAAAGCCACCACAGGTATACAATGTAGATGGATGGATATACTATAGTATAGTATTATATTACTTATGGACGACGAGTGCACTGACGACACAGAGGTAGATACAGCCATGGCCTACCGTACTGCTTATATATATAATATACTGTATAAAAATAATAATGGACCTGGTGGACACTGTCAGCAGACTGCTAAACTAGTATGAAGAAAAAAAAAGCCACCACAGGTATACAATGTAGATGGATGGATAGTATAGTATTATATTACTTATGGACGACGAGTGCACTGACGACACAGAGGTAGGTACAGCCGTGGCCTACCGTACTGCTTATATATATACTGTATAATGGACCTGGTGGACACTGTCAGCAGACTGCTAAACTAGTATGAAGAAAAAAAAAGCCACCACAGGTATACAATGTAGATGGATGGATAGTATAGTATTATATTACTTATGGACGACGAGTGCAAATAAATATAATATACTGTATAACAAATAATAACGGACCTGGTGGACACTGTCAGCAGACTGCTAAACTAGTATGAAGAAAAAAAAAGCCACCACAGACAGGAGTGTTTTTCAGGCAGACAAATGTATACTGGACTGGTGGTCACTGTCAGCAAAACTGTGCACTGTACTCCTGCTATAACTGCTCCCCAGTCCCCACAATTAGGCAGTGTGAGCAGTGCACTCAGCACAGATATATCATGCAGCAGTGCAGCACACTGAGTGAGCACAGATATGGTGGAGCGTTTTTTTCAGGCAGAGAAACAAACAAAGGATTAAACTCACTGGTGGTATAATCAATTCAAAACCCTGCACTGTACTCCCTAACAGCTGCTCCCCGTCCCCAATCCTCCCCACAATTATAAGTAAGTCACTCAGTCTTTATACTCAGTCTTTTTCTACTATAACGGAGAGGACGCCAGCAACGTCCTCTTCCTATCAATCTCAATGCACGTGTGAAAATGGCGGCGACGCGCGGCTCCTTATATAGAATCCGAATCTTGCGAGAATCCGACAGCGGGATGATGACGTTCGGGCGCGCTCGGGTTAACCAAGCAAGGCGGGAGGATCCGAGTCGCTCGGACCCGTGAAAAAAAAGGTGAAGTTCGGGCGGGTTCGGATCCCGAGGATCCGAACCCGCTCATCACTAATATAAATGTACGTAAAGTACAGTATATTCCCCCAATGGCCTGGGACTACGGCAGGCAAGTGTCCCCATTTTACACATTACGGCAGGCACATGCCCCCGTTTTACACAGCACGGCAGGCACGTGTCCCCATTTTACACAGTACTGCAGGCACGTGTCCCCATTTTACACATTGCAGCAGGCACGTGTCCCCATTTTACACAATACGGCAGGTAAGAGTCCCCATTTTACACATTGCGGCAGGCACATGTCCCCATTTTACACATTGCAGCAGGCACGTGTCCCCATTTTACACAATATGGTAGGCAAGAGTCCCCATTTTACACATTGTGGCAGGCACGTGTCCCCATTTTACACATTTTGGCAGGCATGTGTCCCCATTTTACACAGTACGGCAGGCACATGTCCCCATTTTACACATTGCGACAGGCACATGTCCCCATTTTACACATTGCGGCAGGCACGTGTCCCCGTTTTACACAGCATGGCAGGCACGTGTCCCCGTTTTACACAGCACGGCAGGCACGTATCCCCATTTTACACAGTACGGCAGGCAAGAGTCCCCATTTTACACATTACGGCAGGCACGTGTCCCCATTTTACACAGTACAGCAGGCAAGTGTCAAGTGGGGGGGGGGAGGAAGGGAGAGGGAGGGGGGAGAGAGATATACAACTTACATTTCAAGAAGATCTTCCAGCTCCTCGGGGCGGGCCGCCTCTCCTTCCTCGCGCCGGCCGCCGGCACCTCCTCTTTCCAGCTTGGCTCCCCCTCCTCTTCCCAGGTACTTCTGCTCTGGGGGCGGAGTTTTTCAGATTGATGCGGTTGTGTCGTGACGTCACGACGCAACTGCGTCATTCTGTGAAACTCCGCCCCCTGAGCAGGAGTACTCGGGAAAAGGGAGGAGGGGGGAATCTGGGACCTGTAAAGTGCCGCTGCGGGTGCCCCGTGCGGTTGCACGGCTCACCTGCCGCAATAAACGGCACTGCTGATAATGATAGCACCAAGCATTAACTAGTCAGTTATGATTGACTGTTTGCATTTGACCCCTTCCTCTGAAAGTACTTCAACCTATAGCTTTATACAGGGCCGTAACTAGAGGTGTTTGAGCAGAGCCAAGGGCGCGGGACCCTGTGGGGGTACCATTGCTGCCTCATGGCTGCTGCATTAGGCTAGCAGAGTGACTGGAATGGCACCCTAAAGCCACTATTGCTGTTGCAGCTTGTACAGCTGCAGGCAGTGCTGTACTTCCTGATGCTGATGGCCCCACCGCCTCAGCATGACCTCATGTTGTCCCATGTTCAGGCGGTGGGTTGCCACAGGGCACAGTGCTGACCTGCTCCGGCACTGGCCTTTTGTCAGATCCAGATTAAGAGGCCTATTCATGAAGCAGTGAAAAGAGTAGAGAAGTGAGCCTGTGGAGAAGTTGCCCATGGCAACCAATCAGCTTTGAAGTAACCTTTATGATTTGCATACTATACAATTGTGCGGAGCAGCTGATTGGTTGCCGTGGGCAACTTCTCCACAGGATCATTTCCCCGCTCTTTTCACTGCTTCATGACTAGACCCCTGAGATTTTCTGAGGCCCCAGGCAAGATACTAGTTAACCACTTAACTGACTATTTATTTCGCCAAAAAACGCTCCGAAAATGTCGGGGGGTTTTCTATGAGTGAATTAGGTGAAGAAAATGGATTTAACCCTATCCCAAATGATTTTAGTTAAAAAAAGAAATTTTCCCCCCCAAACATCGAAACATCGATCCGTAACACTGCGACCATCAGAACATCGGGAACATTGTGACCATCGCAGCTTTTATTTTGAAAACCGGGACAGCCTCCAGGTATACAGGGGGGTTCTGGGGTTGGCTTGGGAGGGTTAAATTAAACTCCCCAGTGGCTGCCATTGTCTGCAGCCACTGAGGAGGGGTATCCTGCCGTGCTGACCGATCAGCAGTGATTGGCAGCACGGCAATCAGTAGGGGAGAGTGCAGGGAGGCAGAGGGACCTTCTGGTCCCCCTGACAGAAGCAGAAGAGGGAAGTTTCCCTTCCGTGACGCTGCTAACACTCTCTATCTGACTGCTCGCATCCTGTGCGACCAGGTCAAATAGAGCACTTGCAGGCATGGTCGCATCTGATGCGACCATGCCAGGCAAGTGTTTAAGGGTCACCACCTCCATTTATAGCACTCTTTTACCCTATGCTCACTGATCACTATACACGAGTCACACTTATATCACGCACTTGATACACGCTGATCAATTTACACAGATCACACAACAGATACACACTGATTTCTATACACAGGTCACACCGATATCACACTTCTACTGTAATACACACTAATCACTATGTACAAGTCTCACCAAAATTACTTTTACTTATTATTAATTTTCTACAGTCCTGTTGTCAATAACAGGTCACTGCGTGTGTCAAACACATACAGGTAAGAGTTACCGTACAGTTGGCTCAGCCATAGTTGGGATTGTTGCTACTCTTACTTCTATCACCTTTATAGTAGTGATGCACTGCTTTAGTATTACCTAGTGAGATTATTTGATGTATTCTGCCAATGCTACACAATACTTTTCAGATTTCAAGTTTAGTGGCAGCTGCAGCCTGCAGCTGCAAATAATTGCATTGCCCCCTAAAGACCAGAGAAAATATATACTTATTATCACTACTGCAATGTGTCACTTGACCATTTATTTACAGTGAAGCAGAGTTGTGGAGATAAACTCAGCTTATTGTAAAACCTTTATAAATGAACTAGGTGATTCATCGCGCCCTACGGGCGCTCTTCACACCGTCGTAAGGTGCTACGCCCCCGTATTCTTGATGGAAAAGTGAAGGTGTAGAATAGGTGTTGTATACTTTGTTGTGGAGGAATGGGAGGTTTGTTTGTGGGTAGATGTAGTATCAGGGCCGAAACTAGGGGGGGGCTAGGGGGGCAGGCGACCTGGGCGCCGGATTGGAGGGGGCGCCGAGACCCCCTAACACCCGCCGCGGCACTTTTAGACTTTGAAACCCCCTTCTCCCGAGTGCCCAGCTCGGGGGGCGGGGTTTCACGGAATGACGCGATTGCGTTGTGACGTCACGGCGCAAACGCGTCATTCCACGAAACCCCGCCGGAGGAGGGAGAAGGGGGAGCCGCGCAGACGAGGAGGGAGAGGCGGCTGAAGAGCGGCGAGAACCGCTTCAAATGTAAGTCAGCCCCTCTCCCTTCCTCTCTCTCTCTCTCTCTCTCCCTCCACCACCTGCCGCAATGTGTAAAATGGGGACCTGTGCCTGCCGCAATGTGTAAAATGGGGACACTTTTTCCTGCCGCAATGTGTAAAATGGGGACACTTGCCAGCGTACTGTGTAAAATGGGGACCTGTGCCTGCCGCAATGTGTAAAATGGGGACACTTGCCAGCGTACTGTGTAAAATGGGGACCTGTGCCTGCCGCAATGTGTAAAATGGGGACACTTTTTCCTGCCGCAATGTGTAAAATGGTGACACTTTTTCCTGCCGCAATGTGTAAAATGGGGACACTTTTTCCTGCCGCAATGTGTAAAATGGGGACACTTGCCAGCGTACTGTGTAAAATGGGGACACGTGCCTGCCGCAATGTGTAAAATGGGGACACTTTTTCCTGCCGCAATGTGTAAAATGGGGACACTTGCCAGCGTACTGTGTAAAATGGGGACACGTGCCTGCCGCAATGTGTAAAATGGGGACACTTTTTCCTGCCGCAATGTGTAAAATGGGGACACCTGTCTGCCGCAATGTGTAAAATGGGGTCACCTGTCTGCCGCAATGTGTAAAATGGGGAATGGGGACACTTGCCTGTCGTACTGTGTAAAATGGGGACACTTTTTCCTGGATATGAAATTTATGTTAGAAAAGGCAATTTTTCAGGTAAAAAAGTTCTGAAAGAGATATATATATATATATATATATATATATATATAAGATTTTTATTCATTTATTTATTTATTTAAAAAAAAAAATTATTATTATTTTTATTTATTTATTGTAAAAGAAATGTATTTATTTTTTTGCGGGGGGGGGGGGGGGGGTGTCTAATGACTACCTTGCCCCGGGTGACAAAAATCCTAGTTTCGGCCCTGGTAGTATGACGAAAGGGAATGTGATGGTGAATGGGGTGCAGGGTCTTGTGAGTGGGTGAACACTGTCTTCTGGGTAGGAATTTGGTCAAGGGGTGTGGGCTTGGTGAGGTTTTAGGAGGTGTGGTAGTTGGAGTGGGATGTGTGTGATGTAGGGAGAGTTTGTTGGAAGGTGGCATGTCTGCGTGTTTTATCTTTTGGGTGCTTTGTGTAGGGTATTGTGGTGTGTGGGTGGGAGTTTGAGGGGGCAGGGGGGGAAAGAATTGGCATGTTGGTGCTTGTGTGTGTGACGGGTGCATTGTGGGAAAAGTGTTGTGGTGATGGGTTGACAGAATGCATGGCCTGTATAGGGAGGGAGGTGGGTGTGTAGTAGGGGTAGTGTGTTGTTGTGCAGGATTGTGGAAGGTAATGTGGGTGTTGGAGTGTAATTGTAGAGGGGTAAGTGGTTGTGTGTGTGGGTTACTAAAAAGGGGTTGAGTAGTGATGTATTGTGTTTGCGGAATAGCGTGGGGGTGGGTGGCTGCTGCTATACTGGATGTATTGGTCTAGGGGTGAGGGATGGGGGTGGTGACAGGATGTGCAGTGTGTGATGGAGTTGTGGGTGGTAGGGGGATGGAGTTGGAGGTGTGCATGGGTGGAGTGTATTGATATGTGATGAATGGGTGGAGGGTATTTTTTTAGGGGTGGTAGGGGCGTGTGCAGGGAAGGTATGGGCATTAGGTGAAGGTAGAGGTAATTGTATTTGTGGGGGGGTGGGGGGTGAGACACTGATGGGCCATACACCCCCCACCCCGACGTCTGCATAAGTGAGCAGCATACACTGGCCACCCTAACCCCATAGCACCAAACCCACCTGGGTGACAATCCCAGGAACACCTCCCACATCCACCCGTGGTAGGGCTACGTACTAGGGGTGGGTAGACAGTGTAAATGTTGATTTACTTACAGGACTAAAAAGCAACACTTTGAAAAGACATTCAATACACTTTAAATGGAGCCGCTGCGGCCGCTGTGATCAATCCTTAGCTTACATACTTTTTACCCAGTTTGCGTACAAAGCCCCGTACCATGTACGCACTTTGCAGACAAACGCCGCGATGGTCGTACAAAGTACACGTGGTGCGTACACACACAAAGACACGCAGTGAGCACTTTGCAGCTACACGTGTGACTAGATTACACTTATATAACATTAGCAGGGAAAGAGAGACACGACACCAATTTGTATTTCAAAGACTATGTTGGGATCTGACCCACCAACGGTTCTTTACTAGCAGGGGGTTACAATAATAACAATACAATACAATAAGAAAATGGCTACAGTCAATGGTATATACATTTGGTTTCGCCTGCGCTTCCCGGTCCGGTCCTCAGTCATCAAGGGTAATGACCTTCAGAGATTGTGAAAGTGACCTGGCCTGCAGCTGGCTTTTTATATATTTGTCCAAAACCTAACACAATGGAAACTGTAATCTTTGTCCATTGGACACAGGGATGGTCATTTACAGTACAGGAGAGGTCATAGGTCGGTTTGAATAGGTGAGCGATGTCTGGTCAAGGTGCACTTGCAGATGTTCTCCTCTGGGTTCCCGCCACATATCAAGTGTACAGTAAATACAGTTAATATTTATATTCTGCTCCTGCGCATAACTATTCGCAGGAGCGTGCGATCTTCTGCAAACCAACACCGGAATATTGCTCTTAAAATACCCTACAGCTGGATACCAAACACCACCTTATAACCTAGTTCTGTCCTCTCCTATCCTGTAAAGGTGAATCCCTTTGTTCTTGTACCATTTAAACAAGTGTAACTCGCTGGTGTGGTGTAGGGAGACTATGTGTACACTGTGCACTATTTGGATTAAATATGTAAAGTGTTTTTATGGCTTTTCCATGCGATTACAAACACTACCGTAAATACTCATACCACGCGCTAATACGCAGGGCCGCAGGAGCGACCATATGCAAATTGTGAATATGCGCACGCACGGCAGAACAAGTACGCGCACGGAGGCCATGTGTGTGTAGTTTGTACGTGATGTGTGTACTGAAATATTTTCGACTTGGACAACAGCAGTAGCCCACAGTACCCCTCCGGTCATCTGTATAATGCCACAACGTAGCACACCCACCTTCCCCACCTTGGCGGCACAGACAGGCACAACCAAGAACGCTGCAAACCCCCCACCATGTTTTGGCTTGCAGGTGCACGGGGGACACACAGTGTCGACAACACAGGTGCCACCCTGACGGTTCCTGGCCTCCCCACTACCCAGGGCCGTCTTTCCGTATGGGCTCAATGGGCTCTTGCCCAAGGGCCCCAGGAGTAAAAGGGCCCTAGGCTGATAGCTGAGAGTCCCCTCTTTCCAGGGATACCAGATTTTTTTAAATCGCCCATGGGGAACCGGAGATATCCGACCTCAAATTAGTGGTCCCCATCCAAGCCTGTTAATTGCTCTTCCCAGCCAGATATCTCGGGTTCTGTCTGACTTTAGAGTTTTTCTGAGGGTATAATCCAAAAGCTGCGACTCTCTCCTTTTGGTGGACACCGGCAGCTTGTCTCTACTATGCCCAGAACCAGAAATATCAGCCTTCAAGCAGCTGGTCCCTGCTTCAGCTCCACACGCCTAATATGCAGTGTTAGGATTTCATTGGTGAATTGCTCTGGCACCTGAACTCTAAGCCCTAATTCCCTAGTTTTTTATCCCGTTCAAAGCTAAGAAATATATTTTCAGGAACTTGAGATATCTGCAGTTAAGCAAGCTGCCCTCCCACCAGAAAATTTTAAATATTAAGCCCACTCCACTATCCACCCCTCCCCTACGTATTAAATACCCTCTACCACCCTAAAAGTCATGTACCAGTGCTTCTTCATTCAGCCCAATGCTCCCTTCTACAGTTTAGCCCCATTTGTGCAGTAAAGGAGTAATTAGAAGAAATGACTGCTCCAGGTCCTACATGCTGAGCGGAAGATAGAACACCCCCTACCACCCGCGGGACTTCAAAGCTGCCACTGATAGCACCTCCCACCCCTACCACTGGGGTCCCAGTGCATTGCTGTGCCCAGGGGCCTACACTGCTGTTAAGACAGCACTGCCACTACCCCAGCACAAACTGTGTCATACAGACGACTCCTTTCGACACTGTATCGGGAGCCCCCTTCAGCGCAATGGCGGGACCCAGTGCACTTCCACAGCACCGTCAGCCACACCTGTGTGGTTGCGGGTGACAGGCCTGTTGCCAGTCCTGGCCCCAGTGGCAGTTGTAAAAAGAAATGGCTCCCCTCACAGCAGTATGCACCCACACACCCACCCAGGCAACAACTAAACAGGCACACAATAATAGATGGGCACCCCCCCCCCACAATATTAGTCATCCTCCTCCCCCAATATCAGGCATCCCCCCCATAATATAAGCCACCCGTTTCCCAAAATATCTGCCATTCCATTCTATCCCCCCCCCCCCCAATATTAGCCATCCTGGCAAGGTGGTGAAGAGGCGCGGCTGCTGCCTCGTAAGCCACGGATCTTATTGTGTGGCTTAGTAGTTGGTGGCTGGGTGGGGGTGCGGGTGGATGGTGGTGGGAGGGGAGGGTGTTGGTTGCAATTTGCGCTGGGGGATGCGGGAGTGGGGAGAGCCCTGTCGTCCGCACCCAGACAGTTGCGGGTGATGGGCGTGTGGAAGTGCAGAGGGAGCGGGCGTTGTAGTGAGGGAGGCTGGTGGTAGACTCTCAGCTGGCTGCTTGACATAGTTTGTGCTGTGGTAGTGGGGAGGGGGGAAGCGGTCTGTGCGGGCGGTGTGTAGACGGCGTTTTGCCATGAGTGTGTGTCTGGGGGGCGGCTTCAATCTGATGGATGGTAAGGAGGGTTAGCGGTGGCCTCAGTTGCGGCTGTATGTCCTGCCGTGGTGGGGAAGGTGTGCAGATGAGGGGAGGGGTGGTGTGGGGTGCGCCTGCCTGGGTGGCCATGCTTACCTGGCAGTGTGGGCCGTCTGTGCACTTGGAATGGTGGGTGCAATCTCTGGCTGGTGCTCCCTTCTGCTAGTGGTGTGCTGACACTGGGCAGGGCAGGAGCTGCTAAGTCCGCCCAGGTCTGTGACTCCACCCAGCATTAGATCGCCAGGCACAGAGTCACAGGGCTATTATATAGGAGATGATGCAAATATTTGAGAGTAACAGTTGTGTTCAGTGACCTGACATCAATGATGGAGAACCAGATGGTTTCCCACAATTGATGATCCACAAGCAATTATTTTTTTTATTTTCAAAGGGTCAGGACACGGAGCTTAGTTCTGCTCCCACGAAGCTCCGCCCCTGGGCTCTCATTGGCCTACAGCTTACTGAATTATAAAGCCGGGGTGACCATCAGTGGGTTAAACCATTGATGATTACTTTGCAGATGGTTTCACACGATCGAGGATAACTATGGTGCCATTGATGGTGGCCATTGATGGGTAAGCCACCGATGGCCATACCTACAGTAGTTTTGAGCCCTTCCTTGGAGAAGCTTAGCACATGCTCCTGTGACTCCTGCGATTTGCTGAAATTACAGAGAATGTTCCACCCCTTTTACTCTGCAGCCAGCAAGTAACTCTTGGTAAAGTTCTAGTCCTGGGTAACTTTGTAAGCAAGGACCCATAATTCTATCCTTTAGATCCTTTTGCGTAATAATATTATTGATAATAATAATAATAACAAAGACAATAATAATAATAACAACAATAATATTTTTTTTTTAAATGTGTAATTTGAGTGTCTGGTGGTCCCCATGGCAGCTGCCTGGGTTTACTTGTAAATAATCCAGCCCTGTTTGTGGCTATATTATTTTACTGTGCCACCATTTTTCCAAATATCTTATTTGTCATTTCCATTTGGACTACTGCAGGGAAGGACATTTTCATTTGGTTTATAAAGCGGCAAATAAACACATATCTGGTGACCTTTATATTTAATTACATATATTAATAACAATGTAACAACATTTTTCCCCTCACTTTTTTACATTATTTTTAGAGATGAGCGGGTTTGGTTCTCCGAGAACCGAACCCCCCTAAACGCCACGTGGTTTACACGGGTCCGAGGCAGCCTCGGTTCTTACCGCCTGACTCGGAAAACCCGAACGAGGCAAAATGTCATCATCCGCTATCGGATTCTCGCGAGATTTGGATACCATATAAAGAACCGCGCGTCGCCGCCATTTTCACTCGTGCATTGTCGAGAGAGCGAGAGGACGTGGCTACGTTCTCTGAGTGGAAAGCTCAATATCAGCTCAATATCAGTGCTCAGTATCTGTGCTGCATTGTGGTGACCAGTATACTACAGTACAATATTCCAGTGCTGCATCTCGCTGCCCAGTGTCAGTTCTAGTATCCTCATCAGTGCTCAGCATCAGTGCTCATTGTCTTGTGCTGCATTGTGGTGACCAGTATACTACAGTACAATAGTCCAGTGCTGCATCTCGCTGCCCAGTGTCAGTTCTAGTATCCTCATCAGTGCTCAGTATCACTGCTCATTCTTGTGCTGCATTGTGGTGACCAGTATACTACAGTACAATTGCCCAGTGCTGCATCTCGCTGCCCACTGTCAGTTCTAGTATCATCATCAGTGCTCAGTATCACTACTCATTGTCTTGTGCTGCATTGTGGTGACCAGTATACTACAGTACAATAGCCCAGTGCTGCATCTCGCTGCCCAGTGTCAGTTCTAGTATCCTCATCAGTGCTCAGTATCACTACTCATTGTCCTGTGCTGCATTGTGTGGTGCTCAGTATACTACAGTACATTACTAATAGTCCAGTGTTTTGTGCTGCATCTTGCTGCTGTAGGGTGCTGTGGTAGTGTCCTGTCACTGTGCATAGGTCATCATCATTCCAGTCACAGTGGGGGTGGGGGTGACAATTACAGAGGGCTTTTGTGCTGCTCACTAATACTAGTACAGTGTCTTGTGCTGCATCGTGCTGCTCAGTGTCAGTTCTCTGTAGTATAATCAGTGCTCAGTATAATCAGTGCTCAGTATAATCAGTGCTCAGTATAATCAGTGCGCTGTTAGACGTGCGCCCGTTATCCGCCATTAGTGTAGTGGGATTTTGACAATTGATGAAGTTATTGTGTCCCCGGTACCAAATCCCATCTAGATTCCACTTCGCTAGGCAGGCGATAGCGAGATTTTGCCAATTAATTCCAGTGATTTGGACGTAGCATTACAGTGATTTTACCAATTAATTTCAGTGATTTATAATTATTAATTACAGTGATCTTGCCAAATAATTCCAGTGATTTGGACGTAGCATTACAGTGATTTTACCAATTAATTTCAGTGATTTATAATTATTAATTACAGTGATCTTGCCAAAAAATTCCAGTGATTTGGACATATAATTCCAGTTGGAATTGTTTGTGTCGCTTGGCTTGGTCATACAGCTACCTCATTGCACCTCTTTGACATCTTTGCATGAGGTGCTGTTTGGGGCCTAGTTTTTGAAAAGTACCCTCCTGTGTGACACTGCCGTATGAGTCCAGGAGTACCGCTGTATTAGTCCTGGGGTACTGCCGTATAAGTCCACCAATTGCAGATTTTTTTTAAAGTGACTGGAACGTGCTGGGGATGCTATCAGTGGACCGAACAATTGCGGCCCACTCTTGACATTCAGCCACTGCGTGAGACTACAAGATGGGCCAGGTGGTTGTGTCACTTAGCTTAGGCCTACAGCAACCTCAGTGCACCTTTTTTTCGTCTTTGCATCATGTGCTGTTAGGGGACTATTTTTTTATACCTGCCCTCCTGTCTGGCACTGCAGTGCCACTCCTAGATGGGCCAGGTGTTTGTGCTGACCACTTGTGTCGCTTAGCTTAGTCATCCAGTGACCTCAGTGCAACCTTTTGGCCTAAAAACAATATTGTGAGGTGTTCAGAATAGACTGAAAATTAGTGATGAGCACCGGAAATTTTTCGGGTTTTGTGTTTTGGTTTTGGGTTCGGTTCCGCGGCCGTGTTTTGGGTTCGAACGCGTTTTGGCAAAACCTCACCGAATTTTTTTTGTCGGATTCGGGTGTGTTTTGGATTCGGGTGTTTTTTTCAAAAAACCCTAAAAAACTGCTTAAATCATAGAATTTGGGGGTCATTTTGATCCCAAAGTATTATTAACCTCAATAACCATAATTTCCACTCATTTTCAGTCTATTCTGAAGACCTCACACCTCACAATATTATTTTTAGTCCTAAAATTTGCACCGAGGTCGCTGGATGACTAAGCTCAGCGACCCAAGTGGCCGACACAAACACCTGGCCCATCTAGGAGTGGCACTGCAGTGTCACGCAGGATGGCCCTTCAAAAAACTACTCCCCAAACAGCACATGACGCAAAGAAGAAAAAAAAGAGGCAAAATGAGTTAGCTGTGTAAGTAAGCTAAGCGACCCTAGTGGCCGACACAAACACCTGGCCCATCTAGGAGTGGCACTGCAGTGTCACGCAGGATGGCCCTTCCAAAAAACACCCCCCAAACAGCACATGACGCAAAGAAAAAAAGAGGCGCAATGAGGTAGCTGTGTGACTAAGCTAAGCGACCCTAGTGGCCGACACAAACACCTGGCCCATCTAGGAGTGGCACTGCAGTGTCACGCAGGATGGCCCTTCAAAAAACTACTCCCCAAACAGCACATGACGCAAAGAAGAAAAAAAAAATGCGCAATGAGGTAGCTGTGTGACTAAGATAAGCGACCCAAGTGGCCGACACAAACACCTGGCCCATCTAGGAGTGGCACTGCAGTGTCACGCAGGATGGCCCTTCCAAAAACTACTCCCCAAACAGCACATGACGCAAAGAAAAATTAAAGAAAAAAGAGGTGCAAGATGGAATTGTCCTTGGGCCCTCCCACCCACCCTTATGTTGTATAAACAGGACATGCACACTTTAACCAACCCATCATTTCAGTGACAGGGTCTGCCACACGACTGTGACTGAAATGACGGGTTGGTTTGGACCCCCACCAAAAAGAAGCAATTAATCTCTCCTTGCACAAACTGGCTCTACAGAGGCAAGATGTCCACCTCATCATCATCCTCCGATATATCACCGTGTACATCCCCCTCCTCACAGATTATCAATTCGTCCCCACTGGAATACACCATCTCAGCTCCCTGTGTACTTTGTGGAGGCAATTGCTGCTGGTGAATGTCTCCACGGAGGAATTGATTATAATTCATTTTAATGAACATCATCTTCTCCACATTTTCTGGATGTAACCTCGTACGCCGATTGCTGACAAGGTGAGCGGCGGCACTAAACACTCTTTCGGAGTACACACTTGTGGGAGGGCAACTTAGGTAGAATAAAGCCAGTTTGTGCAAGGGCCTCCAAATTGCTTCTTTTTCCTGCCAGTATAAGTACGGACTGTCTGACGTGCCTACTTGGATGCGGTCACTCATATAATCCTCCACCATTCTTTCAATGGGGAGAGAATCATATGCAGTGACAGTAGACAACATGTCCGTAATCGTTGTCAGGTCCTTCAGTCCGGACCAGATGTCAGCATCAGCAGTCGCTCCAGACTGCCCTGCATCACCGCCAGCGGGTGGGCTCGGAATTCTGAGCCTTTTCCTCGCACCCCCAGTTGCGGGAGAATGTGAAGGAGGAGATGTTGACAGGTCGCGTTCCGCTTGACTTGACAATTTTGTCACCAGCAGTTCTTTTAACCCCAGCAGACTTGTGTCTGCCGGAAAGAGAGATCCAAGGTAGGTTTTAAATCTAGGATCGAGCACGGTGGACAAAATGTAGTGCTCTGATTTCAACAGATTGACCACCCGTGAATCCTTGTTAAGCGAATTAAGGGCTCCATCCACAAGTCCCACATGCCTAGCGGAATCGCTCTGTGTTAGCTCCTCCTTCAATGTCTCCAGCTTCTTCTGCAAAAGCCTGATGAGGGGAATGACCTGACTCAGGCTGGCAGTGTCTGAACTGACTTCACGTGTGGCAAGTTCAAAAGGTTGCAGAACCTTGCACAACGTTGAAATCATTCTCCACTGCGCTTGAGACAGGTACATTCCACCTCCTATATCGTGCTCAGTTGTATAGGCTTGAATGGCCTTTTGCTGCTCCTCCAACCTCTGAAGCATATAGAGGGTTGAATTCCACCTCGTTACCACTTCTTGCTTCAGATGATGGCAGGGCAGGTTCAGGCGTTTTTGGTGGTGCTCCAGTCTTCTGTACGTGGTGCCTGTACGCCGAAAGTGTCCCGCAATTCTTCTGGCCACCGACAGCATCTCTGCACGCCCCTCTCGTTTTTTAAATAATTCTGCACCACCAAATTCAAGGTATGTGCAAAACATGGGACGTGCTGGAATTTGCCCAGATTTAATGCACACACAATATTGCTGGCGTTGTCCGATGCCACAAATCCACAGGAGAGTCCAATTGGGGTAAGCCATTCCGCGATGATCTTCCTCAGTTGCCGTAAGAGGTTTTCAGCTGTGTGCGTTTTCTGGAAAGCGGTGATACAAAGCGTAGCCTGCCTAGGAAAGAGTTGGCGTTTGCGAGATGCTGCTACTGGTGCCGCCACTGCTGTTCTTGCGGCGGGAGTCCATACATCTACCCAGTGGGCTGTCACAGTCATATAGTCCTGAGCCTGCCCTGCTCCACTTGTCCACATGTCCGTGGTTAAGTGGACATTGGGTACAACTGCATTTTTTAGGACACTGGTGAGTCTTTTTCTGAGGTCTGTGTACATTTTCGGTATCGCCTGCCTAGAGAAATGGAACCTAGATGGTATTTGGTACCGGGGACACAGTACCTCCAACAAGTCTCTAGTTGGCTCTGCAGTAATGATGGATACCGGAACCACGTTTCTCACCGCCCAGGATGCCAAGGCCTCAGTTATCCGCTTTGCAGCAGGATGACTGCTGTGATATTTCATCTTCCTCTCAAAGGACTGTTGGACAGTCAATTGCTTGTTGGAAGTAGTAAAAGTGGTCTTACGACTTCCCCTCTGGGATGACCATCGACTCCCAGCAGCAACAACAGCAGCGCCAGCAGCAGTAGGCATTACACGCAAGGATGCATCGGAGGAATCCCAGGCAGGAGAGGACTCGTCAGAATTGCCAGTGACATGGCCTGCTGGACTATTGGCATTCCTGGGGAAGGAGGAAATTGACACTGAGGGAGTTGGTGGGGTGGTTTGCGTGAGCTTGGTTACAAGAGGAAGGGATTTACTGGTCAGTGGACTGCTTCCGCCCAAAGTTTTTGAACTTGTCACTGACTTATGATGAATGCGCTGCAGGTGACGTATAAGGGAGGATGTTCCGAGGTGGTTAACGTCCTTACCCCTACTTATTACAGCTTGACAAAGGCAACACACGGCTTGACAAATGTTGTCCGCATTTCTGTTGAAATACTTCCACACCGAAGAGCTGATTTTTTTGGTATTTTCACCAGGCATGTCAATGGCCCTATTCCTCCCACGGACAACAGGTGTCTCCCCGGGTGCCTGACTTAAACAAACCACCTCACCATCAGAATCCTCCTGGTCAATTTCCTCCCCAGCGCCAGCAACACCCATATCCTCCTCATCCTGGTGTACTTCAACACTGACATCTTCAATCTGACTATCAGGAACTGGACTGCGGGTGCTCCTTCCAGCACTTGCAGGGGGCGTGCAAATGGTGGAAGGCGCATGCTCTTCACGTCCAGTGTTGGGAAGGTCAGGCATCGCAAACGACACAATTGGACTCTCCTTGTGGATTTGTGATTTCGAAAAACGCACAGTTCTTTGCTGTGCTTTTGCCAGCTTGAGTCTTTTCATTTTTCTAGCGAGAGGCTGAGTGCTTCCATCCTCATGTGAAGCTGAACCACTAGCCATGAACATAGGCCAGGGCCTCAGCCGTTCCTTGCCACTCCGTGTGGTAAATGGCATATTGGCAAGTTTACGCTTCTCCTCCGACAATTTTATTTTAGATTTTTGAGTCCTTTTTTTACTGATATTTGGTGTTTTGGATTTTACATGCTCTGTACTATGAAATTGGGCATCGGCCTTGGCAGACGACTTTGATGGCATTTCATCGTCTCGGCCATGACTAGTGGCAGCAGCTTCAGCACGAGGTGGAAGTCGATCTTGATCTTTCCCTATTTTTGGAACCTCAACATTTTTGTTCTCCATATTTTAATAGGCACAACTAAAAGGCACCTCAGGTAAACAATGGAGATGGATGGATACTAGTATACTTATGGATGGACGAGCGACTGCCGACACAGAGGTAGCTACAGCCGTGGACTACCGTACTGCGTCTGCTGCTAATATAGACTGGATGATAATGATATAAAAAATATATATATATCACTACTGCAGCCGGACAGGTATATATTATATAATGACGGACCTGCTGGACACTGTCAGCACTGCAGACTCCTAAAGTAAGCTACTAGTATCAATAAGATAGAAAAAAAAAAAAAACACCACAGGTAGGTGGTATACAATTATGGATGGACGAGCGACTGCCGACACAGAGGTAGCTACAGCCGTGGACTACCGTACTGCATCTGCTGCTAATATAGACTGGATGATAATGATATAAAAAATATATATATATCACTACTGCAGCCGGACAGGTATATATTATATAATGACGGACCTGCTGGACACTGTCAGCACTGCAGACTCCTAAAGTAAGCTACTAGTATCAATAAGATAGAAAAAAAAAAACACCACAGGTAGGTGGTATACAATTATGGATGGACGAGCGACTGCCAACACAGAGGTAGCTACAGCCGTGGACTACCGTACTGCGTCTGCTGCTAATATAGACTGGATGATAATGATATAAAATATATATATATATATATCACTACTGCAGCCGGACAGGTATATATTATATAATGACGGACCTGCTGGACACTGTCAGCACTGCAGACTCCTAAAGTAAGCTACTAGTATCAAGAAGATAGAAAAAAAAAAACACAACAGGTAGGTGGTATACAATAATTGATGGACGAGCGACTGCCGACACAGAGGTAGCTACAGCCGTGGACTACCGTACTGCGTCTGCTGCTAATATAGACTGGATGATAATGATATAAAAAATATATATATATCACTACTGCAGCCGGACAGGTATATATTATATAATGACGGACCTGCTGGACACTGTCAGCACTGCAGACTCCTAAAGTTAACTACTAGTATGAAGAAGATAGAAAAAAAAAAAAACCCACCACAGGTAGGTATACAATTATGGACGAGCGACTGCCGACACAGAGGTAGCTACAGCCGTGGACTACCGTACTGCGTCTGCTGCTAGTATAGACTGGATGATAATGATATAAAAAATATATATATCACTACTGCAGGACAGGTATAGATTATATAATGACGGACCTGCTGGACACTGTCAGCAGAATGCGTTTATAGAATAAAAAAAAAACACCACACGAGTGTTTAACTTTTTCAGGCAGACAATCACAATATACTTGTGGTCACTGGTCACTGGTCAGTCACACTGGCAGTGGCACTCTGGCAGCAAAAGTGTGCACTGTTAAATATATGTACTCCTGCTATAACTGCTCCCCAGTCTCCCCCACAATTAAGCTGTGTGAGCAGTGAGCACTCAGCACAGTCAGATATACATAGATGATGCAGCACACTGAGGCTGAGCACAGATATGGTATACTGTGTCACTGTGTATCGTTTTTTTTCAGGCAGAGAACGGATTATATTAAATAATAATAAAACTGCACTGGTGGTCACTGGTCAGTCACTAGTAAACTCTGCACTCTCTGAGTACTCCTAAGCTCCAGTAAATCAAGTGTCTCACTCTCACTATCTATTTCTATTCTAAACGGAGAGGACGCCAGCCACGTCCTCTCCCTATCAATCTCAATGCACGTGTGAAAATGGCTGCGACGCGCGGCTCCTTATATAGAATCCGAGTCTCGCGATAGAATCCGAGCCTCGCGAGAATCCGACAGCGGGATGATGACGTTCGGGTGCGCTCGGGTTAGCCGAGCAAGGCGGGAAGGTTCGAACCTGCCTCGGACCCGTGTAAAAAGGCTGAAGTTCGGGGGGGTTCGGATTCCGAGGAACCGAACCCGCTCATCACTACTGAAAATGAGTGGAAATTCTGGTTATTGAGGTTAATAATACTGTAGGATCAAAATTACCCCCAAATTCTATAATTTAAGCTGTTTTTTTAGTTAAAAAAAAAAACGAATCCAAAATGCACTCAAACCCGACAAATTCTTAAGGGAGGTTTTGCCAAAACGCGTCCGAATCCAAAGCACGACCGCGTAACCGAATCCTGAAACAAAACACAAAACCCGAAAAATGCCCGCTGCACATCTCTAATTATTTTGGGTACAAATAGGGTAATTAGTATTTATATTTCAGTACTGACACTGGACCTGATTCACATGTGGTCACTATTTTGATATTTATGCAGCTGAGCGATTATCGGTGGACTGCGCATGCATCTTAGCTGCAATGCTCATGTTCAGTGCTTGATTTGGTATAAAAGGCTACTACACTTGCAGTGAGGATTTATTCACAAATAATTGACAGATGGCCATTTTGTGGAAGGAACTGAAGTGGCGACAAAAACGCTGGCATGATTATTTTGTATCTGCCTTCATCTGCGATCCCATAAGCAGAAAACATTTCACCACGGTCTTCATTCCTGCAGCCATTCTGCGTGACCATAGGGTTACTCAGAATGGTTGATCATTGAAGGATCTGCAAACACTGCTGCGTATTTGTACGCAGGTGCTTGGATCTGGGAGACTACCGATGGGTGGCTTTAGCATATTTTCGCACAGCAGCTGCATAAAAAAATCACAGTTGTGATTGCATTAGTGACCACATCTGAACCAAGCCCACTGTCAGGACTCATACCTGCACTATAGTTGAGCATAAAATACATGTATGCATATGTGCACGCAGGAGCGGTTTCCGAGTACCTGGAAACCTCCCTGGCCACTAAACTATCACGCAGCAGTTTACAGATTTTTTTAAATTTATTTTTGTTTAATATATTTTGTTTTCCGGAGCGCTGAGTCTTAGACAGTGCGTCGGGTCCCAGCAAGGCTGAGACGCGCTGAGAGGCTGGCTACTGGAATGTAGGGGGAGCAGCTCCTCAGGCACATCACATGTTGGAGCTTGAGATGGCAAGAGGCGCATTGTAGTGGCGCAGTCTTCTCCTGTGTCTTCACTCACACTGACTCCAGAGCAGCAAGGAGATGTGGGCGTCATTATTTCATATTAAATTATTCTCTCCTTGGTGGGGGGGGGGGGGGGGGGGCAGGGGTAAGGATGGTCATGGTGCCTGTCTGCTGTCCATCTACGGGGTGGGGTGGTCGTGGTGCCTGTGTACTATCTATGTGGAGGAGGTGGGGGGGGGAGTCATGGTTCCTATGTGCTATATGTCTATGTGGAGGAGGGGGGTGTCATGGTGCCTGGAGGAGGGGAAAGCCATGGTTTCCTGTGTGCTGAATTTCTATGTGGAGGAGGAGGGGGAGTCGTGGTTTCTGTGTGCTGACTGTCTATGTGAGGATGGCGGAATCATTGTTCCTGTGTGCTGACTGTCTATGTGGGAAGGGGGGGGGGGGGAGTCATAGTTTCTGTGTGCTGTTGTGGCGCCTGTGTGCTGACTGTCTATTTAGGAAGGGGGTCCGTGGTACCTGTGCTGTCTATGAATCTATGTGAGGGAGGGGGGGTAGTCATGGTACCTGTGTGCTGGCTTTCTATGTGGGTGGGGGGGGCATGGTGCCTGTGTGATATCTATCTATGTAGGGGGGATGGGCGTGGTTCCTGTGCTGTCAGTCTATGGAGGGGGTCTTGGTGCCTGTGTACTGTCTATCTATGTAGGGGGGGTCTTGGTAACTGTGTGCTGTCTATCTATTACTTTTTTTTCCATTGGTCTGTAATCAATTATTTGGAAACCCCCCTGTCAAAATCCTGCGTTTGCCACTGGTATGCATTTACTGTATATGCTTTGGTGTGTTTGGAGCTGGACCATAGTTAATCTACTTTTTAAGTCTCATCCGAAGAGGAAACGCTGCTTGCCACTTTGGGGGACAGGGTTTGGCTGTCAGTCACTAAGCCACACCCCAATAATGTTGTGATTTGAGGGGTCTGCAGGGAGGGGTGGGGCTAAATTATGCAAATTTGCATCATTTAGCCCAAATCCCTCCACACAGAATCCCAGGTATAAGCTCCTCATCCTGCCCTCTTCACTAGGAAGCGCCAGGGAATTGACCACTCTTCCATGGGTGCGGGGGATTGTAGGGGAGTCTCCCGAAACTTGTGGGAGGGTAGGCAAGTATGAGCTGAACATTGGGGTAGATGTACTAAGCCTTAGATAGTGATAAAAGTGAGAGAGATAAACTACCAACCAATTGGCTACTGTCATTTTTCAAACACAGCATGTAACATGGCAGTTAGGAGCTGATTGGCTGGTACTTTATTTCTCTCCACTTTCTCACTCTCCAGGGGGTATAGTTAATAAATTTTCAGAATTAAAGATGTTGCCCATATTAACCAATCAGATTCTAGCTATTATCTTGTAGATGGTGCTAGATAAATGATAAGTAGAATCTGAGTGGTTGCTATGGGCAAAATCTCCACTTCTTTAGTGAATACACCCCCAAGGTTTAGTATATGTCCCCCTCCATTGAGATACTGTATGTGTGACTCATAAACACACATATAAAAACTACAGTTTTCCTGCTGTCTTAGGAGGCTTTTCAGTAAGGATGGCAAATTCTGCTTTTTAGGGTAAGGCCGCACAGCATGCTAAATGGCCTGCCCAGTGGCTGCGGCCACAATTTAGTTGCGGTCACAGCAACTGTGGATGACCCCCCTGCATATACAGGCAGCTGCTTGTGACATCATGCAGCTCCCCGAAAACGCAGCCGATCCTCCCATGTTTTGCCCATACCGCCCCCACAACGATCCATCACCACCCCATGAACACCTTTGCCTGTCAATCAGGCAGTGGCGGTAGCAGCAAATGCGATCAGATCACATTGGCTGCTAGCACTTAAGCAGGATGGGAGCTGTAAGTGCGCACTAGCACTGCCATTGAGGTTAGTGTGGTTGCATCGATTAGCAATGTGACCTGAGAATAACCCCCATAGTACATTTAGTACATTTATGTTCAGGACACAAAACTTTGTCCAGTGGTGAGTGAGTTCCCATATGTGTATCATTCATTTTCACCTTATTGCCAATGTAGGTGGTCATTCCGAGTTGATTGCTAGCTGCATTCGTTCGCTGTGCAGCGATGAGGCAAAAAAATGTCAGTTCTGCTTATGCGGCACAATGCGCACGCGCAAAGTAATATTACAACGAACGATGTTGTTTCACACAAGGTCTAGCGAAGCTTTTCAGTCGCACTGCTGGCCGCAGAGTGATTGACATGAATTGGGCATTTCTGGGTGTTAACTGACCGTTTTAAGGGAGTGTTCGTAAAAACGCAGGCATGCCAGGAAAAACGCAGGCGTTGCTGGCCGAACGCAGGGCGTTTTTGTGACATCAAAACAGGAACTGAGCAGTCTGAGGTCATCGCAAGCGCTGAGTAGGTATTGAGCTACTCTAAAACTGCAAAAAAAAATTATGCCGCCGCACTGCGATCATTTCGTTCGCACTTCTGCTAAGCTAAAATACACTCCCAGTAGTAGGTGGCATAGCATTTGCACGGCTGCTAAAAACTGCTAGCGAGCAAACAACTCGGAATGACCACCTTAAAAACTACATTTGCCTCTTTGGGTAT